>NC_137222.1:23851296-24073796 GCF_949987685.1 Ammodytes marinus | reverse complement strand
GCCGGACCCCCCCGCACACCGCTCCATCTGGAACACACACACATCCAATAACATGTGGCTGATGGCTTAAGTTTAGTAAGTTATGTAAGTGCTCAAGAAGTTGCAATTTTTGAGTGTTATAGAAAGTGTTGAGATTATGCCCGTTAAAGATGCTTGAACATAGGGCGCTCCAATGGCGTAGTGGATAGAGCGCGGGTTCAAGTCCGACCCGTGGACCCGCATGTCACCCCCCCCCCCCCCTCTCTCTCTGTCTCCCCATTTCAACTCTGTACTGTCTAATAAAGCTTGTTAAATGCCAAAAAAAATATCGGAAAAAAAGATGGTTGTATAGGAGAAGTATACAGACGCAAACAGACAAGTTTTAGTCAAATAAACACCTTGATAAATATTTTGGAAGAAGACATTAAATGGAAGCGAAATAGCCAAAAATCTCGAAAATTGACCAGTGCCTGAATAAACAGTGTGTTTCCCTGCAGTGTCTCAGCTGGGTAACCCTGTTTGATGATCTGCTGGAGTGTTTAGGTGGCAGTGGTTCACACATCCCATCTAATTGTCTTCAGCCAATGATACATTACATGTTTATTTTACATATTTACATTACACCTGATTTTATATGCTGATTTTAATGTTTCACTCACTATAAATAAACTTCTCTTTGCTTTTGTTTTTTGTATGTTGGCTTTATTGCTACACCTGTTATTAACTGACTTGTGTCACTGTGTGTGAGCTGAAAATAAATCCAGTGTTAGCGTATTATGTCGCTTAGTAATGACATCTGACATTGGTCTGTATTGGTCAGAACTGACAGAAACCAGTGGGGGCCAAGGTAGACCCATCTACTGTCCGGACAAGTCTGGCCAGAAGGGGTCTTCATGGAGGGTTGCAGCCAAAAAGCCGAACCTCCAACATGGAAACAAGGCCAAGCAACTCAACTATGCACAAAAACATAGGAACTGGGGCTCAGAAAAATGGCAGCAGGTGCTCTTCTCTTCTTTTCATTCACTGCATTTTTGTAAATGTATGAAAATAAACTATTAAAACCTCAGTTTTAAAAAGCATTCTTAGTTTACAGCATTTTTCACACCGGCGTCTAACTTTTGTACAGTATAAATTCACTCACCGGCCACTTAAACCAGTAAACCAGGTAAACCAGTTCAATTTCTTGTTAACACATAATCAGCCAATCACACGGTAGCAACTGAATGCATTTAGGCATGTAGACCTGGACAGATATATATTGTATATACATAAATAGAGAGAGAGAGACACACAGAGAGAGAGAGAGAGAGATTGTAGAGAGACACAGAGAGAGAGAGAGAGAGAGAGAGAGACAGAGAGAGAGACAGAGAGAGAGCGAGATTGTGTTTATAACATAAAAAGGGAAAGGAAGTCAATTAATTACCATAAATATTGAGCTGTGGAGAAGCGATAGGATTACGTTTTGGCTGGTTTATCGAATATATTTGACTTAAAATGCTTTTTATTTATTTTTATTTGTGAAATAATTTGAATAAAAATAGTGTGCTTCTCTTGCTGGTTTTGTATTATTCTGATATGTCTAAAATAAATTCATTTATTCAAATGTTTATGCATGTAGTTCTTCTGTGTAACTTCTTCAGGATAGTGTCCCGTTTTTGTACTTTAACGGTTGTTCCTGTCCACTGTTCACTGTCCACTGTTCCTGCAATAGCCACGGCCGTGTAGGAAGGTCACACATAATGACATGGTATACCAACATAGGTAGCTTATAGTAGGCAATCAGGCATTACCAAACAGCATTCTAAGGCTTCGTACTAACGGCCACTTTGGTGAGCTTAATCACGCTTTAACTGATTTTGAGGTTATCTGGGGTCAGTAAACACAACACTAAATATTTGTATCAACCATTAGAGTTGATACAGGAACGGTTTCTGTCGCTTTTTCTTGAGCCGGAGAGTGAGGCAAAAAGCTACATTAAAAATGATGAACTATTCCTTTAAGTATCATGTCTCGGGCCACTAGGTAAATGTGAGTCCAATATAAGCAGGGATAGAACTCTCCTTAAATCTCTGTGTTGGTCCCTCCATTAACTCCTGAGAAACATGTCACACTCTCTCATAGTAAAATGCACCAGCTGTTCTCTGTGTCAGTGTGCGGTGTACAGTTGGTGTGTGTTAGCTTTCTGTTGCGTGAAGCTAAGGCTGACTCCACCACAATCTGATTGTCGCTCCGCTGCCTCATCAAATACAGTAAGGTCACAGAACCGGATGTCAAAAAACTGGGTTGTGACAGCTGACAAGCATCATAGTAAAGTGAACAGAGAAGGTTGCAGTATGTTATAAACTACGAAACTTCTATGATAGACCACTTGACTCATAGCTGCTGACCAATAGTATAATACGTTTTTTGTTTGCTAAACAGAAAATGGCATTCACCTACAATGTAAATTTAAAATAATGAAAAATAAAACACACGCACTCTTTACTCAGCCTGATGTATCATCAACAGCCAATATCAAACAGTGCCCTTCAGGAACTTTAACTAATGGAGCATGCATTGGTTATTATAGTCAGCTGCTTTCCATGCAGTCTCCAGTCAGTCACACATGTCATGTGTCTCAATAGGCAGTCCACATAAACATCCGGCCCTCATTCAGTGTGCACACAGTGCTGAGCTGTGCGTCCCTGCTGCTATACACTGCTGTTTCTCTAGCTCCCTAGCCTCCTGTGTTTGAAACGCAAGACAGATATAGGGTTACCGTACCATACCAAACCAATCTGTACCGCTGAGTGGAATGCGTCAAGATCTAATGTTTTATAGCTGTACTTTTATAGTATTCTGGTTTATATGGTGCTGTTATTAAAATGGACATTCCTATGGAAGCCCAGTAATCCTGTCTATTCTCTCGCCATGACCTTTACCTTTAAACAGCCTTCACACCCAAGCACAGAGCAGACACTCAGCAGCTTGACTCAGTCTTATATCTATACATTGTATCTAAACTACAGTGGCTGTTTATAGGCAGTTTGATGTGAATGCTATGGCCCGCTTATTTGGCCAACCACCATCACTGTTTATCCGGTTCCACTAGAACTTATAAGTAAACACTTTGCCTAAGGAAAATAAAATAAAATACGCAGGCATACTTCAACATGCTGAGTATGCCAGCAATACACTCAAAAGAGCCCTCTGTAGAAAAGTATGTTCATTCCTGTCTATGACATCAGCGGTTGACATTGTGAGGTGACAGCATGCTAGACAACAACAAGCCGCAAAGCGTTCATATTGTTCTCACACTGGGGATGTACCTCAATACATTTGTGTGTGTGTGTAGAGGGGTCACGGACTCTGCAACAAACCAGTGCCCAGGGGCCCCTATAACAGCTTAACATGGCCCCATGGTTGGCACCCTCTGAGTTAACACTTGATGTCATTCATACATTTTATGAATTGGGCGGTTATTGTAATAGAAAATGATTGCACAATATTGGGCAGCACAGGCCCAACAGTGACGGTAGTGCAGTAGCTTCAGCCTCACAGAATGAAGTCAAAAGTACCTGGTCCCCTGATGGATGACTTTGATATTATGTTGCATATTTGCCAATACACAAATATTTCCAATCATCCCCCTTCACGTGGCACACATGTTAAAGCATTTGATGCTGAGTTAGCAGCTTGGTGACCAAAAAGCACAGAGGATGTCTTTTCAACTCCAGAATCTCAGGTGTAACATAGCCTAACTCTAACCTAATCAAACCCACCACTACTAACATCTCTATTCCAGTTATCCAACACAAAAAAAAAATCTAGTTCATGTGAGTTTCCCATGTTAGGATGACTGACTGTGTATCATAGTTGAAGCTAATGTGCTGCAGCTATTTCACAATGTGGCATGATTCACTATACTGGACACATGTGTCAGTCAAAAGGCAGCAGGAGAACAGTTTGTGTTTTAATGACACCCAGCACTTTGACAGATGAGACTGCGCATAGGCTGCATACTGTACATAAACCTAATCACTGAATATATCCGCAGCTCGGGAGAATGATTACTTAAATCATGCGTCTGTAGGCAGTTCAGTTCCGAACTCTTCGCTAGCAGTGATGAAGAGAAAAATAAAAGCTAATCCGATGCCAACATTAAAAAAAGAAAATACTCAAGCTCCGAATCGACAAGAACTGATTAAATGTCCTGCTGCGATTGAAAGCTGTTATCTAAAGATGAGAGTGAGTTACTTTACCTCTGTGTGGCTCATAGATGCAGATCAGAGCAGGTCGAAGCGTAGCCGCCAGTCTCGGTCTATCCGCGCGCGTGTGTGTGTGTGTGTGTGTGTGTGTGTGTGTGTGTGTGTGTGTGTGTGTGTGTGTGTGTGTGTGTGTGTGTGTGTGTGTGTGTGTGTGTGTGTGTGTGCGTGTGTGTGTCGAATGCAGCCTGGCTGTGCGCTGCGATGACAAGTAGCGGTTCCTGGCTTATCCTGCGGTCACACCCATACACTACTCCGTCTGCAGGGGCGTGCACATACTCTGTAGGGCCAGGGGCGGAAAATGAAAAAAAGCGCACCTTCTCTAGGCTATGTAAACAATAATAGGACTTTAAGCAGCAGCCTTTGCTTAAAGCCACTACAGTGTTTGTATTGGGGCCCAACGGCGGTCTGGAGTCCTGCTGACAGGATAGTGGGCTGAATATTTAGTTTTGACTGAAACAATCACATTTAATTGGCTTTTGAACGTAAAGCCAGATGGACTATTTATTTTTCCTTCCCTCATGAACTTTGGATTGAAACAATTTCTTATCTGTATTTCTTATCTTTATTTTTTGCGTGTACAGTCTCCCAGTTATGGAGTGGGATATTTGTCACCATACTGGATCCAACAGGTTTATTTTTGACTTTGAATAGTGTCTGTAAAGCCCTTTCAGTCCTTCTAAACAGCCTCTAACAACATTCACCTTGCGTTCTGAATCGCATACTTTCTACTATTTAGTATGGTAGAAAAAAGATGTAGTATGTCCCGATTTGTGTGGCCAGATTTAAGATGGTTAGAAAGACCCGGATGTCTACTACATCCGGCCAAGATTTTTAGTGTTGAAAACAGCATCCTTTTTCGATTCTGACCCATAATCCAGTGCGAACCTGAAGTGACGTCACATCAACGGATCCTCCATATGAAAACAAACTGGGATGCGATGGATATAAAAGCAAGAGGCAAGATCAAGGCACAATGTTATGATGAAATTAATAGGTAAAAGTATGTCCCAATAGTATGTCTACTGCATCCTAACTAGATTATTTTTATCTTCGGATGTAGAATGTAGAATAGAAAAAAGAAAGAGTATGCGATTCAGAAGGCAGGGTCAATCTCTAGCTCTATGTTCTTCTTCTTAGATTCTGTTTTGTGAACTGACTAACAAAAGTACTTTTTTTGTCAAAGCCACAGCTACATCAGTGTGCCATTCAGATGAACAGGCTTATATGCTACTAGTGTGCCCCCCCCCCCCTATTGTAGGAAATAAATCTTCATTTGAGCAGCTGAAATACCATTTGTATGACCTAAGTGTGGGAAGTCCCTTCAGGTTACTGGTTTGAATAAAGATTCCAAAAAAGGGCGTTTAAGGCTCTCCAGGGGGAAGAAAGGGCGGTGGACAGTTACATTTTTGTTATTTCCATGTACAGTATTGTATTTCGTCTACATTTTATTTGATTTTGCATTCTAAATGTAGGCCTACTTTATACAGTATGAAGAGGGTGCACCTTATCTCTACTCTTCTATCTTCACTGTGTCCTCGCACTACTGTTGTGTTTATGTGTGTCTCAGGTGTTGCTCTCTTCACTTGTGTTTTTCTCTTCTTCTATATATCACATTGTTGAGAGGAGCCTGAGACTTAAGAATGTGACTGCTGCAGTAATTATTGCGGATATTAACCATACATGACTCTTGAATCCAAACCTGTAAAGTCATCACATGGGTTTTTAACCTTGCTGACTAACGGTCTGATGACTGTTGGCTGTGCTCCAGACACTTCTTCCTCCTTCATCACAGAAGCAACAGAAATAGCAAGCGCATTGATGAAACATCACCACTTTATTTCAATACATCTCAAACAGAGAAGTGTGTGTGTGTGTGTGTGTGTGTGTGTGTGTGTGTCTCTCTCTCCTAAGATAGGAATCGGTCACAAAAAGGCTCCTATAATAGGCTACACCCCAAGGTTTTTGTAATGTGACCCTGCGTTGTTCCAAATCACATACTATTCTTTTTGCTACACTACATTACTAACGTACAGAAGAGTTTTAGGGCCACAGGAGAGAGAAAAAATCACATGAAGAAGATTTTTTTTTCCATTATGTTGAGAAATGTCAAGAATAAAGACGAATACTCCCAAAATGCGATTTGGAGTTAGTGAGGCATTTATGTATTTTTCAGCATGTATTGGGACATACTAAATCTTTTTCTGGCATACTAAATAGTAGGGAAGTATGGGGATTGGAACGCAGGCAGGGTGGGAGTGGCTTCTTCCTCAACACATAAATATTACCCAGAGTTACTAGAGGTTTTCTCAATATCTTTGATATTTGATATTTGATCTTTTTATGAGGTGCCCATGGTAGACGACTGTATGAATGCTAATGTTGCTCCATGTAGCATTGTTGGGGTATAGCTACCGTTTCATCATGGCTTTGAGGAGGACCAATGTCTATCAAGATCAAACGCCCATCTACATGTGATATGAAATGATAATTAAATATAATACAAAAAGTCACATGACAGCAAAGAAAATGTGCCCAAGGAGTTCATTGCAGAAACTAAAAAGTGCTAATTTGATCTTCACATGTCATATATTATAAACCAAATAAACCTCATTTTAAATGACCAATTAAAACAAACCACTTTCCACAGATCTTTTCAAGGGTGAGCTAACGATTACATTACATTTTATTTAGCTGACGCTTTTATCCAAATTGCAACTTCCATTAAGTGCATTCAACCATTAAGGAACAAACTCAGAACCAGAAGAATCCCGCAAGTACTATAGCTTCAAATAAACCAAACTACCAAGTGCCACATGTAAGTGCTACATGGAGATGTATCGAGCGCCTTATTTTCTTCTTCTTTTTTTAGTCGAAGTGCAGTCTGAAGAGATGTGTTTTTAAGGCTGCGGTGTAAACTATCAGCTGATCTGATGTTAATGGGGAGCTCGTTCCACCATTTTGGAGCCAAGACAGTAAACAGTCGTGATTTAGTCGAGTGACTAAAGGATCCAGCTTTCTGGAAGGTGAACAGCCCTGACATCTAAACCTAAGGACAAACCTGCCTGGAATTTCACCAATTTTGTTGGAAACATGTGGATTTTATATTATCTGGGGCTTGTCAATGGGGGGTCGATTAGAGAAGCAATGGTCACATTAAAATGAATTATTTTCCTTTAATGACAAGTGACAAAAAAATACAAGGTACTTGAATCACTATGCAAATATAGAATGTAGTTGAACAAAGCTATCAAAATGGAGTTAAACTGTTTGCCTAGACAACTGTACGGTTATGTTAATGTTGTCAGTTTAGCCTGAGTGCTTTTCGTCCTGGTGATGATGTGTGACATGGTACTAGCCTAGGGCATAGGAACATGTATTCTGATAGGAAAGAACCTTTCAATTTCTCTGGGCATTGCGTCTGTGCTTTTTTGATCTTTATTTTATAAAGATTAAAAAAACAGTGACGTCGTTTGTAATATAGTTTTGTACCAAATATCAACCGGTCACTGTTATTATACATAATAATACACTTTCATTGAGCATCATTTATTATATAGTCTAGGTCCTGGGTAAGATTTGTATGCGCTTCACTTAGCGGAGAATATCTCAACTGTTATAGACTAATATGACCCCAGTGAACAACGTGGGATGTGTGACTTTTTTTTCCTTTATAGATATCCTCATACTTTTTTTTACCAGAATAATCTTCATATTAAGAGAAATAATTTTTGTATTACACTTTGTAAAATATTAAATGAAATATGCAAATGAGGCAATATCTCATTAAATATGCATAGCCTATATAAACCCTTTAGTAGAAGTCCTTGATACGATTTGTATGCACTTCATTTAGTGAAGAATATCTCAACTGTTATAGACTAATATGACCCCATTGAACAACATGGGATGTGTGCTAACAAATCTAATAAAATATGCAAATAAGCCAATATCTCATTAAATATGCATACAATAAACCCCTGAAGTTACAGATTTTCTGAGGGGATCACAATGTTCACATGACAATGATTATAAGGTCATAGAAGAGTGTAAACATTCTGATAATGAAAATGGCTAAAACAGTCAACCTATTACGTACTGTATGTACAGTCAAGTGCGAAAGTTTGTGAACCCCTTGAACATTTTGGAATTTTATTTATTGTAACCATCATTAATTCATTTTTATCAATACCAGTATTTTTTATATGAAATAACAGATGTTTGTTTATCAATTCAACATTTTTCTTTTCCAGAAATCAATTGTTAAAACAGATAAAACAAATTATTTGACGAATGTTGTATGTGCAAAAGTTTGTGAACCCTGAGCTGCATTGCTTAAATGGAGCAGGTAAACACAATCAGATGGGCCAAATTGAGTCGTGAAATGGACCAATGTAGTGAGAGATCTTTAGGGAAGAAATTGGGCGGCACTAGATACAACAGAGATAAAACCAGGTCAGTTTAGGCTCACCAAAGTGAACCCATACAGGTCAGACATGCTAAAAGGGGAAACAATCTCAGAGGATCTCAGGAATAGAGTTGTGATGCTGCTCATTTGTCTGGGGACAGCTATAAATTATTTTAAAAAAAGTTTGAGCTCCATCGGTCCACCGTGAGGCAAATCATCTACAAATGAAGAGCTTTAAGAGTGACTGAACATCTGCCTAGAAGTGGACTTCCTTCAAAAAAATCCACAAGCGCCACAAGATAAGTGATTTTTCAGTTAAAAGCCAACCCAAACATTACATCTGGTGATTTGCAGACCTCTCTTGCAGCATCTGGGACAGATGTGCATGGTTCCACAATAAGAAGAAAACTCAGTCAACATGGCTTTCATGGGATGGTTGCTGAAGAAGCCTCTGCTCTCAAAAAAGAACAAAACTGCTTGTCACAACTTTGCCAGAGAGCACCTGGAGATACCTGAAGTCTTATTCTGTGGACAGATTAGTCAAAAATTGAACTGTTTGGTCATAACCAAAACCGCCATGTTTGGGCAAAAACGCAATTCTGCCTACCACCTAGAGAACCTTCTCCCAAGTGAATAATGGTGGTTTCAAATTGTCTGCAAATCTCCAGGTGTAATGTTTGGGTTGGCTTTTACCTGAAAAATCACTTTTCTTGTGGCGCTTGAGGATATTTTTGAAGGAAGTCCACTTCTAGGCAGATGTTAAGTCACTCTTAAAGCTCTCCATTTGTAGATGATTTGCCTCACGGTGGACCGATTGAGCTCAAATTTTTTTTTATGAATTTATAACTGTCCCCAGACAAATGTGTAACATCAAAACTCTATTCCTGAGATCCTCTGAGATTTGTTTCCCTTTTAGCATGTCTGACCTGTATGGGTTCACTTTGGTGAGCCTAAACTGACCTGGTTTTATCTCTGTTTTATCTAGTGCCACCCAATTTCTTTCCTAAAGATCTCTCATTACATTGGTCTATTTCATCAACCAATTTGGCCAACCTGATTGTGTTTACCTTGCTCGATTTAAGCAATGCAGCTCAGGGTTCACAAACTTTTGCACATACAACATTCGTCAAATAATTTGTTTTATCTGTTTTAACAATTGATTTCTGGAAAATCAAAATGTTGAATTGATAAACAAACATCTGTTATTTCATATAAAAAATACTGGTATTGATAAAAATGAATTAATAATGGTTAAAATAAATAAAATTCCAAAAGGCTCAAGGGGTTCACAAACTTTCGCACTTGACTGTATGCATATTGAATGACATATTGCCTCATTTGCACATTTTATTACATTTTTTAGACAAAGTGTAATACAAAAAGTGTTTCTCTTAATATGAAGATTAATCTGGTAGAAATGTATGAGGATATCTATAAAGGAAAAAAAGAGTCCCATTCATCACGTAGTGTGATACTAGTGTAACCTGTTGTGGTCATTTTCAGGACTTTCGCCCCGGATAGAGATTTTGTCACACATCCCACGTTGTTCACTGGGGTCATATTAGTCTATAACTGTTGAGATATTCTCCGCTAAATGAAGCGCATACAAAACTTTCCCAGGACCTCCACCACTAATAGTGAAACTGTTTTATTCAAGTGAACAAAAATAATGTCTTAGATTCTCAATTTATTCCCAGCTCTTCTTTTTTGTTGTTGATATACAGTGGAGGAAATAAGTATTTGATCCCTCACCCATTTTGTAAGTTTGCCCACTTATAAAGAAATGAACGCTCTATCATTTTAAAGCTAGGTTTATTTTAACAGTGAACAGAATATCAAAAAGAAAATCCAGAAAATCACATTAAAAAAAATATATAAATTATTTTGCATTTCATTGAGTGAAATAAGTATTTGATCCCCTACCAACCATAAATAATTCTGGCTCCCACAGATTAGTCCTCGTGCTTTAAAAGAGTATTCCTAATCTCAACTAGTTTCCTGTATAAAACACACCTGTCTCAACTTGTTACCTGTATAAAAGACACCTGTCCACAGAGTCAATAAATCAAACTCCAACATCTCCATCATGGGCAAGACCAAAGAGCTGTCTAAGGACATCAGGGACAAGATTGTAGACCTGCACAAGGCCGGAACAGACTACAAGACCATTGGCGAGAAGCTGGGTGAGAAGGAGACAACTGTTGGTGCGAATATTCGAAAATGAAAGAAACACAAAATGACCATCAATCTCCCTCGGTCTGGGGCTCCATGCAAGATCTCACCTTGTGGGGTATCAATGATCATGAGAAAGGTAAGGGATCAGCCCAGATCTACACGGGAGGAGCTTGTTTATGATCCCAAAGCCAGGGCCGCCCATAAGGGGTAGAAAGTGGGAAGGCTTTCTAGGGCCCAGCCACTTGGGGGGCCCATGGTCTTTGGAAGCCAAGAACCTAACTAAGCTAAATTTATTTTGAGATTTTTAGATATTTATTTCAATATCTATTCAGAGTTGGGTGTTTACACAGAGCCGCAGCTCCGCTTACGGCCATTTAAAAAGCAGTAGAAAAGCAGAAATGCTTAAATGTTTCAGATTGAGCACAACGGAGTGTAACTGTTTCAAACATAATCCATCCTATAAACCCTTTGTGTGCCATATGGTGACAAGATTGGGTTTTGATATCAAACAGTTTTGTCTGGATTATATTTCCTGAGCCGTTCCTGCTCATGGAAAACATATTTACCTGCTACTTGTGTCTGAGTGTGGCTGTGAAAAGTATTTGGACCCCATGAAAAAACAGGTTGGGTACCTTTTGTAGTTATTCTACATTCTTATAAAGAGGACAGGCTAGTTACTCTGTAATTTTCCTGGGTCTACAAATAGGTTTAAATTATCTCTCCCTCATACATTTTTGTGAAAAAGAATTTCCCTTTGGGGACAATAACTTCTCAAGGCTTTGACATAAGTCTTCAGGATGACACGGCCAGCCAGGCCAGAAACCTGGCTAATTGACCAACCAGCCGGGTCCTACCACAATGAAGCTGACGAGCAGCATCATCCTGTTTTAATTTTTGCCTTAACCACTGAGGTCCTGTTTCTGAATTGTATTGTTTCTAAAAAAAAAAATAGACCTAAAAAAGTTCTTAATGCAAAGAAAGACACACAAAGAAGTTGGAAATAATTTAAGTAACAGATTTGAGTTCAAAGATTAAAAACTTTTTTTGTAATGATTTCAGTGCTTTTGCAGTGATGAGAGCAGAATTAACGAAGCCTAAATGTTGCAACAAAACATAGCCCAACTTTATAGTTTTGAGGGTAAGTTGGTTTGGTTATTCATGTAGAGAACTGCCTTTTTTCATTTGTTTGTGAAGAATTTGTCTTTGGGTTAAAAAAAACTCCTTCAACTCAGTATCCGTCTAGTCCAAAAAAACTGTCAGCTGCTGCTGCTACAGACGGTGTGCAGACGGGCTCGGAGAGTCGGCATCGGCGCATCAACAGTCATTCAAAGCAGCGGCAGTAATCACACAACCGAACGGTGTAAAGTCCCGTCAGATAAAAATAGTAACCCAGTTTTTAAATCCATGTTAAAATCGGAAGGATATAGAGCTAGTTAGCTTTAAAAAAAAAGTAGCAAACATGTCAAATGTGATGTGTTCAGGCCGGCTCAGTAATATGATTGATGTGTTCAAATGCAACACAAAATTAGATTTTGGCGAAAACTTGTTTTCCCAGCATTATAAAATAGATAGTAAAGATGGAATTATGACCTGTTTAATGTCCTATCTTGAGCTATGATCATATCAGCAATTAAAGCAATAATACAAGTTCTATTTCAACAAAATAATAGAAAAGTATCAATTGTGATATCAATAAAGACCTGGATCGTTAAGGAGTCTCGAAAATGGTATCAATATCAACAAAAAATAACGATATCCTGTCATCTGAGAGAAATTAAGATGATTTAATTTTTAGTATTTACCGGTTAAAAATCTTATCGGTTGACTGGTTTACCATGGACATCCCTTATACTGTATAAATGTTTATCATACACTGTATGTTTTTTTTTGTGTTATCCCAGTTAAGTTTATTTTTAATTTATCATTTAATATTACTTTTAATAGTTCCGGGACGTTGGAGCAATAACCTGGTGTTTTGACACTTCAGTCTGCACTGTGAATTTGAAGTAATGTTCAGTTTTGAATAAAGATGCGGCATTTACGAGTGTTTTTTTTTTATCTGATTCATCGAAAAAATCATCGCAACTAACGATTATTAAAATAATCGTTAGTTGCAGCCCTAGTTCCTGCTCACGGAAAACATATGTACCTGCTACTTGTGTCTGGGTGTGGCTGTGAAAAGTATTTGGACCCCATGAAAAAACAGCTTGGGTACCTTTTGTAGTTCTTCTACATTCTTATAAAGAGGACAGGCTAGTTACTCTGTAATTTTCCTGAGTCTACAAACAGGTTTAAATGATCTTTTAAATTATGTCTCCCCATAACGTACATTTTTGTGAAAAAGAATTTCCCTTTGGGGACAATAACTTCTAAAGGCTTTGACATAAGTCTTCAGGTTCACACGACCAGCCAGGTCTGACCAGTTTTTCACAAACCTGGCCAATTGACCAACCAGCCGGATCTACCACAATGAAGCTGACGAGCAGCATCCTCCTGTTTTAATTATTGCCGTAACCACCAAGGTCCTGCTTTCTGAATTGTTTCTAAAAATAAAAAATAAGAATAGACCTAAAAAAGTTCTTAATGCAAGGAAAGACACAAGGCACAAAGAAGTTGGAAATAATTGAAGGAACAGATTTGAGTTCAAAGATTAAGAACTTTTTTTGTAATGATTTCAGTGCTTTTGCAGTGATGAGAGCAGAATGAACTAAGCCTAAATGTTGCAACTAAACATAGGCCAACTTTATAGTTTTGAGGGTAGGTTGGTTTGGTTATTCATGTAGAGAATCGCCTTCACTTCTTCCATTTTATCTATTTTTTTTATCATTTTCGCTGAAATACTGGGGGTAAGTGATATGTCTCGGGGTATCTCTAATCACATTATTGAATATGGTCCATATGCTTTTAATATTATTTTTATTCTTTTCCAATATTGTACTATAATATTCTTTTTTACATATTCTGATAATACTTGTTAACTTATTTTTGTATTTCTTATATTTATTTTCTGTTTCCTTAGTTCTGTATTTGACAGATTCTCTATATAGAGTGTTCTTCTTTTTACAAGCATTGTGTAATCCTTTTGAGATCCATGGATCATTTTTATGTTGATTTTTTCTGCTTTCTTCCCTAACTGGACAATTTTTATCATATAACTGTTTGAAGGATTTCACAAACTTATCATTTGCTATATTCACATCATTTTCTTTATATATTGAGTCCCAGTCATATGCAATCAAATTGTTTTCTAATGTAATCATAGATTCCTCTGTTCTGACTGTATTGTGGTCTGTTGTCTTTGTAGGTTTTATTGTAGTTGCAGTTATAGACTATAAATACAGGTAAATGGTCAGTGATGTCATTTATTAATAATCCGCTTATTATGTTGTTATCTGGGACGTTTGTGAAAATGTTGTCAATTAACGTGGCACAGTGTGAGGTGATTCGGCTGGGTCTAGTTATTTTAGGGTACAGACTGAGACTGTATAAGGTGTTAATGAATTCGTCTGTCATTCTGTGCTTGTTTGGGTTCAGAAGGCCAATATTGTAGTCTCCGCAGATAAACATGGTTTTATGTTTTTCTTTTTTCCATTAATATTTCAATTGTAACACATTCTAAAACATCATTTATCACTGTTGACATGTTTTCTACTACCTTGTAGGTGAGATTTTGATCTACAAACAAAGCCACACCACCTCCATTCTTGTTTTCTCTGTTTTTACAAATCATTTCGTAGTCTTCGAGTTCAAAGTCCACGCCCCTTTCATTGTTAATCCATGTTTCTGAAATGGCAATAATGTTGAATGGCTGCGAGAATTGTCCGAGGTAATACTTTATGTTGTGGAAATTGGCATACAGGCTTCTGCAAATGAAATGAATGATTGAGAGTTTATGTTCGGTCTTGATGGTATCATTGAATTGTTCTTCATTGTAGTAGTGGCAGTTATTGTTTATGCTGTGAAAGAAATTAGTCTCGGGATCTATATCATTTTCAATGTCATGTGTGTGATAATTACTGTGTTGAAAGGTCCGTAGTTCCACATCCTCATAATTGGCAATCGGGGGTGGGTAACCAGTTTGTCGTGGCGTAAGTAGGCTATTTCCCCCCTCTCTCTCGCAGCTCTTAGCTCTGGCATCAGCTCCTTCCTTTTTTGCCTCACAGATTCTGTGAAATCTTCATTTGTCCTGGTTCTTTTGAGTGCCTTAGTGCGCTGCAGGATGGATGTTCTGTCCTTGTGTCGGAGGAATTTCATCACTATCGGCCTTGGTTGTTCACCTCCAGGTTTCCCTGTGCGATGAGCCCTCTCCACCTCCACGTCCTGCTGCAGCTGTAGCTTCTCAGCCAGCACCTTCTTCACCTTTTCCTCTGCCTCTGCCCAGGTCCCACCCTAAAAATACAGCAAAGGCAACAAGGGAGTGGCTCAAGAAGAAGCACATTAAGGTCATGGAGTGGCCTAGCCAGTCTCCGGACCTTAATCCAATAGATCTGTGGAGGGAACTGAAGCTCAAGCGACAGCCTCAAAACCTCAAAGATTAGGAGAGGATCTGCAAAGAGGAGTGGTCCAAATATCCTCCTGAGATGTGTGCAAACCTGGGGCCTATTGCATAAAAGCGGAATAAAGACATCCAGGATGATTGATAAAGCCAGCCTTGACAAAGTCTAGCCTGGGCATTTTGGATTAGTCAATTGCATAAACGCCAATCCAGGATGAAAAGGGCCCGCTTTGTCAAGCCAGGTGTAAGTAATTCTGTTAAGTGCCAGCCTACAGCTTTCAGAAGTAGACCCAGAGATCGAACACAGATTTACTGATGGAAAAATGGAAAAGACGGCCCATTTTCCCACAATGCCTTGCTAGTTTAAACCGTAAGTCAGGGGGCAGTTCATTTCATACAGGAGATGTATTCTCTGCCAACTGTTCTTGATGTCCCTGCATTGTTTTATGATAAAATAGTTGACAGTGAGCAGTCTGCAGGTGCATCTAAAAAAATGAATATCATGGAAAGTCCATTCAAAAAGGGAAACTTTCATAGATTCATTACACAAAGTGAAATATGTCAGGCCTTTTTTTGGATCGATTGATCATGGAATAAAAAATCCAAAATATCTCAAAATATTAGAATGTTACATACAACCAATCAGAAAAAAAAATTTATAATACAGAAATGTCGACCTTCTGAAAAGTATGTTTATTCTAGATTAATTTCACTTCATGTTTAATGAATTTCTAGACTATATTTAAGTTTAACTTTTTGAATTCAATTACAGAAAAAAGGAATTTTTCATTGATATTGAATTTTGTTTCAGATGCACCTCAATATAGTTATAAGTACAAAGTGAATTTATTTGACCCACACTTGCAACGTCATCTGCCATCGATAATCAATTGTATAAATATAGCCTGCAATATGAACAGACTATCACATAAATTATTATAATTTATATCATTGCATCTTAATCTAATTATAATTAAGTTAATTATAAATGGTTCATGTTAAATAAATAAAAAAGAAGAAGTATTTAACTAAATGACAATGTAGTCCTTTATGTGGTACCTTAAAACAGGCTAATGAAAATAAAGCAATACACGGAAGATCATGGAATAACTGTTAAACACCTTGATTTCAGATCGGAGTGACAGCTGACTGAGCCAATCAGGCAACAGAATAAGTTTATCCTTTACGTTTAGCCTGGTCCCGACCAGGCTAAACCAAGCCCCAACCTCAGCGATTTTTACCGGCATCCAATAAGGAAGTGACCTACAACTGTAGTAACCAGAAAGTGCCACTGGGGGTGGCGCCAAGATGAGCAGTTTTTCTTTGACTCACTTGTTAGATAGGCCGTTTTCAAAGTCTTATTAAACCTATTTACAGCCTGGGCCACAAAACCATTTTAGTCTGTATGTTTAGGTCATATCTCCATGACAACACTGAGGGGGGTGAATTTTTTTGGCCCAAGCTAGTTTTTATTCTTTTGGAGGTTAAAATGTATTGGCACGATCTCTTGAGTGACAGCTCTCCGCCCGTTGTCCCTCACTTTGCCTCGGAGGTATAGTTCAGCTATCTCCCTCCCCCCGACGTGACATGGATTCCCCTTTTCGGCAAGAGGAGTGAGGCGGAGTAAAAATCTCACAAGATGGCGACACGCACAAACCAGGATTATTGGATGCCGTGTGAATAACTGAGGTCAGCCCGGATGCTACATCCATATTATTTACTATCTATGGGCTAAACGTAAAGGATAAATCTCCATGGTAACTTATGTCCCTCCGCTTTTATGCAACCGGATCATGGCAAGCCAGGATAACCGAAATATCCTAGGTTAATCCCTTATCCTAGTTTTATGCAATAGGCCCCTGGTCATCAACTACAAGACACGTCAAGGGTTTCTCCACCAAGTACTAAGTAGGGCCCGACCGATATATCGGCCGGCCGATTTAATTGGCCGATTATAGCACATCTTCGAAAAATCGCAATCATGTTGAGTGAGATGCATTGCTGCCCTGGAGGTAGCCTTATAGCATATTAACAGCAGCAGCAGGTGTGTTGTAATACATTTGAATAATCACACTTGACAGTTCCCCCTGACACCAATAGCAGAGTCATTGGTCATCTCTTGACTGTTAATAGTAGTTGATATTACTATAGTTATTATAGAATTTATATAGTGCTTTATTGGAGATCATTCAAAGACACTTTACATCAAACGTATAGAAAATCATACTTATAGAAAAAGAAAACAAAATACAGACAAGTTAAAGATAAGGTTTGGAATGGAGTCAGGTGTAATTATGCTTTCTGAAAGAGGTGAGTTTTGAGTTGACTTTTGAATGAGTTTATTTAGTCTGAGATGCTGATGTTTGAAGGGAGGGAGTTCCAGAGGGTTGGGTGCAGTTACATAAAATGCTTAATGCCTGAGTTTAAAAATGCTTCATGTCACATGTGACATATTTGTAACACTTTATTTTTTTTAGATAATGCATATTTCAATAAATAAAAAGTTCCTGTACACCTATCGACAGTAACAAGTATTTATATTTCACAAAAGTTCAAAAAAGTAAATTTTTTCAATATATATGTATGGGATTTTTTTTTAAAGAAAATCGGCCGATTTAATCGTTATCGTAATTTTTCTCAGAAAATAATCGGCATCGGCACCCAAAAATCCATATCGGTCAGGCCCTAGTACTAAGCAATGTCTTGATAGGGGATCAAATACTTATTTCACTCAATGAAATGCAAAATTATTTCTATTTTTTATGTGATTTTCTGGATTTTCTTTTTGATATTCTGTCTATCACTGTTAAAATAAACCTAGCATTAAAATGATCGACCGTTCATTTCATAGTAAGTGGGCAAACTTAAAAAATCAGTGAGGGATCAAATACTTTTTTCCTCCACTGTAGCTCCATGCTTTCTAAAAATGCCCTGTCTGTATTTAGTGAGACTCGACTGCACTTCCAGCACTCACAGCCAAAGCTAGGATTTAACACATCACTCTCCTGTTCTACAACTTGTTGAGAGAAACAAGCAAACACAGAGACATCAGCCAGGGTGGTGCTCTGCTTGTTTACTCCTAATCAGCTGGCTAGGAGCAAACAACAAACATTGAAGCAGGATGGAAGGGGAACCTCTTGGCTGTTCTGTATAACTACTATACAGAACTATACTAGAACTTGAAGATTCATAAGCAAACATTTTCATTAAAGGTCCAGTAAGCGGAATGGTCAGTTTAGCTAACTTCCTGTCAGTGACTGCAGTTAGCAGTCCCCTCCCTCGTCCCTACGTCACCACATTAATGCAATGCGGTCTTCAAGCAGCGAGTTATCTAGCATCATCTCAGATAAGTAAGTGTGATAAAACATGATAAACCATCAAAACAGACATTGGGAAGGATTTTTACCTGCTACGCCATTGTAGGCCATACACATTCACGAATCTGTCGCTCTGCACGTGCACCGGCAGTGAGACGGGTGCCGATTTGTAGCGTTCTCTCTTCTGATTGGTTATCAGTAGTGGGATCCCCGAAACGTTTATTTGCAGATTTCATGCAGAGCGAGTGACTGAGAGATCGGCTTTATGAAACACGCACACTATATAAGTGATCACTGTATGAATAAAGAGCGATTTAACACTTACAGTGCCTTGCAAAAGTATTCATACCCCTTGAAATTTTCGACATTTAGTAACGGGGCAGAAAAACCTGTTAGAGTCTGCAAAAGACTTGAGACTGGGGTGGAGGTTCACCTTCCAGAAGGTTAAATACCCTAAACATACAGCCAGATCTACTATGGAATGGTTCAAATCAAAGCATGTGTTAGAATGGCCCAGTCAAAGTCCAGACCTCAATACAATTGAGAATATCTGGAAAGACTTGAAAATTGCTGTTGACAGATGCTCTCCATCCAATCTGATGCTGAATCTGAAGCTTGAGCTATTTTGCAAAGAAGAATGGGCAAAAATATCAGTCTCTAGATGGGCAAAGCTGGCGGAGACATACCCCAATAGACTTGCAGCTGTTATTGCAGCGATAGGTGGTTCTACAACGTATTGACTCAGGGGGGGGGGGGGGCTGAATACTTATGCACGCCACGCTTTTCAGTTTTTTATTTCTAAAAAACATGTAAAACCATATTTCATTTTCATTCCACTTCACAATGATGCACCACTGTGTGTTGGTCTATCACATAACATCCCAATAAAATAAATGTACGTGTGTGGTTTTAATGTGACAAAATGTGGAAAATTCAAAGGGTATGAATACTTTTGCAAGCCACTGTATATTAACATAAATAAATCGCTAACTTCACCTTTCATAAAACACCACACATTTCCCAAAATCAGTGTTTTATTGAAGAGAAAAAAAGACTGTTGCAGCATTTTTATAGATTTGTGCCAGACAAAATGCTTGTTTTCCTCCAAGACAATTCACAAGTAGCATCATTAATGCTTTCACACACACACTACAAAAATGAGCCCTGTCCCCTGTCACAGTATTTACAGATTGTAGGACCCATGCCGCTTCCCTTTTTTCACATATAGTGACCCACACCCACCCATTGCCCACCCCCCGTCATACTACTTTCAATTACCGTATTGACCCTAATATAGGAATTTTGTTTTTCTGGAAATTACATTTTAAACAACATATCATACTTGAGGACAGGACATGTACGTATTGCACAAACAGATATTCTTTCAGAGTGAAGACAGTTCTAAACCTGGTCATCAACTACAAGACACGTCGGACCTCTGTACTTGCCAACAAGGGTTTCTCCACCAAGTACTAAGCAATGTTTTGATAGGGGATCAAATACTTATTTCACTCAACGAAATGCAAAATAATTTCAATTTTTTTTTATGTGATTTTCTGGATTTTCTTTTTGATATTCTGTCTATCACTGTTAAAATAAACCTAGCATTAAAATGATAGACCGCTCATTTCATAGTAAGTGGGCAAACTTACAAAATCAGTGAGGGATGAAATACTTTTTTCCTCCACTGTAGCTCCATGCTTTCTAAAAATGCCCCCTGTCTGTATTTAGTGAGACTCGACTGCACTTCCAGCACTCACAGCCAAAGCTAGGATTTAACACATCACTCTCCTGTTCTACAACTTGTTGAGAGAAACAAGCAAACACAGAGACATCAGCCAGGGTGGTGCTCTGTTTGTTTACTCCTAATCAGCTGGCTAGGAGCAAACAACAAACATTGAAGCAGGATGGAAGGGGAACCTCTTGGCTGTTCTGTATAACTACTATACAGAACTATACTATAACTTGAAGATGCATAAGCAAACATTTTCATTAAAGGTTCAGTAAGCGGAATGGTCAGTTTAGCTAACTTCCTGTCAGTGACTGCAGTTAGCAGTCCCCTCGCTCGTCCCTACGTCACCACATTAATGCACTGCGGTCTTCAAGCAGCGAGTTATCTAGCATCATCTCAGATCCATAAGCGTGATAAAACATGATAAAAAACCATCAAAACAGACATTGGGAAGGATTT
Source organism: Ammodytes marinus (assembly GCF_949987685.1). Classification (NCBI taxonomy): domain Eukaryota; kingdom Metazoa; phylum Chordata; class Actinopteri; order Uranoscopiformes; family Ammodytidae; genus Ammodytes; species Ammodytes marinus. The sequence goes on along the minus strand of NC_137222.1, from coordinate 24,052,987 downwards.
TTACCTGCTCCGTCATTTTAGGCGCATACACATTCACGAATCTGTCGCTCTGCACGTGCACCGGCAGTGAGACGGGTGCCGATTTGTAGCGATCTCTCTTCTGATTGGTTATCAGTGGTGGGATCCCCGAAAAGTTTATTTGCAGATTACATGCAGAGCGACTGACAGAGAGATCGGCTTTATGAAACGCGCACACTATATAAGTCAGGGGTCTCCAAACTTTTTTCACTGAGGGCCACATACAGAAAAATCTACGAAGGGCCGGGCCACTTTGCAAAAATAACACATTTATCAGGACATGTAGCTGCTCTGATGTTTAGTCTCATAGTGTCTTCGTAAATTGTAATCCTTCTTCACGGCAACACTTTCCTTGCACATTAAACAGACACATTTCCCCTCTTGTTTATATGCCAATGATACACCCAGTGTTTTCTGCCTTTGCGTCTAATGTCCAGCAGGGTGAAAATAGTATCCAGCCGAGGTCCCGACCCTCCTAGGGAGGTCCGGGGGTATGCCCCCCCGGGAGATTTTTTAAAGTTTTTAAAGCTAAATGCATGAATCTGGTGCACTTTGAGAGGGAAATTAAGAGGCTAAATCTGAAGAATTTTGTATGAAAAAAAAATGGAGACACTGTGTCAGATGAATTAGAAGCTATTGGAGAAGGACGCATAGATTTTCCATAATAATATTAATTTAAAATAAAATATTATGCAGGGTCCTCTGGGATGGGCTTGTTGCTCATTTTCTTTTATGGGACATATTTCTCTGTAATATAATGAGTGCATTTAAATTATTTAAAAATTAAAAGCGCCATATTACATTATATTTTTAAAATGTGCCACGGGCCAATCAATCAGTGTTTGACACCCCTGCACTAGTGGGTTAACTAAGAAATGCAAAAAAAAAAAAAAAAATCAAAGGGCCATATTACATTATATATTTAAAATCGGCCGCGGGCCAATAAAAAGCAGGCCGCGGCCCGTATTTGACCCGCGGCCCGTAGTTTGGGGACCCCTGATATAAGTGATCACTGTATGAATAAAGAGCGATTTAACACTTATATTAACATAAATAAATTGCTAACTTCACCTTTCATAAAACATCACACATTTCCCAAAATCAGTGTTTTATTGAAGAGAAAAAAAGACTGTTGCAGCATTTTTATAGATTTGTGCCAGACAAAATGCTTGTTTTCCTCCAAGACAATTCACAAGTAGCATCATTAATGCTTTCACACACACACTACAAAAATGAGCCCTGTCCCCTGTCACAGTATTTACAGATTGTAGGACCCATGCCGCTTCCCTTTTTTCACATATAGTGACCCACACCCACCCATTGCCCACCCCCCGTCATACTACTTTCAATTACCGTATTGACCCTAATATAAGAATTTAGTTTTTCTGGAAATTACATTTTAAACAACATATCATACTTGAGGACAAGACATGTACGTATTGCACAAACAGATATTCTTTCAGAGTGAAGACAGTTCTAAACCTGGTCATCAACTACAAGACACGTCGGACCTCTGTACTTGCCAACAAGGGTTTCTCCACCAAGTACTAAGCAATGTTTTGATAGGGGATCAAATACTTATTTCACTCAATGAAATGCAAAATAATTTCTATTTTTATGTGATTTTCTGGATTTTCTTTTTGATATTCTGTCTATCACTGTTAAAATAAACCTAGCATTAAAATTATCGACCGTTCATTTCATAGTAAGTGGGCAAACTTACAAAATCAGTGAGGGATCAAATACTTTTTTCCTCCACTGTAGCTCCATGCTTTCTAAAAATGCCCTGTCTGTATTTAGTGAGACTCGACTGCACTTCCAGCACTCACAGCCAAAGCTAGGATTTAACACATCACTCTCCTGTTCTACAACTTGTTGAGAGAAACAAGCAAACACAGAGACATCAGCCAGGGTGGTGCTCTGTTTGTTTACTCCTAATCAGCTGGCTAGGAGCAAACAACAAACATTGAAGCAGGATGGAAGGGGAACCTCTTGGTTGTTCTGTATAACTACTATACAGAACTATACTAGAACTTGAAGATTCATAAGCAAACATTTTCATTAAAGGTTCAGTAAGCGGAATTGTCAGTTTAGCTAATTTCCTGTCAGTTACTGCAGTTAGCAGTCCCCTCCCTCGTCCCTACATCACCACATTAGTGCACTGCGGTCTTCAAGCAGCAACTTATCTAGCATCATCTCAGATAAGTAAGTGTGATAAAACATGATAAACCATCAAAACAGACATTGGGAAGGATTTTTACCTGCTCCGCCATTGTAGGCGCATACACATTCACAAATCTGTCGCTCTGCACGTGCACCGGCAGTGAGACGGGTGCCGATTTGTAGCGTTCTCTCTTCTGATTGGTTATCAGTAGTGGGATCCCCGAAAAGTTTATTTGCAGATTTCATGCAGAGCGAGTGACTGAGAGATCGGCTTTATGAAACACGCACACTATACTGTATAAGTGATCACTGTATGAATCAAGAGCGATTTAACACTTACAGTGCCTTGCAAAAGTATTCATACGTCTCTTGAAATTTTCGACATTTAGTAACGTTATAACCACACACGTACATTTATTTTATTGGGATTTCATGTGATAGACCAACTCAAAGTGGTGCATAATTGTGAAGTGGAATGAAAATGAAACATGGTTTTAAATTTTTTTTATAAATAAAAAACTGAAAAGCGTGGCGTGCAAAAGTATTCAGCCCCCCTGAGTCAATACGTTGTAGAACCACCTATCACTGCCATTACAGCTGCAAATCTATTTGGGTATGTCTCCACCAGCTTTGCACATCTACAGACAGACATTTTTGCCCATTCGTCTTTAAAAAATAGCTTGAGCTTCAGATTTAGCATCAGATTGGATGGAGAGCGTCTGTGAACAGCAATTTTCAAGTCTTTCCAGAGATTCTCAATTGTATTGAGGTCTGGACTTTGACTGGACCATTCTAACACATGACTATGCTTTGATTTAAACCATTCCATAGTAGATCTGGCTGTATTTTTAGGCTAGTTATCCCTCTGGAAGGTAAACCTCCACCCCAGTCTCAAGTCTTTTGCAGACTCTAACAGGTTTTCTGCCCTGTATTTGGCTCCATCCATCTTCCCATCAACTCTAAACAGCTTCCCTCTTCCCTGCTGAAGAAAAGCATCCACATAGCATGATGCTGCCACCACCATGTTTCACGTCGGTGAGGATGGTGTTTATTGGGTGATGTGTAGTGTTAGTTTCCACCACAGATTGCATTTTGCATTCAGGCCAAAAACTTCAAGTTTGGTCTCATCTGAATATGATGTGTCCCCCGCATGGCTTGTGGCAAGTGTTGGAGGAAGGTGCTCTGAAAACTAACACTGCACATCACCCTGAACACACCATCCCCACCGTGAAACATGGTGGTGGCAGCATCATGCTGTTGGGGTCCTGTTCTTCAGCAGGGACAGGGAAGCTGGTCAGAGTTGATGGGAAGATGGATTGAGCCAAATACAGGGCCGAAAAACCTGTTAGAGTCTGCAAAAGACTTGAGACTGGGTGGAGGTTCACCTTCCAGAAGGTTAAATACCCTAAACATACAGCCAGATCTACTATGGAATGGTTCAAATCAAAGCATATGTGTTAGAATGGCCCAGTCAAAGTCCAGACCTCAATACAATTGAGAATATCTGGAAAGACTTGAAAATTGCTGTTGACCAATGCTCTCCATCCAATCTGATGCTGAATCTGAAGCTTGAGCTATTTTGCAAAGAAGAATGGGCAAAAATATCAGTCTCTAGATGGGCAAAGCTGGCGGAGACATACCCCAATAGACTTGCAGCTGTTATTGCAGCGATAGGTGGTTCTACAACGTATTGACTCAGGGGGCTGAATACTTATGCACGCCACGCTTTTCAGTTTTTTATTTCTAAAAAACATGTAAAACCATATTTCATTTTCATTCCACTTCACAATGATGCACCACTGTGTTGTATCACATGCAATCCCAATAAAATAAATGTATGTGTGTGGTTTTAATGTGACAAAATGTGGAAAATTCAAAGGGTATGAATACTTTTGCAAGCCACTGTACATTAACATAAATAAATCGCTTACTTCACCTTTCATAAAACATCACACATTTCCCAAAATCAGTGTTTTATTGAAGAGAAAAAAAGACTGTTGCAGCATTTTTATAGATTTGTGCCAGACAAAATGCTTGTTTTCCTCCAAGACAATTCACAAGTAGCATCATTAATGCTTTCACACACACACTACAAAAATGAGCCCTGTCCCCTGTCACAGTATTTACAGATTGTAGGACCCATGCCGCTTCCCTTTTTTCACATATAGTGACCCACACCCACCCATTGCCCACCCCCCGTCATACTACTTTCAATTACCGTATTGACCCTAATATAAGAATTTAGTTTTTCTGGAAATTACATTTTAAACAACATATCATACTTGAGGACAGGACATGTACGTATTGCACAAACAGATATTCTTTCAGAGTGAAGACAGTTCTAAAGCAAGCCCAACACAGCTTGAAAAGTGTTCAGGGTCAGCTGCACCAGTTTTACAACGGCCTTATAATGTGTTTTACTGATGTGATGGAAAAAAATTCCTGGAGAAAAGGAGTGGAAACCTCTTCTTTGTGATCATGGCCATCTTAAATTGCAGCCAACAGGGTCATCAGAACAGGTAGAAGTGGCATCGGTCCAATGAAGTTCTCCCTCCGCAGTGCTTGGTCTAAAGGGATGTCCTACTGGAGCCCTATTATCCTACAGAGTGGAGATGGGCAATTTCAAGAATGTTGGTCTATCAAAATATGACATTGGACGACTGCCACATGCGGAGGTGTGGAAGTCAGTGATAGCACATTTCTACATGTCAATCGTCTCTAAACTGAAAATAGAAAGAAAATAGTGAAAGGAATCTCAAAAGCGTTCTTTTAAGGGGGCGCTCGTGGTGTAGTGGTTATAGCCCCCCCCCCCCCCACCACCACCACCACCATAGAGGCTCAGTCCTCTTCATAGCAGACCCGGGTTAGAAACCAGCCCGGGTCGTTCCCTGCATGTCATTCCCCTTCTCTACCCCATTTCATCTCTGTCTATCTAAACTGTCTAATAAAAAGCAAAAAAATTAAAAAAAAAACGTCTTTATGTGTGGAGCCAGCAGAGATCACCCATGGCTACCTTCACATACTACAGTCAGTCAGTCACACAGGCATCCTGAGATCAGTCCGCTTTCTTTGGCTTGCGACTCTTCCACATGAAAACTGCAGTGAAGGCCCCTGTGGAGAAGATAAGAATGGTATTATTAACCTGGATGTAGATACTACCTGCATTCTCACACCTCATCTCATTGTATATTTGCAGAGTCGATATTTTTAAGGAGAGTACTCGAGTGTGAGCTTTGTTTTATAGAGTGATGTAAGGGCCGTGCTAAAATATCCATACGGCAATATATCGCAATATTTATCTTCTTGATTAAGTATTGTATCATCAGCCCCAAAAATAGATATTTTTGAATAAAGAAATTCAAGTTTTAATGGGTTGTGTTGTGTAGACTACAACCTCTACTCCTGCAGATATAGCAGTACGGTTGTGTTTTCCTGAATGGCGGGGTTTTTGAGTCTGAATTAAAGTTTTTGATTTAAATGAGTTATCAACATAGATGTATTGAAGAGCACCCAGATCATACACAGCAACTTGTAGGCCTATTTCAGCTCTGCTTTTACATTTTCAGGGAACTATGTGGAATAGCGCAATGTTGCAATATCGTTAGCCTCATAGCATCATTGCCTAAATCATATTTACTCTACTCTTCTTTTACTCTACATCTACTCTATTCTACATCTACTCTACATTAACGAAAAGTAGATGTAGAGCAAAAGAAGAGTAGAGTAAATATGATTTAGGCAATTATGCTATGAGGCTAACAATAGGCAAGGCAAGTTTATTTATATAGCACAATTCAGACACAAGGCCACTCAAAGTGCTTTACAGGGGCAAGATTAGAATACATAAAACACATTATAAAATATGCATCATATCGCATGTATCAGGTATGGTATCATGAAGTCATAGCCGAGACACAGCCTTTAGAGTGATGGTCTACTCACCTATACAGAGGAGCAGGATCACTGCAGCAGCGCCAGGCAGAATGACAGAGTACTCCCGAGGGAGAAAATACTTGTGCGCTACATGGTCACTGTCCACGAAAGGCTGGGAAAAGGACAAAATACCAAATCATAAATTGAATTTAAAAAAAATGTATTAAACATTTGGCTTAAAAAAAAATTACATTTATGTTTGTGTACCCTTATTAAAATAAAACATGTCATAACAATATTGTGTGAGACAGTAGAAGCATTAACGTCATTTAAGGTTTACTTTGACAGAATAAGATGTGTAAGGGCACAGAGAGGTCTCAGGTCTGAATGCAGGGTATCTGCACATTTTTAAAAGAACAAATGGAATGACCTCTGAGACCTTTTTAAGACCTCTAAAGCCCAGTTCAGACCAAAGATTCGCCTTGCCACTGCTTGCGACAAGACGGTTTTAGAACGTTGCGGGGGATAAATCGCAGCAGTGTGAAATAGGGGTAGGAAAAATAATCGATTCTCTGATGCATCGCGATTCTCTCTCGAACGATTCTGAATCGATTCAGATAAATTAATAATCGGAATCAAATTTTTATTTAATTTTTTTTATTATTATTTTTTTTACTAGATTTGTAATTACTAGTATTTCCTGCACCACTGCGCATGCACACCACACACGTGCGAGTTGTTAAAAGTGGCGACAAAAGGGCTGACAGCAGCAAACCTATATGACCTGCACCGGCTTTGTGTCTGTTCACGTTTTTGTATGAGAGCTGAATTCCAAGCCATACTTTTTGCACAATGTGTTGAAATGACAGAAAATAATAGAATAGAAATCCTATAGAAACATGATTCACAGGAGTAGAAAGAAAATTAAACTGAATCGGTTTAGTTTTTACACACTTCCATATTGTGTTGAAAGCTGCATTGATTATTGCACTGTTCATAGAAAGTCATATTTGTGACAAGTAAAGCTTTTTCTCTAATACAATATTAGAGAAGGCAATTCATCTGTTGATTGTATCAAATGATCATCACACAAGTAGGAAGTGATTAGCAAACTCAGATGTGTATATAAATATATTTTTGAGAATCACACATGAGTACGTACTTAAAAGAAAAATTGCATTGAGAATCGATTTTGAATCGAATCGTTGACCTCTGAATCGGATGGAATCGTGAGGTGCCAAGAGATTCCCACCCCTAGTGTGAACTGCTTATTGCAGCGCGTTGCAAGGAGTCGCAGAAGATGCAACATGTCAAATCACCAGGTCAGTTTCAGAACGTCCAGGCCAGCTCGTTGTGAAGCAGTTGCAGTTACGTCTGGTTGCAAGGCGAATCTTTGGTCTGAACTGGGCTTAAAAGTTAAACCAATACTCCAGCAAAAACAAATCGACCAACTGCACTACATTATATACTCCGTTTAGAGTTTTTATTAAGTTTGATTTACACATATTCAAAGCGATTGAACGATATAAAACATAGAAATATAAATTTAGCTAGAAAAATTAAAAGAAAAACTAAAAAGTCACACTCATTCATTCTGCCTTGTTCAAATGTAATGCCTCCCCTCAAACAATTCCAGAATCTTAAGACACTTAAAAGCTTAATATAATGACTTTTTAAGACTTTTCAAGGATCTGTGGGTACCCTGGCCTGAATGTGATCGATAAAACTTCCCTCTTCTCTATCTGAAATAAGCCTTGAGAGTTTGTAATGGTAACTGTAGGGAGAGAGACAGTAACGTACCAGGACAATGACCCAGACAGAGTAGTATGTAAACAGCACCAGACTGAACACAACAAGGCTCATGCCCGCTGCTTGGTCCACTCCCGTAGCCTAAAAACAGACAAACAATGCTGGTTATTGTATGTTACATGCATGACCCAGAAGATCCCAGAAGAAAAAAATGTAATAAAGTGTGAGTGAACTGTGTATAATTGTTAGGTGCTCTTAGAGGTATGACCTTTGTCTAAGGGTCAGACACTGCAGGTGAATAGGATAACATTTATAACTTATAGTCATCATGAAATTAACCAGTTGATTACTTACACAAAAATATTTGTTTTTAGTATAATATATCCAAAATCATGAGTACATCTACATCTACATCTTAATGTACATGTTGAACCTTTCATGGTCCAAATAGCCTACTATTAGTATACTAATAGTAGGCTATTAGTATACTAATAGTAGGCTATGACCGAACAGAAGACATGTTATGGAAGCAAAAGAGACAAATTTGAAAAAAAAAATGCAAGTTTTCAATTTCAGCCTAATCCTCAGAGACACAGATTCTTCATGGTCAACCAAAATAACTGTCACTTAAAATCAAGGTAATCCCACATACAGAAAAAAATAAAAAGTTCAATAATCACTCGCTGTTTTATCCATGCATAATGTCAGTTCAATGCTGCTGCTGCGCGCCTAACAACACTCCATTCAGAGGTCTTAAAGTTGACAGTTGTCTCACACCACATACATTAGTAGTTGATTCATTCTAAAAGCTCCTTCGTAAATTCAGGGTAGAACATTCATTCAAACTAATTTGAATAGCACCTCTTAGATTATCCTGGGATATCTCATCTGTATCTGAGAATGGAGACGTTCTCTATCAAATTGTGTATCGGTGTTGTACGTTTGCAACCAAATATAACATTGGCTTTATAATACAAACCAGAAAACATCTTATTATAATGGGTGTTACGCCAACGACCAAGCTAAAAGCAAATGTCGAACCGACGTTCATAAGGATTGGATGAAGATTAGCTACAGGAAGTGTGACTCAGTCAACCTGCGAAGCTCCATTATCAAACCGGTCAAAGTGTTCAGCCCGCTACAAAGCTAACTAGCTATGAGATATAGCTTCAGATAGCCTCAAATCCATCTATTCATTTCATTCAGTTTAACTTTCTTACCATTTCTGACAGGTAGCCTACTGTTCTGTTTGTGGACGTTTCCTGCTGTTCTTCTTCGTGTTTGTTAAATACGGCCGACAAGTTGCACCCCAAAGACTCTGTTGGCCCCTACTGGATGAGCGGCAAAAGTACACCTTTAGTCCAGGCATTTTGTGAGAAAATATGGGTGGACCTCTCAAAAACTCACAACAGAAACTATTTCAACTGTTTGGCTATATGGCTCAATATCTTGAAATGTTCAGGGCCCCAAACTGTATAAATTTAGAAAATGTTTCATGTTTTTCTGAACAAGTTAACAATTGGGAAAATATCTACCATAAAACAGTAGGCCTACTTTAGGAAGCCAACAATTGGTATAAAAGTATGGTTAAGAAACCCCTAGAAAATAACTTTCCACCACTTGGATTCCTTAAGACATTTAGTATGTTATCAATTACATATTCATGATTCAAAAACAGTTGAAATACAGTTTCTGTTGCAATTTTTTAGATGTCAGTTTATATATAATGCCTGGACTACTTATAATGAGAAAGTTGCTGTACAGTTTTGAAAGTGAGAATGTATTTGGAATCGTGTATTCATGTGACATTATTCTCGTGCATACGAAATCATTTCCCTAAATCTGACCTATTAGATGTCATGTGCAATTACCATAATATCTGTTATGGAAAAACGGCATCCATGATTTTGTTTGTTGTTGCAGTTTTTACTTTTTTTTTCTAATTTACAATGTAATTAACTTTATTCGAGCAGCCTTTGTGGGCTGAGCGTGACATTAGCAAATACATATTAGCATTAAGTTAATGTGTGAAAAAGCCTATACATATATTTTGATACATTTTCAGACGGTCAAAATAAAGACGTGAGAAACAGCAGCAAGGTTTGTGCATAAACCTTTTTGTTACACAGAGACAGTTTGCAACTAAAATGTCAGGTCTGTTGAACATTCTCTTATCTTAAGTAATCTTACACACACACCAGATATACTGGAGTGCTATATTTTGTCCATATCATTAATATTCACTGTCACTGTCAAAATAACTCCTGCATGTTGTACAGTATAGGCTGTACCGGACCACATCACTCCCATCCTATAGCAGCACTTCACTGGCTCCCAGTCACATGTGAAGGAAGTTCTTTCAAGGTTAGAGGTCAACTCAGGTGGAAGAATATTTCAGGAGACTTGAATGAATTATGAAGCAATATTTATTACAGACTTGGCCAAGGAGAACCGGACTGCAACTCGGGTGACTTGCACTTCAGTTCTGACAAACCCTTCCTGAGAGCTGTGTATTAACCTGGTGCTATCTCTAACACCTCCCCGGCTCGGGCACCAAGCGTACCAATGTTTTGGTTCAGAGCTGAACACAGTGAACCATAACATTCTGGAGTAGAAGGAGATGAGACTTTATCTATACAACTGACCTAAGTGTCTCCTAAGAGGCTCCAAGGCTGACCTAGAGTCAGAGAGACAGACGCACAAGACAGGCATAAATGGACTATTAATCTTTACTATTAATATTACAACTAAAGACCAAAAATTCCTTCACAAAAACATGAGTTTTGAACTTTTAAAGCCCTACATGGTCTCCCTCCGTTATATCTGAGCGTTGTTCTGTCAGAATCCCAAGACTCTGGAACTCCTCACCAAAGAAATGAGGTCAGCAAACTACTCCCTTACAGTGATGGGAATTTCGGTGAGCCTGATCATTTGGATCACAGGTCACCAACAAGAGCTGGCTCTTTCGGCTCCAATACGGCCTTCACATTACCACTTATATAATTCAGCCAAATGTAGCCCTGTTTTGACTCGTATGAGTAGGCCTATGTCACTTAAATGATTCAATACATCCTTTGTCCTTTTCTAATATCAATAATTGGAGTAGCCGACGGTTTTTGTATTTCCAGACCCTTGTAACTCTCTGAGACCACTAAATAAATGCGCTGACTTGCTTGTAGAGCTCTCTGGTACACAAAGTGGCCTAGATGAAAACACCTATAAAAACTAAGGCAAACTATATACAGTATTTATTATAAAAACAACTCCCATGGTTTACTTAAAAGAGCTGGTCTCTTTGAACCAGCTCGTTTGTGACAGACACATCATAATGACTGTCTCGTTTTACTTAAAGGTCATTAAGAAACATTCTCCTGGTTATAACTCATTTCTTGTTTTTACTTTGTATATGTAGATGTTAAATCTAATCTGTGAAGCGCTTTGTAACTTTGTGTTTAAAAGTGCTACACATTGGTATGAATGCACTGTACATAACCATCCACTCCATGCATATCATTTCAATATTTATTTTTCATTGCTCTAATGACATTGTTCTGAGCTGAGAGAGCATTCAAGTATAAAAAACACAATAAGAAAGACAAATTCCTTGTGTACAGTCAGTGTACACATACTGAGCCAATGAAGCTGGTTCTAATATACTGTGGTCATCCATTTATTATATATTAGATTTGATTACAATAGCACTTGTTAAGAAACAACGGTCCACCATGTAGAGACAGCCCTTATAATGATAGCAGTAAAATAAGTCTTATTTCTAAACATCATCACAACCCAAAGAACCCCCACAATTTCACATTATTTAGTCATGCACTAACATTGCCTACACTGGTTAACTACATAGATTTTCTTTGCCGATATCATGTTAGATTATTACCACCTTTACATAAGACATTTCTTGATATTCTGAGTTATATTACATTCATTTTTGAGAAAGATTGGTTTTATTTTTCCTTAGAACGGAAAAAGTTTGAAAAGAAAATACATTAATGCATTGTCGTATTTTGTATAAATGTAATTAAACCCGGCCATGGGTTTACACACGATCACATACAAAGGAAATAATAAGTGTTTTCTAGAACAAATCACAATTGGTCCCCTTTGATCATAACCACAATCTTCACTAAAAAGAACTGTGTATCAGTTCACTCTCAGCCATATTAGCTTTTACATAGAAATGTGTATAGAAACCTGCCTGCTGGTCTCAGTGGGGGAAAAGGGAAAAAGATTGGAGTGTTGTGTAGCCAAGGTTCTCTGAGTGAACCCCAACATAGGACTGAGCCCATCTGCATACATACAGTAGATACCTATTGACTTAATATTTAGAACCATGACATGACAATATGGACTTATTCAATAAATGACTGAATATATAAATTCCTAGGTTATGTGCCTTTGTGTATGGGAAGAGTACACTGTTCAACAGTATTCCCCAACAATTGACCATATAGTTTTTAGCAGTAAATCCACAGTATTAACAACCCAGGCATAATGAACCAAGTAAAGATAAAGCTTTCCAGTATCTGATACACATCCTTACACATCAGTCAAACAAAACATGCACGGCCCGCATGCATAGAGTGGCACATTCAAAACAATACAGTGCGACATTTACATACAAAAAACGCCAATGAGTCCATGTGGGATGAGGAATCTATTGTACATTGTTAGAGCCATGGCACAACAGAGGGCTTTGTGCTGCTGCTGCAGCTGTAGAACTGACCTCAGTGCAGTGAACAGCAGGGCCACAGTATACTGACTGTTAGCTCTATGCACAATGACACAGGCACTGAGTTTACAGAAGCTATTCAGCTACGATGCAGAAAAAAAATAAGGAATTTGTTAGCATTCTACTACGAGTTGCAGTCCTATAGAATATTCTGCGACACCCCTCACAAAAACACAGACTAAAACTACAAAGTGCAAAGAGCTCTGGTTGAAGTTGGTCTTTTTTTAGAAAATAGGGGTGCAGCAGGAATGTAGGCATAACAGCAGCCAATAGGAGTCCAGTACTGTTTTTTGTCTGATCCAATAATATGAGCTCAATGACAGCTGACTAAATATCTATTTGGTCCAGAAGTACTTGACTGATTATCACTGATCCATCAGCCAATCAGATTCTCCTAAATGGCCTAAGCTGTGGTTCAAAGGCGAATCACTAGCTCAATCTAGCTTCAAATATTGTACTTTAAAGCTGCAACACACAGACAAAGTTAAAGGTGGAGTCCGCCATTTCCAGGAGAATACTTGTTGTCAAAGTGACTTTGTTGAATTCAGTGAATATCTCCTCAAGATCAGCTACCTGTCCGTACTGTGCTATGCGAGAAAGGTATTAGCCGTAACAGCTTTACATATGCTTCTATTGCAGCTCAAATCATTAATGTAGCTCTTAAGTGACATTTTATCCAGCCTGTTGTTGTACAGAAAAAGAGTAGAATGTACGTTTTAAAGCCTCTCCTGTTCAGTATACATATGAGGGTTCAGCTAAGCGGTGTGCTATCAAATGGAGCTTGGGGTTGGGACAAAGATCCAAAAAACAAACTTGCGAAACCAAAAACTTGATTTGTTAACAAGATATTCATGTTCTACGTAACTAAGTGCAGGACATGGAGAGGTACATATGGCCCGCCATAAACACTCAAACTTTGTGCTGTCTCATAAGAGCATCCTGTGACACATTAACCAAACTACATTTTGTCCTATAATAAAAACATAAAAAATTAAATGTGGAACAGAGTAAAAAACATCATATAAATACCAATTCCTTTTAGTGGTTTTAACAATCCTCACACGTGTACGTAAAGGTTTAATTAGTACTATTTACTGTGATCAAATAGCGTCATAATATAATACAATAAAAGGATAAAAAGCTTCAGATTCCAGTTTACAGGCTGATTTTGAGTGGTTCTCAGAAACAGCCAGTGGATGGCTCTTGTGTGGCATTCGGTGGGTCCTTGTTAACTCATAAACTTAGAAAATTATGACATGATAAAAGTCATATTTACCAGGTATACCATATTTGTAGTCAGATCCACTAGTCAGTGTTATATATCCATCACATGAATTGCACCAGAGAAAAAACGTGACGTAGGCTGTTTGATTATGACAGAGAAATCCATATTATATGGATATCAAGCTGATACATACTGATTTCAGATCAGTCCATCATGTGTTCAATTGAAAGCCGAAGAGCAAAAAACTCCTATCTGGAAAACCTACTCAATATAGTAATATATTCCAATAACAGTGTATTGAATTGGGTATTTTTGTTTTCTTAAAAAAGAGAATTTGCGAGGTTTTGCTTTTAGGACTGCTATGTTACAGCTGGACAACTCAGAAGTGTTTCTATTTTTACAAGTTGACAAGGCTCCACTGAATGCACCATTATGTCAGTGTTGCACTAAAATTCCCACGATGCAGTGGTCTTTAAGGTATTGTTCAAGTAGCTTTTTTTTTATCATTCTGCACATTTTGCAAAGGGCCACAGTAGAACATCTATTAACCTACTGCGCCACAGACTGGTGTATAACAAACCCAATGAGAAGAAGAGAGGAAAAACCAAATCACTGGTAGCGATGGCACTAATGTGTTGCTCTGCGTTTCTCCTTTTAAATGCAAGGCTTTTAAGGTGCAAGAGGTTAAAAAAGTTCACAGAAATTTGAAATCAATGCTCTCAAACTAGGAATGTATTTGAGTGAGTTACCAGAACAATATTCTCAACAAATGTTGACAGTATGGATTGTCAAGATAACAACAATTTTTTAACAAGAAACATCTGAAGAAGAAAAATCTATCCATGGCCATATTAGCGTTTCTTCACTGCATTACGTACCTACTGACGCTGAGAGTATTACTGAAATGTAGCCTATACCAACTGTATAAAAACAGTGTTGTGATGACAAGGTTCATCGAAGTCAATGTGATGTCCACACAATATCCATATGAATTAGTATTTTGAGGAACCTCACCTCCAAAACACAGCGGCTAGTCTGATGCTAACACTGCGCTGAGCTCATTTTATGCGCAAACATTTAGACTAAAGTAAGTGTTGTTTTAGTTTCTGGTATTCATGTAAAACGAAGGAAATAATCTTTCTTCATTTGAGGTAAAAATAAAAAGGAATAAATAAAATAAGATTATACTATTTGGGAACATATGCTAATCGTGTGTTAAGAAGACACCTCCCACCACCGTATTAAATATACTAGAAAAGGCTCAGTATGGGTATCATAGTAGTAGTCGTATTTCAAGCTGTGTGCACTGAAGATAAATATATTATGCACATAACTCTCACATACACAGTCACAGACAATCAGATGTCACAGAATCATCAACCGGTTGATAGAGGCTTGAGACGCGTCCATACGTCTCTCAGTGAGTCTCGATGACAACCGGCTCAAAAATACCTGGTGTCCCTCTGGAAGAAACACACACACACACACACACACACACACACACACACACACACACACACACACACACACACACACACACACACACACACACACACACACACACACACACACACACACACACACACACACACACACACACACACACACACACACACACACACACACACACACACACACACACACACACACACACACACACACACAATCATTTAGATAATAAACATGTCATTAAATTAGTTCATTTTCATACATTTTTCAACTTTTTCTGCGCTCTGAAAGATTGAATTTGAATGAATAACTGCTCAAAACATGGTTCATCATACAGATTAGATTCTTTTGCACCAGTGGTTTAAAAAAAAAAGCATGAGCGGTCCTGTAACGGCCTTAGTTCCTGATAAAAAGACACGGTAAATAAGCGTGTAAAACTGTGTAGGCCTACCTGTTGGAGAGCTGTGTCCCGCTGAGGGCCGTGCTACCATCTTTGCTCACAAACAGTCTCAAGTTGCTATCTGAAGTGAAACAAGGCAAGACCCAAGAGAAGAGTTACCGACTGTCATACTGGTACTTGCTGTGTGCTGCTTCAACTAAATCCCCCCCAACACCACAACAGCTGTGTGCTCAGTGCTGTACCTTCATTGTTGCTGCAGTCAGAGAAGTTCTGACTCTGGATGATCTTCTCCACGATGTCGTCTGCATCGAGGCGCGTGTCCTCCACACAGCTGGGCTGCCTCTCCACGCTGTCCTGCTTCCTCCTGGTACAGGGACAAGAAGAAAGATTCATACTAGGTAGTAGGATGTCCTAGAGGAAAGAGGGGGCCGACCAGTAACCATGAGGTCTCTGGTTCCTCCTCCCAGTAACCATGAGGTCTCTGGTTCCTCCTCCCAGTAACCATGAGGTCTCTGGTTCCTCCCAGTAACCATGAGGTCTCTGGTTCCTCCTCCCAGTAACCATGAGGTCTCTGGTTCCTCCCAGTAACCATGAAGTCTTTGGTTCCTCCTCCCAGTAACCATGAGGTCTCTGGTTCCTCCTCCCAGTAACCATGAGGTCTCTGGTTCCTCCCAGTAACCATGAGGTCCTCTGGTTCCTCCTCCCAGTAACCATGAGGTCTTGGTTCCTCCTCCCAGTAACCATGAGGTCTCTGGTTCCTCCTCCCAGTAACCATGAGGTCTCTGGTTCCTCCCAGTAACCATGAGGTCTCTGGTTCCTCCTCCCAGTAACCATGAGGTCTCTGGTTCCTCCTCCCAGTAACCATGAGGTCTCTGGTTGGATCTCGGCACCTGACAGGAGGGTTTTGGTAGTAAAACTAGTGGTGGCTGCTATTACATCTACGGTGCCCTCCATCTCTACCATTGTGTCCTTGAGCAAGGCACTTAACACAAAAAATAATAATAATTGCCAGCAGCAGGTCTGGATTTCCAGGCTAGGACATTTGTGCAAAGTTTGAAGAATATCCCTCAAAGCATTCATGAGACAAAATCCATAATCAGTTGATTTAGCAATTTAGCGGTTGACATTCAGTCTGAGGCCCTCTCACAGAGGTCTCCCTCTCACAGTCAGGTTGGAATTCTTGCAAGAAATTCCTGGCATGTACAGTACGTTTACACATGCCCAAGATTCACCATAGATTTTTATCAGTGAGGTGGAGTCCAGACCAGTCTCACATTGCGATCTACTGACAAAGAACAGTGTTGAGGGAGAGTGCTGGAGCAGAGGTATTCAGGCAGGAGTGCAGGTGTGTGTTACCCTAGAGAAACCAGACGCGCAGCTAACAAATTTGAATTTGCTCTGCAGCTTACTATGGGGACGAACCATTGGAGCTCATTAACTGTCAGAATGGGCCAATCAAATGGGCCGCGTAACCGAGTAAGTCACCTTGTTCATTGCTCTGATTGGTCATAGTCAGTTGTAGTGTTATCCAATTGCGTGCAGTGGTATTTTGAAATGCATGCATTGGTGCCATTCCCTTGAGTTGGGAAGGTCTATTGCTCGTACCCTGGATTTCCAGGGTAGGAGTGTGTGTGTGTACCTGGAGGGTCTGCTGGTCTTGAGGGCTGCTCCGGTGGGGGGAGGAGGTCTGGCTGGTTTGGTGGGACTAGCTTGTGGGTGGCGTGGCTCTGTGGGAGTGGGAGGGGCCAGCTGTGAGGAGTGGGCGGGCCCACAGGACACACTGCTACTGGACGAGGCGTTCCTATGGTGACTGAGGTCGGTCAGACTGGAGGAGCGAGAGTGAGCTGTGCTGTAGCCTGCACCATGGGACAGAAAGAGATGTCTTAAAGGGGCCCAAAAATGAAGATGTTTCTCAGTTTTTATAAATATATTTGATCATATATGAAACATAGTCATGGCTCAATATAGTAAGAGAATCAAAAAAAATATTACTAGAGATAAGTTGTAGTTTTAAGAAATATCAGAAGAGACTTTTTCCCTTCACTAAAATGGGGAACGTGGAGCATCTTGTGAGGATTTAGCACCCTTCTTTCACAGTTAACGAAATGCCTAATCTTTTGGCAAGCTGCTTATGAGAAAGATTTTTAATTGAAGAATTAGCAGCAGCATGAGAAAGGCATTACTCTCTGACCTGAGATCTTGCTGTGCGTGCTGGCATAGCTGGAGCTGCGGATATGACCAGTGGAGAAGACCTCGTCTGGACTGGACACACTCTCTCCCTCCTCGGGCAGACCTGCATTCAAAATCAAATCACTTTCATTTCTATAGCAGCCCCAATGTCACAATAGACAATTGCCTCAGTGCGGGCTTTACATTCCGTACTATGACACCCTCTGCCTGTAGACACTTAGCTTAACTGAGGAAAACGGATAACGGATAACCCTAACCAGTTTAATTGGTGAAATCTGAGAACGAAGAATCAACACAATTATCTTAAAGGAATACTTCACCCATACGGAACCAGCGTTCTATCATTATAAAATAACTATTATAATATAATGAATGAGGTTTTTCTTCCCTCAGTCTTCCCTTAGTCTTCCCTTGGCCCAGCTGTCCTGTTATTCCTGACCCTTACTGTGATGTCACAGTAAGGAAACTGTAGGGTTAGACAGTGAGACCATAAAACACTCTTTCTGCCTTTTCTCAGGCTAAGATGATCCGATTTCAATTTTTTTTGCACATTTATACTAAATAGGATCTCCGAGTTCAATACACCTTCATATTCCAACCGGTGAAGTAGGCCTTTAAAGGTATATTTAAATGACCAATGAAACTGCTGAGCGAGAGAGATCGCAAGATGGCGCTGTACGATGAGTCAATCAGTGGAAGAGGTTACATGTTCTCTTACACTATTACACAGGGTAACTTTAAACTCCCACGCTTGAAAACATATCTGCGTTTAGAAAATTAAAAATGAAAGTATTTTAACAGGTAGTTTAAATGCAGGAAACACTGTAGGGGAAGATGTATGTGTATTTGGACACTTCTATTATCATGACAGACCACAGTTGGTCTGTCTGGTATCACTGTTGAACCTTATGTTCACCCACAAAATAAATAAAAAAATCGTTTCAGAAACCTTTAGAAACTCTACTTTAGTGAGTAAGTGCACACAGAAGATGTGACATCTATTTGCTTATTAGACTACAACGTTTAGAGAGAGGGTCTAAAATGTTCCTTTTTAAAACCCAAACAAAAAAATTATAATAATCCCGACCATTGTTTTCTAAAAGAAATGACATAAGTGATTGAATGGACCACATGCACTAGTTGTAAAAGAGTATGTTGGTTAGAGACGACACAGGGAGCAATGATACCGAGTAGTGGGGTTCCATCCTGTTTATGTTGTTGTTGTGTCTTGTTTAATTGTATTTTCTTTTAACATTGATGTCAGGGGACTACACATGAAAAATTGCCTTTTGGCTAATTCTGGCATTTTTAACCCATGTGTGATCATGTGTGTTATTCATTTGCACTGTCCCCTTCTTAAATAAACTGAACTGAATTGAATTGAGTTACCCGAGCTTCGTACTGACGACTGTTTGGGTTTGTTGATGCGAGTAGGACGCTCCAGAACGTTAGCTAGCGGCTGCGCTGTGGCGTCAGTGCTCTCCCCCTTACAGTCCAGCTGCAGGGTGGGGTCCTCCGTACCCATGGAGACAGATTTGGCCGTGCTGGGAGGCCTGATGTGGTTAAAGACACAGGCACAAAACATGATGAGTATTATTACCAAAAAGTTACCACATTCTGGGGGGAGCTTGTACCAATCCCTCTCATCAAAAGCCCTGACAGAGAGGAACTCACGTTTTAAAGCAGGGATCCCCAGACAGGAGAGTCATCCCGATTGTTACCTATAAAAGAAAATCACAGACGTGTTACTAAACCTCAGTGCCGATCTGCTCAGTGTGTGTGTGTGTGTGTGTGTGTGTGTGTGTGTGTGTGTGTGTGTGTGTGTGTGTGTGTGTGTGTGTGTGTGTGTGTGTGTTTTGCCATGCCTTGAGGATAGAGTTGTCCTGTCGAGTGTTTTTGGTGTCGTAGCCCTCCAGAAGGCAGCAGCGGTTTGTGGAGCCTGAACCAGCGAACTCTGCAATGTTCAGATCAGCAAAACCTAGCTGGAGACATCATACAACAGAGAGTGAGAGCGTTAAAGGGTGGAGAGTGGAAGGTTATATACAGATATAGAATAATGTCTAGAACCTGGTACACTCAAGCCCCAACCACAGCGAGTTCTACCAGCATCCAATGAGGAAGTGACAAACATTGCAGTAGCACCGGGTGGCCACTAGGGGGTGGTACCAAAAGTGAGCAATTGTTTGTTGACTCACTTGTTAAACAGGCCGTTTTCAGTCCTATTAAACCTATTTACGTCCTGGTTTAAAAAAACATTCTAGTCTGTATGTTTAGGTCATATCTCCATGACAACACTGAGGGGGGAGAATATTTTTCTACCAGGCTACTTTTTATTCTATTGGAGGTTAAAATGCATGAATAATTAGGGACGCGATCTCTTGAGTGACAGCTATCCGCCCGTTGTCCCTCACTTCACCTCGGAGGTATACGTCAGCTAGATGGGCGTATCTCCCTCCCCCCGACGTCACATCGATTCCCTTTTTCGGCAAGAGGAGTGAGGAGGAGTAAAAATCTCACACGATGGCGAGGAGCATAAGCCAGGAGAATTGGATGCAGTCTGAATAACTGAGGTCAGCCCGGATGCTACATCCATTTTATATACTATCTATGGGTAACACTTCACAGAGAGAGATCAGAAACAGTTGGACGGTTCTCCTTGCTAGTACATGTTCTTCCATCGTTTTGTGTAGGACCCTTTTTCGTTCTGTCTTTATACTGTACGTGACTCCTGTGAATAACCCTCAATCAGTCCTCCTGCTCATGTGAAGAAGTGAATGAGGTTTTTCATGACTCTTTAACCATTCCTTCCAAGCCAGTTCAAAAAGCCAAAATACAGGACAGGCGACCATGATATTTCCTTTAGCTCATCCATGCTCAAACCATTTTTTTATTCTGTACATTCAACCAGCTTTCCTCTTAGTGCTATTCTCAGGACAAAAACAAATAAAATCAGTTGAAGAAATATGATTGGAGTAGCCTACTGTATTTTGGTAGTGAGGGATAACAGTGATTGAGAAGGATGAAATGATCCCTACAATCAGGGAATGACATGACAAAATTCTGTAACCTTATGTGACCTTCTATGTTATTATGTTACATTCTCTCACACACACACACACACACACACACACACACACACACACACACACACACACACACACACACACACACACACACACACACACACACACACACACACACACACACACACACACACACACACACACACACACACACACACACACACAGAGTAGTAAACACAGTGTTATTGGTTACTGGCTACTTCACAGTCATTACTCTGACTGTGTCACATGCTCCCTGTTACAAAGCCCCGTCATTATGTCGACATGGTTGCCATTTTAAAACCTATGTTTTACCATCACTGACACTGTATAAGTCTGTCATATAGAGGGACTTTATGAGTTTACAGGTCAAACCGGTAGGGTAAGGGGTGAGTTACAATCATTGGAAAATAGACGTACCTTTGAGAAGGCCTTTCCTCCTTTGAGCTCCTGTGAACACAGAGAGACGGTGAAGGAGCAAACTGCTACTGTGTATGTCAGCCTGCTAACACCCTCTGTACACTCATATCCACAAACATATTATATCACATAAGGAAGCCATGTGTAACCTGAAGTTAAACCTTGTTATAGGTGCTGTGGCCCAAACCCACACTGCGTTCCAATCACCATACTTCCCTGCTATTTAGTATGGTACAGAAAGATTTAGGATGTCCCAATACATGTGGTCGGACGCAGCATGCTGAAAAATACCCAGATGCCCAACTACAACCGGTCCGGTTGTATCAAGTTATGATGAAATTGACTTAAGTTAAAGTATGTCCCTATTGTGTGCCTACTGCATGCTAACAACATACTTATGTATTATCAGCTGTAATATGTAGAATAGTAAAAAGAAAGTATGTGATTTGGAATGTAAGGCAAGTATACTAAAATAACTGTAGTTTGTAGGGAATTGTATTTTACCTTGCGTACAGAGACCCTGCAGATACAGGGGTCCAACACTCCTGTGATTGAATTGGCACTCATTTTACACACAAAGGAGAACTTCTTCCTCCATCGAACACAGTTCTGCTGCACCTCCTCCCTACACACACACACACACACACACACACACACACACACACACACACACACACACACACACACACACACACACACACACACACACACACACACACACACACACACACACACACACACACACACACACACACACACACACACACACACACACACACACACACACACACACACAGAGAAACAGGTTTGTTATTTTAAGGGATAACATAGTGACAATTTACTAAAACAATACGCAAGATGTTGATAGACATGTGAGTAAACTCCCAAACAGGTAGCTGGCCTGTGTTTGCTTTAATCAGACAGGATTATTCACAAAAGGCTAATGGCCGTTTGAATAATGGTGTCAATGGTAAACTAATGGCATTCCTCCACAGGCAATGTGTAGTCCATCTGAGCCTTAGGGAACCTAGCTTCACTGTGGTTACAGGGAACTGTAGTTGTGCCACCGTTTTGCCTCATTCAAGGGTGAACTGATTTAATTTTTGAGGTCATGGGTCCAAAGGTCAATGCCACTGTGACCTCAGGCCTCTTGAACGCTATCCCTGCGTTCCAATCCCCATGCTTCCCTACTATTTAGTATGCCAGAAAAAGATTTAGGATGTCCCAATACATGCAAGTATGCTGAAAATAAATAAATGTCCCACTAACTCCAATAGCATTTTGGAGTATTCGTCTTTATTCTTGACATTTCTTGACATAATGAAAAAAAATCTTCCTTATCTGATTTTTTTTCTCTCCTGTGGCCCTAAAACTCTTCTGTACTTTAGTATGTAGTGTAGTCAAAAGATAAAGTATGTGATTTGGAACACGCAGGGAATGTCTCAACAACACTTTGAGGGACTTTCTTCAATTTTTCCACTCTGACTCAAAGATGAACTGATTTGATTTTGGAGGTCAAATGTTACTGTGACCTTAAACATTGTGGTCTAGTAGAGTTTTACCTTCTTTAAAGCATAGCCTACCACCACTGGACTTTTCACTTTTCTGCAATTGTATGTATCACAGAGACATATAACCACCAGGCGCTTGTCCTAGTATTTTGTGTTGTTTTATTGATTCCTGCTGCTGATGATTAAATTTTTTTTTTACCAGTGAATCAGTGGTGGGGAAATGCAATGATTAGCTCTGTTAGAGAGGGGTTAATACATTCAGGGCTAGACAAAAATGTTAAACAGAGCAGGAAGAAGTGGATGCTAAATGAGCAGTCTCACTATGGAGAGAGAGAGACGTGTGTCCTATTAGTTGAAAGCTTCACATATCATTAGCCTCATAGCATAATTGCCTAAATCATATTTACTCTACTCTATGCTATTATGCTATTAGGCTAACGAAAAGTAGATGTAGATGTAGAATAGAGTAGATGTAGAGTAAAAGTAGAGTAGAGTAAATATGATTTAGGCAATTATGCTATGAGCCTACCGATATGGACAATCAAATTTATTTAAATATACTATATGTTACCCTGAAGTCTAAACATAGGAAATGGAATTAGAACTGTTAGAAGTCCCTGCCTGCCTTTCCTCAGAAATGAAAAAAATAAAGTCCAGATGGTCCACATGATGTCATCCGGGTCTGTTGAGGGGTTTTCCACTCACACAGATTGAAAACAGATTTGGTGTTTATTTCTCACACGTATCTCAGTGTCCATGAACAGACTGGCTCTGATGTCACAGAGGAGATGATACCTATATGCTGCAGGGTGCTTTATCACTGCATGTGCATGCTATGTAGGGTAGAGGGTTTCTTTATGCACATATGCATAGCATCCAGTATTAGGTATACGTTACTCATTGGTCTACCATCCAAATGCAAGAAAGAGTATTTGCACCAAAACACTTCAGAAATGATCATCCATATATCTTATCAATAACTTATACACTTGATTCCAGTCAATACTTTATAGCCGTGGCACAGACATCCATTGTATTTAACAAAACACTGGTTGAGTTTAAGTATGGTTCAGGCGTTCTTTAGAAACTGGTTCATTTTTCTTAATCACATCATGAAAAGTTGTGTTAGGGTTTGTTAAGATGCTGTATGCATGAGACACATTTGAAGAGATAACGCTTTGCCCCGTGAGTAATTCCAACAACACTGTCAGTGCATCTACAGTACATGAGGTAAGGCTTTGGTGATCACGCACGGATTTTATACCTTCAGCTGTACGTCCAGGTTTTTCTCTTTGCAGTAGAATCAACAACTGAAAAATTGCTTGGGCTCTTCTTGGGATTTCTCTGAGCTCCTGCGCCAGTGTCGAGGGGGATACACACCAGTTTGTAGACACTACAGTACTGAGAAATACAGAGGGAGTTTTGTGGAGATGATAGGAATAATTCATTAATAATTAAAAACATATGATAATTACTGGCTTTATCTATGTGTTACAGTGAGGGCTTTTTGTCATTCAGATATTGACGTAATAGTTTGCCACATATTTAGACAATGCTGGAGGCATTTCTCTTTTGATATTATGCATCATGGTGTACAAGATGAGCGGAGTCACTGTGTTGGGAGGAACGCTCTATTGAAGATCAAGTTCTCTTAGTAGCTTGGGCATTCAAACGCTCCCTGCGTTCCGAATCGCATACTTTCTACTATTTAGTATGGTAGAAAAAAGATTTAGTATGTCCCGATTCTTGTGGCCATGTCTACTACATCCGGCCAAGATTTTTAGTGTTGAAAACAGCATCCTATTTGGGCGATAATCCAGTGCGAACTTGAAGTGACGTCACATCGACGGAGCCTCCATATAAAAACAAACGGGGATGCGATGGATGCAAGATCAAGGCACAATGTTATGATGGAATAAATAAGTAAAAGTATGTCCCACTCCAAATAGTATGCCTACTGCATCCTAACTAGATTCTTTTTATGGCCAGATGTAGTATGTCGAATAGAAAAAAGAAAGAGTATGCGATTCGGAACGCAGGGACAGTCAGAGACCCTGTTTCCACCTGGCATCAATATGTGGTTCTGAGGAATCCGATCGTTATATGTAAATGTAATATGCTTGTTCACACCTGGCCTTAACAATGCGTCTTCTATGCGCGTTTGCGATCCGGATTCGAATTCCCCGCGCTGTATGGAAATCAGCTCGTACATCATTTCCGCTTATAGGCTACTGTTGTTTTTAATCGGCGGGGGCAGCAGTGCCCCGCCCTTGCCTAGTCTGCCGGAAATAAAAGAAGAAGAAGAAGAAGTGTTGACCATCCACGACCATAGACATTATAAATCCCTTTATAATGTCTATGGTCACCTCGGCAAGAGTCTTGTGTTTTGGTGAAAATGTGAGCACAGCACTGTTTATTGTGTGGTGTTTTCCTCGTCAATAAATTAATCACTTGGTTACACTGTGTCCCACTGCGTAGCTGCCGCAGCCAGCACTGTTCGCTCACTGTCTCTATTATGAGTTGCACCGAGCCGTCTCTGTGTGTTTACGCCATAGATAGTAGTAGGCTAAATACACGCTCACAACAACACGGGGGGAATAAATAAAAAAGCGGCTGGTTTGACCGAGCAAAAACGTGAGACCGCTGGCTTGACCACAGTTGGTCGAAAGAATCATTTCCGCCTTGTGTAGTCACCTCGGCTAGAGTGAAGAGAGTCAGTGTGTTTTGGCGAAAATGTGAGCGCGGCACTGTTTATTGTGTGGTGTTTTTCCTCGTCATTAAATGAATCAGTTGGCTACACTGTGTCCCACTGCTACGATGTCACGAAGCTGCCGCAGCCAGAGCTGTTCGCTCACTGTCTCTATCAGTTGCACCGAGCCGTCTCTGTGCTCACAACAACACGGGGGGAATAAATAAAGAAGCGGCTGGTTTGACCAAGCAAAAACAAGAGACCGCTGGCTTGACCACAGTTGTTCCACTTGTTGACTTTATTATTTACCTGCAACGGTGCGCTTTTATGACGTGAATTGTCGCGTGAATGAGTACGCCTTTCCGCCCAGTCACTCGCCGCAGTTGAGTGGGCGGGGCCTAATGTGTATGAGATACGCATACGTGTTTCCACTGTTAATGGGTATGTGGATATGTGGTCTCAAACCACCTCCGAATGTGGATAATCTCAATGCGCATTCAATGCGCATTGAGCGTGTTTCCACCTGTAGTTAGCGCGATCGGATCCTAAAAACCACATATTAATGCCAGGTGGAAACAGGGTCAGAGTCTCAATTAAGGACCACCATGAGCACAATGGAGTGATGCTATAGCCCATCATTTAACAGCAATCCCTGTCTCCCATTTTATAAAGTATATACTGTAAGTACACACAAGCTGACAAGACTTCGAGTCGTTGTCTGTCTCATTTAGTTCCTATGCTGTATGCAAAACATTTCACTGGATATTGACAACCTTATTCATGCAGTTAGCATGCACATAGGAATGAACAGGATTATTCTTCTTGTTTAAATCTCTTATCCCCGGTCACTGCACAAGGGAGAAAAAAAACGCTATAAGCCTGATACAGTGGGGTTGCTCTTTAATGCTACAGCCTTTGGTTACTCATGTTGAGATGTTAACCTCCTCAATGAGCCATGCAACAGGCAGATTCCATACAGGATGTATTCAGTAAAATGATCACATTTGCATATGAGACGCATGTGTGCAAGGAAACATGCTTCCTGTAAATCTACTGTAATGAAACTTCACTGCTTCAATTACAAAAGTCTTTGTGTCTATCCAATAAATTGAATTGTTGATGAATTGTAATTATATACTGTATGTAACCATAACTACTGCATATGTAAATGTAACTACTGCATACAATCTCAGATGACAGTGATACATATCTGAACCATTATCTACAATACGGTTTTTTTTAAAGTGAGAAGCACAATTCTTTCCTCACGTTTCCTTGAGCAAGGCACTTAGCCTCAGAGTGGGAGGAGCTAGGACACATGAAAGGCCTATAGAAAAGAGAGAGTGTGCTTTTTCTTCCCCTCGTTTGTGGAATTTCTACGGCCTCCCCGGGGGTGAAACATGGCTTCACTGGGCTTGTCCTCACTTGGTTTGGTTAAACTCAGATGTTATCAGCCCCTGGCCCGCTCACATGGCAGGAAACACTAGATGGGAATCATCCACAGCTCTGTACCGCGATTCAGTTACACAACACACACAGCCTGCTGCTTTGTTGATTACAGATAGTTCCACAGGCTTCTTCTGTGGAACGTGATGGGCAAACAAAATGCAGATTGTCACCCTATCACTACTGCAATAGACAACTCTTCGTACCATAATTCAAATGTTCATCATTTTCCGACGTTTGGAATACAACCCATCCAGGTTCTGCAATGTCCCTGTGCTGTACTAACAATGAAGCTACGTTGTAAATTACAGTTGCATTCACTTGATTTTGGCCACTTGAGCCGCCTTTCCACCACAGGAACTACTTCCCGGAACTAGGAAGCTTTGCAGGAACTCTGTGTGTTTCCACTGGAACCAGGGTCTAAACTGTAGTTGCTGGAACCTTTCTTACCCCAGAAAAAGATCCTGCTCGGGGGGGAGGACTTTACAAAGGTTCAGGAACCTTTGGGGGCGGGGCTGCAGTGCTGAAGAATTCTGATTGGTGGAGTTGCCTGCTCGCAGCTTTTCGCCCGCGATGTTTAAATCTCCGTTTAGCGAGCGTCTCATTTCCTGGTTTGAATTTAATCTGTTTGTGATGTAATAAAAAGCGAACAGCATCATCATCACACATCATGCATCTGCTGCGCTTGTGTCTGTGAACATGTTAACATTATAGCAGCTGCTTGTACAGTCTATAGAGCAGCCGCAAAGCGCTGTCTCGCCATTTATTTTTCTCCACTAAAATATAGAGAGAAATCAGAAACTTTTACTGCTTCTCCATACATCAGTGGCCTGATGCATTAACCTCCCTGGGAGCAGTAGATGGATGTACCTGGGTCCCTGGTTTCTGCCAGTTCTGAGCTGATGGCACTGCTGGATTTAGATTTATCTTCGGTTCATTAACTGCATTTTATCAATTTATGAAAATAAACTCATAAAAACTTCGGTTTTAGAAAGCATTCTTTGTTTCTTTCACACCTGCCTAAAACTTTTGCACAGTACTGGACATATTTAGTCTTTTTATGCAATCGACCATAAAAAACATGAGCCAGTACCTTGAGGCATTCTTTTCCCCAGATTAGCTTTACCATTAACCTTATCGCAGGGACCGTTTCGCTCTCCACTTATCTGAAGCGTGACCTCCTAAAGCATACAGGTCTCTTGAAACAACAAGCTGCGAGGGTGCCGGCCGCCTGGGAGGGGCACATAATGGTCAAACAGGTTCTGCCACTTCTTTTCTTACAGCTTAACTTCCCCGCCTTCACAAACATACCATTGTAAGTAGACACAAGCTGGATAGCTGGTCACAGTACACCAACAAAGTCCCAGTCTGACTCAGTGGCCGATATATGCTTTGTCATTTCAGTAGACATTGATTGCGGACTGAGAAAATGGCAATGTACGTGGACAACAGATGTAAGTCATGCTTGTCAATGTCAAGCAATATAAGAGTAAGAGAAAATAGTGTACATAAACACATACAATACTTTGTAGAAAAATATTATCCACCAAAATTAGACAATAGAAGATTGGAAAAGTCTTGCCTGGTAGAGTCAGAATTTGGCGTAAACAACATGAAATTATGGATCCATCCTGCCGTGCACCATCAACCATGCCACATTCAAAGTCGCTTAAACCCCTTTTCTTCCCCATTCTGATGCTCGGTTTGAACTTCAGCACGTTGTCTCGACCACGTCAACATGCTTAAATGCATTGAGTTGCTGCCATGGGATTGGCTGATTAGCTATTTGTTTTTACAATCAATTGAACAGGGGAACCTAATAAAGTGGCCGGTGTATACATGATCGTAAGGTTGACACAATTTGAATTGAAGTGTCCTTTCGGATTCCATTCCAGTGGATAAAATATCCTGTAGGAGCCCTTGAGTTTGCCTTTGCTTTCACTTTAAATGCATCACATCATGGTGCTCACTGGTGTCTTTGTAACACTGTCTTTAAACAACAACAATGAAGATAAATAAGAACATTTGATCCCACATATTCACCGTGCTACGTGAAGTTATTTTTTTCTTCATGTCTGGGATGTTTTTCTGTTAGTATTACTGACCATTCCTACAGAACATGTTGAACAGGTTTCATCATAATATGACAGCTGTGATTGATGATACCTTTGTAGAATGTGTAAAGTCTAATCTTACCACACCTGACACTGAATAGTTAAAGCAGTAAAAAGCATTCTGAATAGTATGGAAGTACGGGGATTGGAACGCAGGGCCTATTTCTAGTCTTAGCAGACAGGAGACTGTGAGCAACGTCACTGGTTAGAGACCAGCAGATTCAGACTGGTTACACTTCCCCTTTTTCAAGAGTAATAGTGCAACTTGAAACTGCTTCTAAACCAAATTCCTTCATTTAAAAGCCAAAAAACCAAAACCACTGTGCAAAGCTGCCAACCACAGTAACACTACAGGGCACAACACGGACCAGCAATGTCACATGGCCAATCCAGACCAATGCTGTAACAAGAGCATCAGAGTGAACGAGCATGAATGAATGAATGAATGAATGAAATAAAAGCAGGAATCCTGAGGATAAGGTCAATGTGACATAACCACAGAAACACTGCTCCTTATGTTAAGTTCAGTGAATCGAGGTCCTTGTTGAACATGAACAGTTCAAGGAAACACAATAAGAACAAGATCTATACTTAGATTAAAGGATGTCAACACGTACATGTACAGTCAAAACGGAAATGATTCATCCCCCTGGCAAATTTAGACTTAAAGTTACTTTTATGAAACCAGCAAGCTTTTTTTTTTTGTTGCATTTTTATGCTTTATTGATGAAATAAATGGGTGAAATGGGGCAGAGAGGGGAGTGACATTGTTACTAGAATTATTTCATCAAACTACCCAAGTATTTGAATAATTGAAACTGAGTCAGGCCTTCTTGAAAGCAGGTGAATTTACTTGCAAACAGCAGCAAGGGTCAAACAACAATGTACCACAAATGGGCTTACATGATTGAATACATCGAATGAACAGTGTACAGAGATTATATGCAAGAGAAGTTGGTGTGTGCGCAAACACATACTAGGTTTGGTGTGTCCAGCCCGTTTTGCTGGCGAAAGCAGAAATGTTTTAATTAGGCATACATTCCCAGAAATTCATCTCAGCTGGTGTTATCCTTCATACAATGTCTGATAACAGAATATGGGGAGTTTAGGGAGTCTTTTCTTATTGTGCACATGAATGCGTCATACCTCTGTATGGGCCAAAATCTTATTAGGCAGTTTCTTTTTCAAGGCTAAACAACAAACTTGTAGCAAAACACTTTGGAGTTCTTAATCTACTGGGACAAAGTTCAATAGGCAGAAAGCATGTATTGTGCATTAAAATATTATACAATAAAGCAAACTAAATTCTGTTAACATTCCACCCTTTTTATAATATTTAATGCAACTTTTTGCAACACTTCAAAGCAAAAGGGCAAAGCATATGAGTAAATATATTTCATTCAAGCAGAATAATATCAAGTACATCAACATCACAGTTGTGAAAATGCAAGTTTGTGTACTGGTGCAACAGTCTATGTACAGTTTCAGAGAGGACAGTTTTTTGCAGAAGCCAGGGAACAGGAACCAGGATCGTCTTGATGGTCAACAAGTCCTTTTTGTGGCATTTTGACGTAAAGTGTCCTTCATATCACAGTCACTGGGGGAATGGTTATGTAGGATATTACCATAACCGATTCAGATTGTTCCTCAGTGTCCAATTGTCCTTATTGAAGCATGTCAGCTTCGTCTTCTCCTTGCATCTGAAACAGAATGAATTTGAGCAGTAACATGTTCTCAAAAGAAATGCTCATCATTCTGCCAGGGTTGTTTCTAAAATATCATCCTATCCATTTTGCTTGCTCTAGATGTCACAATTAACGCACAACAACATTTTAGGATAGGTTTGATTTCATTCTTCCACATGGTTGTCTGTGTTTGGGCAGCATTCAAGCACACACAGGCAGTCAGTGAGACAGGCCCTCCCTTTTCTGCATGGGACTGAATCACACACACACCACATTCCTGAGAAGCTCTCTACTTCTCCAAATCTGACATGGTGTTATAGTTTGTTCTTCAAATAACACATTATGATCACATTTTCAGCATAAAAATCCCCTTTAACTTGTAATTCAAATCAAAAGCATTGAACAAGTCTTTTCAGTGAACATTTTCATAAAAAGAACACAAAAGGACGCTTTTTTTAAGTTTATGCTGGGACTTCAAATGATTGACTGCACCTTTAATCTTTAAGGTTCACTATGGGGCTGGAATTGGCAAGATATTCAGCTCTAAACTTTAAAGTGTTTAGCAATTTAGTCAGAACTCTGGTCATCTTTAGGAGACAAGCATTTTATAACCCATCATAACAGCATAACAATTGTATGCACACTTACAAAACCTTTTATCTCCCTTCCCCTACATACTTTTTCTTTCTTTATAACATCCATAAACAATCAGTTCCAAACAATCTTTTTCCTCTTACACTTTCAACAACATTCTCTTATTCATCTCCTTGGCCACCACCTTTCTCTTTACTGTTCTCGATGGGGGCTTGGATCAAATGTAAAGTCAGATATTTGATCATATGTAAGAGGGGCAGTTGCTTACAAGTATTTTTTTTTTTTTTTAAATGTAAAATCTAATCAATTTAACAGGACGAACACCCCTATTCCCTCCAATTGATTAACAAAATTCACCAATTTAAAACTAGAACACCCTATGTGATGTATTCTAAACAAAACTAATAAATCTACTCAGCAGATGTAGACTATCGACAAACATAACAAAACAAAACAAATCAGCTGTTAATATTCACCTGATTTCAAGAAAGCCCCGATTCGCTCAGGCTCCGGATTCCGTCACCCCCCCTCCGTCCAAGTCGAGTCTGCTGACGGCCTCTCCCTGTAGCAACGGGCTGGAGGTCTTCTGTGGAGAGTCCCAGACTCCCCCGTCTTCACGTGCAGGCTCTTCTTGTCCAGAGAAGAAGATGTCGGATCCGGCAACTCGAAGGACAGTCAGGCCTTCTTGAAAGCAGGTGAAATTTACTTGCAAACAGCATACAAGGGTCAAACAACAATGTACCTGGCTTGATACATGGTTGAATACATCGAATGAACAGTGTACAGAGATTATATGCAAGAGAAGGTGGTGTGTGCGCAAACACACACTAAGTTTGGTGTGTCCAGCCCTTATTTTGCTGGCGAAAGCAGAAATGTTCTCAATTAGGCAGATAACAGGGTATGGGAAATTTAGGGAGTCTTTTCTCCTCA
The DNA here is from genome assembly GCF_949987685.1 of Ammodytes marinus. Taxonomy (NCBI): domain Eukaryota; kingdom Metazoa; phylum Chordata; class Actinopteri; order Uranoscopiformes; family Ammodytidae; genus Ammodytes; species Ammodytes marinus. The sequence continues at coordinate 24,020,725 of NC_137222.1, read as the reverse complement.
ACTACTGTGCATGAATGCGTCATACCTCTGTATGGGCCAAAATCTTCTTCAAGGCTAAACAACAAACTTGTAGCAAAACACTTTGGAGTTCTCAGGTTCTGGGACAAAGTTCAATAGGCAGAAAGCATGTATTGTGCATTAAAATATTATACAATAAAGCAAATTAAATTCTGTTAACAGACATGCATTCATCTTTAGCAATGAGCTCCAACTCTTTCAGTTTGGAGGGTCTCACTGCCATAACCCTGATCTTTAGCTCCCTCCATTGATTCTCAATTGAATTAAAAAGTCAGGTCTCTGGCTGGGCCACTGTAAAACGCTAATGTGTTTGTCCGCTAACCATTTCTTCACCACTTTTGCTTTGTGTTTTGGGTCGTTGTCGTATTATTAAAAAAATACAATAAGTTCTGCATAGTGGGAAACATATGAGGACGTGGTCGGAAGCCAAAAGTTACACCTGTACTGGCCAGGAGGATAGTGAGAGAGGTGAACAATAATCCTAGGATCACCACCAAGGCCATCCTGGTTAATGTTGGCTCTGCTGGAGGAAACGTCTCATGGCAGACAATCCAACGGATACTGCACACTGCTGGGATTCTTGGACGCAGAACAAGGAGGATACCACTTCTCCAGATAAGGCACACAAAAGCCCACTTTGCAAATGCTCACCTGGACAAAGAAGGAGACTTCTGGTCTTTTGTTTTATGGTCAGATGAAACTAAATTTAATTGTTTGGCCACAATGATGTGTCCTTCATTTGGCATGAAAAAGGAGAAGCCTTCATCCGTAAGAACACCATACCCACTGTCAAACATGGTGGTGGGAACCTAATGCTTTGGGGTTTTTGTTTCAGCCAATGGACCGGGGAACCTAATCACAGTAAACGGCATCATGAAAAAAAACAATACATCAAGATTCTCAACAACATCAGGCAGTCTGCAGAGAAACTTGGCCTTGGGCACCATTGGACATTTCAGCAGGACAACGACCCAAAACACACAGCAAAAATGGTGAAGAAATGGTTAGCAGACAAACACATTAACGTTCTAAGGTGGCCAAACCAGAGTCCTGACATGAATCCAATTAAGAATCTGTGGAAGGAGCTAAAGATCATGGTGATGGCAAGAAGTACCTCCAACCTGAAAGAGTTGGAGCTCATTGCCAAAGATGAATGGGCAAAAGTACCAGTGGAGAGATGCAAAAAGCTGGTCAGCAATTATAGGAAGAGTTTGATTGCTGTAATAGCCAATAAAGGCTTTTCTATTGACTATTGAGAAGGGTATGAATAATGTTGGACATGCAAATTTTTGTTCAAATGTAAATAAAAGCTGAAAAATATTTTTTTTCCCACAATGATGCCTCTTGTACATCGTCTTATTATATTTTGGGAGAAGCCTGTGTCATTTCCAATCAAGAAAAAGCTTGCTGGTTTCAAAAAAGTAACTTTAAGTCAAAATTTGCCAGGGGTATGAATCATTTCAGTTTTGACTGTATGTTTTTATATTGGGCTAGTTTCTTTCACCAACTGAGTTGAGCATGAAAGTCTGGAGGTTGAAAATGTTCAGGCTTCGTGACATTGAAATTTGAGGTTCTGGTGAATAACAAGTCAACGGCCACCCTAGCTTCCCCTTAAAAAGCCCTAAATGTTTTAGGGCCGAAATACATTACTGATCTGCTGATACGTTATGAACCGTCCGGAGCCCTTAGGTCGTCTGGGACAGGTCTACTTACAGTCCTCAGAGTTAGGACTAAACAAGGAGAAGCAACTTTCAGTTTTAATGCTCCACATATCTCAAACAAACTCCCAGAAAACTTGAGGTCTGCTGCAACCCTCAGTTCTTTTAAATCAAGTCTGAAGACTTTTCTGTTTCCATTTGAACCTGCAATTGTATCGTATTTAAATGTTCTATTTCTACTCATTAGCTTTTAAATGTTTTATTTCTGTTAATTCGCTTTTCTAATGTGTATTATGTATTCTAATCTTGCCCCTGTAAAGCACTTTGAATGGCCTTTTGTCTGAATTGTGCTATAGAAATAAACTTGCCTTGCCTTAAAGGCCACATATTGCTAGGCTCATTTTCAGGTTGAAAATTGTAATTTTGGTTTCTACTAGAAACTGTTCTCAAGGTGTATTTCAATCTGGGTTGTGTTTTAAGACTGTATCGTAACATGCTTTTTAAAAAGAAGAAAGAAAGAAGTGTTCGGAGAAGAGATATAATAATATACCCTGCGTTCCAATCCCCATACTTCCATACTATTTAGTATACCAGAAAAAGATTTAGGATGTCCCAATACATGCATGTTAATTGTAGTATGCCAAAACTACTTAGATGCCCCACTAACTTCAATTGCATGTTGGAGTATTCGTCTTCATTCTAGACATGTCTTGACATAATGAAAAAAAATCTTCCTTATCTGATTTTTTTCTCTCTCCTGTGGCACTAAAACTCTTCTGTACTTTAGTATGTAGTGTAGTAGAAAGAAAAAGTATGTGATTTGGAACACAGGGATAGTCAGTGACAGTGGTGTTGTGCTGTGCAGCTGGAGTTCTTTATTCAACCTCTCTCAGCTGTTTGCTTGTGTGTTGTTGTGTAACAGCGCCTGATGTCGTGGGCGACGCCTGTGTGTTCTATTGAATTAAGTATGAGAGAGGAATTTGCTCCTAAGTGTTGCTCTCAATGCATCTCTGGCTTATGAAGTGTCATGACATTCAGAATGCCTGCCTCAGTCAGTACAAATTGATAACTCATTTCATTCTCAGTTGAAGAAAGTGTGGGCTTTTTTGTTTGTAAACTGTCTACAAAATGATTTCTATGTAACAAAAAGATGTGCTTTAATGCTGGAGTATGGTGTCGGACAGAGGGCAAACATGAATATTATAATAGAATATTGACTTTATGTCATCAGCTGTAAACTTTTTATTAGACCTAACTTGTCTATTCACCCCCTTCATTTAACATAACAGCCTTCCAAAAAAAAACGAAGGCACTTTACCACCAACGCAACGATTACTTTATGAGATTACAGAGATGAGATTATTTCCAATCAGGAATTCATCAGAGAATCATCCAGAGCAATGAGTCCATGGTTACACATTGAGCAATTAATGGCACAACTAACACTTTCCTCAATGCCTTCAACTAAAAATGGCCCCGTTATTGAAAAAATCTGAGTTGGTATGAAGAACTCAACAAATGGAAGGATGTACTGTACGTAATTTGCTTTGGTAAAAGTAATATTGGGTCTTCATAGAACATGAAAAAACAAGCCCTACAAAGAAACCCCAAAGATATACATATGATGTGTAACAGAATGAACTACTATTGGCCACTTTCCATTATGATTAGCGCTCGCTATAGGAATGTTGAATATCACACTGAAAGTTTTCTGAGTAATGAGCATTTTAATAGAAATGTACAGTGGACCTATATGTAACCGTCAGCCATAAATACCATGGGGCCAGATATCTAAATCAATGTGGAACCTGGCAAGCGTGCACAAGCCTCATTGCTACTCCCACTTTAATAATAAAGTCTGCCAGAATACCATTTTCAGTTGTTTGCTCCAAATTATGTTATCTTTATTTGCAACCTAACTGTTGCTGTTTAATCTCTTTATGTTGCGGCTTCCCAAACCCGCCGTAACACCGTCAATGATTCAGTCATATTGAAACAGACTCACAAATGTAAAAGTCATCTACAGGGGAATAATGGCTCCAATGAGAGGAAAAGAACAATTCAGAAATTTAGAAATCATTAAAAAATGTGTTAAATGATATACAGTACATTGACTGACATTCAACAGAACACAGTCAGAAGAGCAAACTAATGTGTGACTCTACGTTAAACTACATGTGCACCTCATCTTATTGTGAGTGTGCAATTTTTCATCACATTGCACATTTCATTTTAACTTATCTATTTTTTACTTTCTATTCTATTTCATATACTGTTTTATATTGCACAGGAAATTCCTTTGCTCTACTTAGTATTTAGAATTTATCTTATGTAAATATTGTTTATGTTGTCTTATTTAACTCTATAACTGCACATTGTCCAGAGTTAAACACCATTTGGATTCTGATGTATGTCTTGCATATATCAGAACTGACAGTAAAATACTTAAGACTTTGACTTGAGCTATCTCAGCTTAAAGCTGTGTGAAGACATGCTGTCTGTGGGTGAGAGTGTGTGTGACGTGCACACACACTCTCACCCACATTCTTCCTTTGGGAAAAAGGCCCCCGCTGGTCTTCACTATAACTGAGTGAGAATATTTGCATGGAGGAAAAAGTGCTGACGCAGAACAATATCTGTGAGGTGTCTGTTACTTTAGCACTGTGACACCCATAGATCTGAGTGGTTACAAAGAATTGGCTCTGCTTGGTTATCTGTCTATGAACTGTTGATCCTCATGCAGACTGCTCCTGTGTCCTCCATAGAGGCTTACTATATAAAGGTGACAGTGTTTCAACCTTTCATATTCTAAGTCCTTTTCTAAAAGCTATTTTAATTATGAAAACATTTTTTTTTTCATTTGTTTGCTGTTTGTCTCAACCTCTATCTGTTGGCTTTTACCATTTCAGTGTATTGTTCTATTATGTTTTTAAACCGATCGCTTTCCAAAGAAAGAACCACACCTCATGTTTGAGCATGATTTTATGCAATTTACTACAATTCCCACTAATGCTAATGCTAATAATAATAATAATAATAATAATAATAATAATAATAATAATAATAATAATAATAATAATAATAATAATAATAATAATAATAATAATAATAATAATAATAATAATAATAATGCCAGAAAGCAACTGGCTTCCTTTCAATTCACCAGAACTTGCCTCGTTAGCTATGACGTCAAATCTGCTCAAAAAGAATAGTTCTAGATGTCCAGAAGTAGATCACATTTTCATTGTTTTTCCAAGGGGGAGATATGAAGCTTGGAGGGGGGGGGGGGGGAGTCTAATCGCCAAAGACTCTAATACCTTCAGCACATTTCAATAAATTAATTGTATAGCTAACTTTGGAGCAACTTAAATAAACTCAACCAGAAAGGCCAGTTCTACTCCACATATGAATACTAGTGGTTATAAAGGTATTCCGTCATATATTCCCTTGAGCTCTGATTGGAACAGAATACCTGTCTTCAAAGCAACCTTTTTCCAATTGGCGTTTCTAGGCCTACTGGACATGACAGGTCTGCTCTTCTTGTGATTACTCAGCTGTCAAAAAGTTAGGAAAAGCTACGTGTTCAAAAGAGGGCTGCCATATTTTCACTATAAATCAAGATGTATCTCTGTGCCTCTTTTAGGTACTTCGGTTGTATTTTCAAAACAATTCCATATACGTAGGTATTCCAACATTTTTATTGTTCCTATGTTTAGTTACAAGTTGAGGCTTTTGACATAAACTCAAACTCTTTCAAAAATATGTAAAGGAAAAAGGTTGAAAACAACTTGAAAAAAACAGAGCACCTGAGTTGAAAATCTAAGGCAAAGTTTGAGTTATTCAGTTTCTCAAAGTTAAGTTATTATTTGGTGTTGACTTGCATACTATCTATTGCAAGTACAAACGTGTCTGATGACCTATAGCTGTAGAGAAAAGAATGAAAACTGGGAAGGTACAAAGACAATGTGAAACAACGTGAACCATTATGGTATGCACTAAATGGGTTAAAACATGCACAGACGTTGGCGCGCTCCTTGGAAGGATTGTTTGTGATTCTTTGAACCTGTCATGGCACTTCCCCCCACAGTTTACTCATATTGAACCTCAAATGTAATGGAGCGAGTCTCACTGAAGTCATGCCAGTGAGGTGCACATACCAATGGCGTGTGTTGTGTGGGCCACCAGATTGCCTTTTTTTAAACTGGTATGAAAACTGCTACTTGCAAATAATCAAAGGCTCAGATCATCAAAAACCATCAAAAAGTCTGCCTTCACACTGACACAATACAGTACAGAAATGATATGCGATAATACAACAGCAACTTGTTTTTTTACAAAGTCACCTAGTAACTGTAAATAGTCCACAAGCCTAACAGTGAACTGTTCTTTTTATTGGAACTTCTTTTTACCAAAGAAATAGTCCTATACGTATGGTCCCCTATTTAGCTTTGGTGAACTGACTCTGCAGAGGTCTGGCTGGCTGTTAAAGGTCACATGTTATGCTAACTTTCTATCTTAAATGCTTATTACATCATCATGAGGGGAGAGAAATCTGACTTAGGGTTTTTTGAACACGGGTTTTCAGAAAGGTGGAGGTGGAGAACAAGAGAGAGGGTTTGTTTTTTTCTCATTCTTTGGGAGTCTCTAGTCACATTGGTGGACCCATATTAATGTAGAAAAAAAACGTGGAAAAGTACATTTTGCATAATAGGTGACTTTTAAGAGACGCATGTGGCCAGTTTGAATCCTACAAAGGAAATTGAATGATTTTTGTTTTCCTCAACATCTTTGCCCCATAGTCCTTGTGCAAACCCCTTCACCTCAACACACTCATATAGGGGCTCAGTAGAAGGCTGTGTTCTAATGCTTGGCCGGCCCTCACCGTGTGAATGTATGCCAGGGTGGAGCTGAGAAAACACCCAGAAGGCAGCTTTCCCAGGAGACATAAGGGTGAAATAATAACACATGGTGCACCGAAAGGTTACACCATGTGCAAAGACAGGCAGTTTCATACCAGTTTTACAGCCATCATGACCATAATGCACTCTGGCCCTTATCTGAGGTTGGAGAACTACCAACAAACATAGGCTTATGTCAACTATCCACTCCTTTGTAGCAGCGAGTGTGTACATGATCTATTTGTATAAACAGCAATGTGTCAACTATTGAATAGAAAATAATCTGATTGGACTGTCTGTGAATGAAAAAGTCAAGTGGACTAGAAGCAGATAATATATAACCACAACATGTGTATGGCATGCATTAGCAGGTTTCAGTGGGCTTGGAAGAACAAGGAAGTGCCCAGTTGTTCTCTTCACATACCTGGATGACAACATGGCAAAGTCCCCGCCGTCTATCAGCCGGATCTTGCAGAAAAGCACTCCGTTGACGAAAGGCACCGCCGTCAGCTCGCACAGTGTGAACTGCACTTGGAACTTGAACTTCTTCTTTTTCATCAAGAAAGACATGGTGCCCAGCTGCTGCAGTGTGCTGCCCATAGTAGGCTATGATGGACAACCGAATGAATGGAAACTAGACTAAATGAAATACATATAGGCTACTGCTGGATGTGTCTTTAATGGGTGGGTGATGATAAAATCCTTCTTTTCTCACAGGTTTGTCATTTCTGAAGAATGGTTTCAGACCTGCCATTGGACAGAAGAAGAAAAAAACACAATTTAAAGTTATTTTTGCAACAATGACAGTTGTTGAAATAATGTGGTGTGTGTATATTTGTTTCTATCTCACATTACAGATAGAAGTCAACACCTCCTCCATAGGCTACTATATTACAGTTGTGACTAAATAGATTGGTGTGTTTTCCAATAGCTTCACAGGCTGTCTCTAAACGATTGATGCCTATGTGGACTCGCTCCCCAGTTCAGACAGCTGCCACGCAAACACTGAAAACACTTGGCGACGACTCAATATAAAACACTTTCTGTCGCCCGTAAAAACTCTCCAGGCCAACCTTACCGTTCCGTCGCCGGTCTGATGCGCCTCATTCTCGGTGAAACAGTGCAGCTGTGTACCGCTGCTGCATGGAACCACCGGACTTAGTTGTTGGCAGTTTTTTTTTCAGCTTGGGTGCATCCTCCTCCACAACTTTTCCCTCTCTCTCTCTCTCTCTTCAGTAGAGTTTTAGCAGTCAGTCAGTCAGCGCGGCTCCTGCGTGACGAGGCAGCTTAGGGACCGTCCACAAAGTGCGAGCAGAAGTGTGGAGAAAGGAGGAGGGTCGACAAATATGGAAATCTGTTATAGGCTATGTGTAGCCTATTTCTGTCATTTATGTAGGCCTACATATAATGTAAGACCCAAATGTGAAATATAGATAGATAGATAGATAGATAGATAGATAGATAGATAGATAGATAGATAGATAGATAGATAGATAGATAGATAGATAGATAGATAGATAGATAGATAGATAGATAGATAGATAGATAGATAGATAGATAGATAGATAGATAGATAGATAGATAGATGGATAGAAAAAATCCCTGTTTCTGCAATATCTGGTGAGAAGAATTATGATTTCATAGACATTAATCAAAAATCAATGTTTCTTGCAGCAGTGAAAGAGAGTGAAATGATAGAGAGTGTTCTTGAATGTAAAAACTAAACTTCAACTGACCATAATGACTGTATATGGTTTATATATTTAAAAAACAACTGTATTGTCTGGAGGACATCTCTACTGATGCTAACACTGCCATCGGTGTTTGAGTGTGTGTATAAAATGTGTGTTAAGATATGTAAAGCGCTTTGGAAGCGCATTGTGAAGCGCCTTGTGACCCTGGTCTGTGAAGGGCGCTCTATAAATAAAGCTAACTTACTTACTTACTTACTTACTTACTTACTAACACAATGGTTGTTTTGGCAGATTTGACATGTTATGGCACGAAGGAAGCAAAGTGTGATTTCCTTTTTGCAGATATTATGTTTCTGTTGTTATTCAAATGATTTCTTCAATATGCAAATCTCAACCAAAGATTGGAAAGATTTCAGAAATGTACAGTCATACCAACCCTTTCAATTGACTTCTATTGTACAGTATGGTCTGTTCTGAGCTGAGCTGAAGAGGAGACAGACTTAGAGCTATCAGGTTGATAGGAGGAGGAGGGTCAGATAGAGAGGCTAAAGGTCAGAGGAGGATCCATCAGTTTTTAAGGAGGCTGAGCAGGGACAAAGTGACAGCAACCACTGTCCATTATCAACAAGAGGCAATGTATAGGCCAGGGCTCTGAAGACTATTGATATTGTAGTGTCTAGAAAGTGAAATGAATTAATTAACGTACGACGATAAGACATGGTTCCAGTTATACCAATGCAATAATTCAAGAAAAGATTCCTAGATAAGGCAGTAAAAAAAGATGGTTTGGTGTTCAGATTTGTTTTCCTTCATCTTACTGTTTTCAAATGCTCATGAAAATGAAAGAGATTTGAGGAGAAATCAATGCACAGGCAAATGCACACAGCATCATGACATTCTGTGACCAAACAAGACCCAAAGTCCTACAAGGAACAGACCATTAGAAAAAAACACAAAACAAAGCTTTTACCAATCATCTAAATATCTTAAATGCCAAACCTTTGTCTCAAAGTTGCATTAATTAATTTGGTCACTTGGGGGCAGAAGAACTTCACAACAAGCCTGGACAAACTGGACAAATCATCACTTTTTTTAAATATTTTTTATTTTTTGTGCTTCAGACAGACAAAGACTCTCACACGAGAACAGATCAGGGAATTGAACAAATAAGGAAAAGTGATTGGTCACCAATTTAAAACTTTTTTCCCCCTCCCATTTGCTGTCTGAAGGATCTTCCCTCTGGCATGTAAATGGGGGTAGACTGTCTGGTGGCGCCAGAGTCAAACATAATACAAACAACCAGATTGTACATGTATGACTGGGGAGCGTGTTGGATGGGGCAGAGTGCAGTGATGAACTATTGGCTGCTTGGTTTACTCCTTGCTGGCCATGTGGACCATCAGGTCGATGACACGGGTGCTGTATGCAAACTCATTGTCGTACCATGTGACCAGCTTGACGAAGTGGTCGTTGAGAGCGATGCCAGCGCCGGCATCAAAGATGGAGGAGCGAACGTCGCCGTTGAAGTCTGAAGAGACGACATGGTGCTCGGTGTATCCCAGAATGCCCTTCATGGCTCCATCAGCTGCGGCTTTCACAACCTTCTTGATGGCGTCGTATGAGGCGGGTTTCTCCAGGCGGACTGTCAGGTCGACCACTGACACGTTGGGGGTGGGGACACGGAAGGCCATGCCGGTCAGCTTGCCGTTGAGCTCGGGGATGACCTTGCCGACAGCCTTGGCGGCGCCAGTAGAAGCGGGGATGATGTTCTGGCTGGCACCGCGGCCGTCTCTCCACAGCTTGCCGGAGGGCCCGTCAACAGTCTTCTGGGTGGCGGTGATGGCATGAACTGTGCTCATCAGGCCCTCAACGATGCCGAAGTTGTCATTGATGACCTTGGCCAGGGGAGCCAGGCAGTTGGTTGTGCAGGAAGCGTTGCTGACAACTGGGAGGGTGTTGGTGTACTTCTCATGGTTGACGCCCATGACGAACATGGGTGCATCAGCGCTGGGAGCAGAGATGATGACTCTCTTGGCACCACCCTTCAAGTGAGCGGAGGCCTTCTCGATAGTGGTGAACACACCAGTGGACTCAACCACGTACGTGGCACCAGCGTCTCCCCATTTGATCTTAGCGGGGTCCTTCTCATGGAACACGGAAATTTTGTGTCCATCGATGACCAGCTTGCCACCCTCCATGGAGACCTGGCCATGGAAGCGGCCGTGGGTGGAGTCATACTTGAACATGTAGACCATGTACTCCAGGTCGATGAAGGGATCATTGATGGCCACGATCTCCACCTTCTTGGAGTGGAAGGCGGCGCGGGTCACCAGACGACCGATGCGGCCGAATCCATTGATGCCAACTTTAACCATCTTTGCCTTGGGGTTGATCTAGTCCTGGTGTGTGAGATGCCTCAATCTGTCTTGCGACTGCGGGTGTGAGTGGGGAAGAGCAAAGTTTAGTGTGGTGCTTTTATAGAGTAACCAGAGTTTAAGCCACGCCCCTACCCACTGCTCCTTGACCCGCCACCCTTTGAATGTCAAGGTTGTCTGGCCTTTAGAGAGACCTGCAAGCTGGCCTCTGACACTTAACTTCATCTGAGTCGAATAGCCTAATGGTTTTCTCTTATCATCCCATTTATGTTGCTATTTATGGGCCTGGAGCTATAGATTTGTATTATTTTCTGCAGAAGTTCCAGCATTATCGAGGCCTTTCCTGACGGCACATGAATGTCGATAAAACTGTATGTATGTTCTTTTCAATATCTGCAAACAGCGATTCAGATCCAGACGTAACAGTAGAAGGGAGAAGACTTCTAAGTGGTCCAAGAGTTCAAATACCTGGGAACATTAATAGATTCTAAGCTCACTTTTAAAACACAAGTTATATAAGTCCTAAAAAACCTATTCCAATTTCAGACACATCAGGAATGATTTAACTGCAGAACCCTCAAAGTTGTACCTTCATGCTATGATTCTCTCGCATATTACAGTTTTTCTCAGTCGCTTTGGTGCTTTTCTCACATCACTATTAACATATGCACAGCAGTTAGTGCATTTCTCAAAACAATTAGTGCAAAACTGCAAAACCTAGTGGATAACCTGCAAAAGTACGTCACTTGCTCAAAATGGATAGTCTATTCCTCAAAAGCAAGTATTCATATCATTGAAACTGCCAGTGTCATCAAAATGAGAAGTCTTGACACCATCGTTTATGAACAAGATAGTCAAATGGCTTTGTCATGTTTTCACTATGACAGTTTATTCTCTTAGTGTTTTCCAATGCAAAAAAAAAGAACTCGTGACACTACCTGAAAATGCTCAAGACAGCACTATACACTACTTGTACAGCCATTTGAAAACTACAGTAAAGTTACACATTGCTGTAGTTAGGGGAGTAAGTGAGTACAAGACACTGAATACGTATGTTTCAAATTTTTACTGTATATGCTCTTTGTAATTCTACAGCATTGTGCAAAAGAAAAATACACTTCAGTCACTCATTTAGAACAAACATAAAAAAACACCCTTTTGGTAGAGCTGTGCACAAATGTGAACAATATAACTGAACATATATAGGTAAATCATTCTGGCACATCCAGACATTCCTGTCTGTCTGGCCACGTATTTTCATCTACATCACAACGGATATTATCCCTTGCAATGCAGCGAGGAAAGTCATTGGTTACAATTAATACTTCACACACCTCCTCGTGAGTGAAAGCTGAAGTCCACCTGAGAGCAATTGTTCAATTTAGGAGACATTTCCAGGAAAAAATTATAAAGAAAGGTATAAAATTTGCTTGACAGAATTTGATAACTAGTTCAACAATTTTGTATGTAATGACTCAAGCAATGAAATGAAGACTATTAGTTTTATTGGGAACGACTATTCAGCATCCATAAGTATAGTTCATTTTGACTGACATGACATAAGCAAATGACAATGTTATAAAACAGCAGAGAATTGTATGAAAGCAACTGATACATGTCCAAAAGCATTTGCAATTTGTTCAGAGGAAGGAGATATTGCTACTATGATGTGCTCAAATGACTAAATGTTGCGGAGGTTGAACTAATAGTTATGAGAATTTTCATTCTGATCTGAGAAAAGCACCAAAGCAACTGAGAAAAACTGTAATGACTGTCTTACCAGCTGGATGACAGGCATTGAAAACGCTAGATTAAAAAATCAAATTCATATCACCATTGTAAAAATCTTGATGACATATGATTTGTTAAACTGGGAAAACATGATTGACTTTGTAGACATTTTACTCAAGGAATTTGTTTAACAAAATATAAACTCTTCCACCAGAGCATCCACAAGAGAGGGGATTGTAAAATACCATATAGAAAAAGCTATTTTGGGCAGTCAGCCTTTTCCTATCGAGCAGCACAAACTTGGAATACCATACCCACAGAACTAAGGAACATCACATCACTCAAATCCTTCTCAAAATCTATATAACACTGGTTACTGGTAAATCAAATATGCGTCCATAATAATCTGGGATAGTGTGTTTGTCTTTGTGTTTTCTAGTTGTGTTTTTGTCTGTGTTTATGCTCCTTGTATGTGTGTATGAATGAATGAATGAATGAAAACCTTTATTTAAACAAACTCGAAAGGCATTGAGGTTCCCCTCATTTACAACGCCGACGAGCGCACAAGAAACACAACAACAACAATAACAACAGAGTGACAGAATAAAACAGAGAAACACAAAATCCTAGCAAGATAAAACAGATCAAAATAAATAAAGAATTACAATAAAAGAGCTTAAAAAATTAATTCAGTTAAAACAAATGCAGTGGTGATGGTGAAAATCAGAAATCATAGATTTAAAAGAAGAAAAAGTGGGGAGAATGGTCATATTGAAGTTGCTCTGAAGGGCATTCCAAGAGGTGGGGGCACTATAGCTAAAAGCAGTTGTTCCCAGCTTTGAATGAGCTCTAGGAACCTTTAAAAGCAGGTTATACTCCTTGACCGTCCACAAAGTGCGAGTAGAGGTGTTGAGAAAGGAGGAGGGTCGACAAATATGTAAATCTGTTATATGAGTAGCCTATTTCTGTCATTTATGTACATATAATGTAAGACCCAAATGTGAAATATAGCCAATAGGAATGCCTTATAGATAGGCTAGATAGTCTAGAGATAGATAGATAGATAGATAGATAGATAGATAGATAGATAGATAGATAGATAGATAGATAGATAGATAGATAGATAGATAGATAGATAGATAGATAGATAGATAGATAGATAGATAGATAGATAGATAGATAGATAGATAGATAGATAGATAGATAGATAGATAGATAGATAGATAGATAGATAGATAGATAGATAGACAGACAGACAGACAGACAGACAGACAGACAGACAGACAGACAGACAGACAGACAGACAGACAGACAGACAGACAGACAGACAGACAGACAGACAGACAGACAGACAGATTGATAATATGGATGATGCAGTTAATGGCTTCAATTCTTCTTTTGTAAATGTTGGAAGAAAAAATCCCTGTTTCTGCGATATCTGGTGAGAAGAATTATGATTTCATAGACATTAATTCAAAATCAATGTTTCTTGCAGCAGTGAAAGGGAGTGAAATGATAGAGAGTGTTCATGAATGTAAAAACAAAACTTCAACTGACCATAATGGCTGTATATGGTTTATATATTTAAAAAACAACTGTATTGTCTGGAGGACATCTCTACTGATGCTAACACTGCCATCGGTGTTTGAGTGTGTGTATAAAATGTGTGTTAAGATATGTAAAGCGCTTTGGAAGCGCATTGTGAAGCGCCTTGTGACCCTGGTCTGTGAAGGGCGCTCTATAAATAAAGCTGACTTACTTACTTACTTACTTACTTACTTACTTACTTACTTACTTACTTACTTACTTACTTACTTACTTACTTACTTACTTACTAACACAATGGTTGTTTTGGCAGATTTGACATGTTATGGCACGAAGGAAGCAAAGTGTGATTTCCTTTTTGCAGATATTATGTTTCTGTTGTTATTCAAATGATTTCTTCAATATGCAAATCTCAACCAAAGATTGGAAAGATTTCAGAAATGTACAGTCATACCAACCCTTTCAATTGACTTCTATTGTACAGTATGGTCTGTTCTGAGCTGAGTGTGGAAGAGGAGACAGACTTAGAGCTATCAGGTTGATAGGAGGAGGAGGGTCAGATAGAGAGGCTAAAGGTCAGAGGAGGATCCATCAGTTTTTAAGGAGGCTGAGCAGGGACAAAGTGACAGCAACCACTGTCCATTATCAACAAGAGGCAATGTATAGGCCAGGGCTCTGAAGACTATACTGCTATTGTAGTGTCTAGAAAGTGAAATGAATTCATTAACGTACGACGATAAGACATGATGGTTCCAGTTATACCAATGCAGTAATTCAAGAAAAGATTCCTAGATAAGGCAGTAAAAAAAGATGGTTTGGTGTTCAGATTGGTTTTCCTTCATCTTACTGTTCATGACATTCTGTGACCAAAGAAGACCCAAAGTCCTACAAGGGACAGACCATTTGAAAAAAACACAAAACAAAGCTTTTACCAATCATCTAAATATCTTAAATGCCAAACCTTTGTCTCAAAGTTGCATTAATTAATTTGGTCACTTGGGGGCAGAAGAACTTCACAACAAGCCTGGACAAACTGGACAAATCATCACTTTTTTAAAATATTTTTTATTTTTTGTGCTTCATACAGACAAAGACTCTCACACGAGAACAGATCAGGGAATTGAACAAATAAGGAAAAGTGATTGGTCACCAATTTAAAACTTTTTTTCCCCTCCCATTTGCTGTCTGAAGGATCTTCCCTCTGGCATGTAAATGGAGGTAGACTGTCTGGTGGCGCCAGAGTCAAACATAATACAAACAACCAGATTGTACATGTATGACTGGGGAGCGTGTTGGATGGGGCAGAGTGCAGTGATGAACTATTGGCTGCTTAGATTACTCCTTGCTGGCCATGTGGACCATCAGGTCGATGACACGGGTGCTGTATGCAAACTCATTGTCGTACCATGTGACCAGCTTGACGAAGTGGTCGTTGAGGGCGATGCCAGCGCCGGCATCAAAGATGGAGGAGCGAACGTCGCCGTTGAAGTCTGAAGAGACGACCTGGTGCTCGGTGTATCCCAGGATGCCCTTCATGGCTCCATCAGCTGCGGCTTTCACAACCTTCTTGATGGCGTCGTATGAGGCGGGTTTCTCCAGGCGGACTGTCAGGTCGACCACTGACACGTTGGGGGTGGGGACACGGAAGGCCATGCCGGTCAGCTTGCCGTTGAGCTCGGGGATGACCTTGCCGACAGCCTTGGCGGCGCCAGTAGAAGCGGGGATGATGTTCTGGCTGGCACCGCGGCCGTCTCTCCACAGCTTGCCGGAGGGCCCGTCAACAGTCTTCTGGGTGGCGGTGATGGCATGAACTGTGCTCATCAGGCCCTCAACGATGCCGAAGTTGTCATTGATGACCTTGGCCAGGGGAGCCAGGCAGTTGGTTGTGCAGGAAGCGTTGCTGACAACTGGGAGGGTGTTGGTGTACTTCTCATGGTTGACGCCCATGACGAACATGGGTGCGTCAGCGCTGGGAGCAGAGATGATGACTCTCTTGGCACCACCCTTCAAGTGAGCGGAGGCCTTCTCGATAGTGGTGAACACACCAGTGGACTCAACCACGTACGTGGCACCAGCGTCTCCCCATTTGATCTTAGCGGGGTCCTTCTCATGGAACACGGAAATTTTGTGTCCATCGATGACCAGCTTGTCACCCTCCATGGAGACCTGGCCATGGAAGCGGCCGTGGGTGGAGTCATACTTGAACATGTAGACCATGTACTCCAGGTCGATGAAGGGATCATTGATGGCCACGATCTCCACCTTCTTGGAGTGGAAGGCGGCGCGGGTCACCAGACGACCGATGCGGCCGAATCCATTGATGCCAACTTTAACCATCTTTGCCTTGGGGTTGATCTAGTCCTGGTGTGTGAGATGCCTCAATCTGTCTTGCGACTGCGGGTGTGAGTGGGGAAGAGCAAAGTTTAGCGTGGTGCTTTTATAGAGTAACCAGAGTTTAAGCCACGCCCCTACCCACTGCTCCTTGATCCGCCACCCTTTGAATGTCAAGGTTGTCTGGCCTTTAGAGAGACATGCAAGCTGGCCTCTGACACTTAACTTCATCTGAGTCGAATAGCCTAATGGTTTTCTCTTATCATCCCATTTATGTTGCTATTTATGGGCCTGGAGCTATAGATTTGTATTATTTTCTGCAGAAGTTCCAGCATTATCGAGGCCTTTCCTGACGGCACATGAATGTCGATAAAACTGTATGTATGTTCTTTTCAATATCTGCAAACAGCGATCCAGATCCAGACGTAACAGTAGAAGGGAGAAGACTTCTAAGTGGTCCAAGAGTTCAAATACCTGGGAACATTAATAGATTCTAAGCTCACTTTTAAAACACAAGTTATAAAAGTCCTAAAAAACCTATTCCAATTTCAGACACATCAGGAATGATTTAACTGCAGAACCCTCAAAGTTGTACCTTCATGCTATGATTCACTCGCATATTAATGACTGTCTTACCAGCTAGATGACAGGCATTGAAAACGCTAGATTAAAAAATCAAATTCATATCACCATTGTAAAAATCTTGATGACATATGATTTGTTAAACTGGGAAAACATGATTAACTTTGTAGACATTTTACTCAAGGAATTTCTTCAACAAAATATAAACTCTTCCACCAGAGCATCCACAAGAGAGGGGATTGTAAAATACCATATAGAAAAAGCTATTTTGGGCAGTCAGCCTTTTCCTATCGAGCAGCACATACTTGGAATACCATACCCACAGAACTAAGGAACATCACATCACTCAAATCCTTCTCAAAATCTATATAACACTGGTTACTGGTAAATCAAATATGCGTCCATAATAATCTGGGATAGTGTGTTTGTCTTTGTGTTTACTAGGTGTGTTTTTGTCTGTGTCTATGCTCCTTGTATGTGTGTATGCTCCTTGTCTGTGCTCATGTGCTTTTCTCTGTTTAAATTCTTACGTGTTTTAACATGCTATACGTTCATGCACTTTTATCTGTGTCTGTATGCTACTTGTTTAATGTTTTCCACACATCACCAACCTGTTATGGTCTGGAGTAATAGTTCATTTATCATTTTGGTTGGTGCTTATGTGTTGTATTTATGTAGTTTTTTAATGTTTTTTCTTTCAAGCTATCAACCTGCCAGGGACCTACAGGTGATATTAACTTGCATGGCTAAATCTGTCACATTTACTTGTTGAACTCTGGTGCTCATGTGTATTAATGTGTGCTGTCCCTTCTAAATAAAGAAATCTAAACCAAAAAAATAGGTCTAGATGTAGATATTAAAGTCCTCGGATGAACCTCGACTAGTGAAAAAAGAGAAGGGGTCTCTCCTCTGCTGACCTTCTCAGTAAAAACAGGCACACACAGACATAGAGGTAGCCAATGGGGGATCAAATCTCTGTCTTCATGCCTGTGACATTTACTGTCCAAAGACCACGACCCTTCACTTTCAGAATCTCTGCCTAACTACCAATCTTTCCCCTCTTCCCCTTCTCCCTGGGCAAAAGGCAAAAGTTGAGCCGTGGTTGGGTTGCATAACGTGAACTTATGATCATTACGCGCATGTGCAGAGGAGGCACCTTCCTTTCTGTTCACTTAATCAACTTGTTGCTTTGTCGGGGGTTTTTAAGAAAGGATCAATTTCCTAAAACAGGACACACGTCTGGAATATTAGCAGACATATGATGGAGCTTGACAGGAGTTATGTAAAGCATGTTCTCATCAGCCACTTATATTGAAGTAGCTATAAATCAAGTATTTATGGTTTGTTTTTGTACCTTTAAACAAGCATTATTCCAGTCTGTCTCATCTATATCTTCTTTTATGTTTATTTTCAAAGGGTTTAATGTATCTAGTCAGTGTTGATCAAGTACTATGTGTAACTAATGTACTGTAATACTTAGATACATGGCCCTTCTTGCCTAACTTTGCCAGTGTTACTTCCTGGAGTTTTGATCAAGGGGGCGGGTCCATTATCTGTTTGTTTTGTTGACATGTAGCTTATAATTGTAAAGTGCTTGATGAAGTGTTTTTTTGGGGATTTGGTATATCTGACTCTGAATTGATCGAAAGAAAGCAAAGCTCCTTCTACATTTAGATGCATTATTTTCTGGATGCCTTTCGTATTCCATAGCCTGAACCCCTCCATCCTTTCTGCCAGGTGGAAAGTGTTCATTACCACCCAACAGGAGTAAAATCGAGGTCATTCAGGCATGTCACCTACATGTTTGTGTGCAGCATACCCAACTGAAATGGTGTTTTTGAGGAAAGGAATTTGTGTATGTTTTTTTTCAATTTCTTAATATCTGAAGAGTATACTGTAAATATATATACAAAATGAGTGGTAGTTCAGGCGTGGATGCTTGTTCAATGTATAGCCAGGAAGGAAGAGCAGTCGTACAGAAATGATATGATGCTGAGAGGTTAGCTTTTTTAAATGGTTATCGTCACCATCTGGGGAAAAAAAGTTGTTTGGCCACATCCAGCAGCAGTAGAGAAGCACTTACATTGCAATAAGAGAGACACAGGCAAAACAGCCCTTATTGGGGAAATGTAGTCTATTTATATGTCTTAAAAATACTTTGAATTGCCATGTTGTTAAAGGTGCTACAAATAAACCTGCCTTAGTGCAGAGCAGACTGATCAAAGCCATGGTACAGTGTCCATGAGGGTCACTTTAAAAAAAAAACTCCAATTCAAGCACTACTACCCAATGAATACAATGTTTAACATCCTTTATGGTTATATGCTTCTTACCATTCAGTACGACCTGTTCGTGTGCCTGCGTAAACTATAATCTTTATACCTTATAACAGGCATTCCAAATTTTAAGGGCCAATATATTTCACATACAGTAACATAGAGTTGACTTAAAACTATACTCTGCTGCTCCACCAGTCATCACACTTGCTTACACACACTGACCCCTTGTGGTTGATCACACAGGCTGCAGACTTTTCTAAAAATGTTTATTTCACTCTGGAGCATAGATAGTATAATAATACTGGAGACATGGTGCACAGTAACCAGCCAGCCCTGGTTTTAGAAGTAAGACATAGAAAACTACAGGATGATATGAAGGGAACAAAACAAATCAAATGTTCATCTTTGCATTGTAATCCAATGTAATAAATAAGAAACACTCTTCTCTCATTATTGACAGAAAGTAAAAAAGATTTCCTCCTTAAAGGTGTAGCAATCGATTCTGGAGAACGCTTGTGTTCAAAATCAATTTTTATCAAAATCAGTGAATATCTCCTCACGATCTGCAACCATTCCGTACTGCGTGTGCGCCGAAGTGTTAATACACAGCCTATACTCTGTAAACGAGCATCTTTGGGGCCCATTGTTTACATTCCCTTAGTTTACGTATCCTTTGTTGACATAACAGTTTACAGAGCCTAGGCTGTGGTTAATACCAGAAGTCTTTTAAGCGCACACAGCATGTACATCTTGCGGATTGTGAGGAGATGTTCACTGATATTGACAAACAGCGTTCTCCACAATCGCTGACTCCACCTTATAACTGTCCAAATCAAACACTGAAGTAAAATCGTGTACATGCTCTCCCTTAAGTGCCATGCAGACAGGAAGCTGTGCCCCACACACACAATCACACAAACACACGCGCACGCGCACGCACACACACACACACACACACACACACACACACACACACACACACAGAGTCTATTGTGTGTCCTTGGCTTGCTCTGAAGGCGGTGGAGGTGTTTTAGGCCTGCTCTGCTCCTCTGCTCCTGCCCCCCCGTCAGCTGATGTTGTTGCCGTAGCTAGCGAGCTGCTAGTGTTAGCGGCGGCGTCGGTCCCACTCTGCAGGAACTTGCGTAGGTCTTTGAGAGCCGGCCGGAGCATCTGCACCAGAGCCAGCAGGGCGGCCTGGCTCCCCTCCAGGGCCTGGGCCTGTCTCTCCTGGGCGAAGGCCTGCGCCTCCTGGGAGCGCCTCATGGTCTGCAGCAGCTCCTTCTGGCCCTCCAGGTGCTGTGCGATCTGGCGGATGTGGACGTTGGTGACCCTCTGCTCCTGGAGGAGGCGGGCCGAGTTGAGTGCGATGCGGCTCTTGAGCTCCTGAGGTTTGGCCTGGCCCTGAGGCGGAGGAGGGGAGGCCGAGGCAGAGGAGGCCAGCATCTCCACCGGAGCCTCCATGTGAGCCACCACAGAGGGAGTGGAGTCGCCCCCCACGGATACAGTAGTGGTGCAGTATTCCACCACACCGCCGTCTTCCAGGGCGTGGTAAGTGGTTTCACCTGGGAACAGGACCAGAGAACAACACTGTCTTATGGCGCTTTTCCACCGCATGGTATCAGCTCGACTCGACTCGACTCAACTCGCATTTTTGGCGTTTCCACCGCAATTTCATGGTACCTGGTACCTGCTAGCGGCTGCTTTTTTAGTATCGCCTTGCTCTAGGGTCCAAGCGAGCTGAGTCGAGCTAAAAGGTGACGTCGGCAGACGGCCGGCCGCTGATTGGCCAGAGACTACCGTCTGCCGGCTTCATTCTGTTGATTATTCTCCCCTTGATTCTCAACAACTCTCCGGGACTTTTATGTGCATTTTGTCTCGCCGCGTGCAGCCTTCTTTGGCTCGCTTTCATTTGATTTGCATCACAGACCCGATTTTTTTCTCTCCATATATTCGCTAAGCTCACCCAGTTGTGTTGGCTGTTGGGGAAGTTACTTTGAACATACGAGAGGAGACATAGCAGCTAGGCTAAATAGCCTATAGCAGCAAGCTGGGACAGACATGATAGCGAGCGATTACATTACAAGCCTCGGACTGCACTGATTACCTCAATAAAATATTCAGGCTGAGACACGGCTTGCATTTGAAAACACGTATCCTGAAACAAGCACTTAACAGTCAACTTTATCATGCCCGTGTTTACGTGCATAGGGATGTACGTGACGCATCCCTACAGCTGTGTGGCAGTCACACATCAGGACACAAACCCTACCCTTTTAACGGCCCGTAGCAATATTATTCTACTTCTTTTAGCAAACAGATACAAGGGGAGTATTTTCTTAAACATTTCTCATCCGTGTTTTTGGCGGTTGGTTCAGTTAATAGTGCAACAACTGCTCGTAATTTCTGCTTTGCTACTTGACTCCGGAGTTGGCTTTCAGCCCCTTACGACAACCCCGCCCACGTTCAGGAGGTACTATTTTCGGTGGAAAACGACCCGTGCTGCTACCAAACCAAGTTAAACTGAGTCGAGTTGAGTCGAGTCGAGCTACATTTGCGGTGGAAAAGCGCCATTAGTAATAAGCAGGGACTTGGACTTGGGTCGACTCGAGTCACTGCTTTGATGACTTTTTTTATTGTATTAACATCATTCTATTACATGTACAGTATCCTATTACACTAAAGTTATTATCATTTTTATTTTCTATTTCCATGTACAGTATTTTATTTTTTCTACACGTAATTTCGTTTATATTGCATTCTAAATGTACTTTATATTTATCTGCACTGTGCCCTCGCACTACTGTTGTATTTATTTGTGTCTCAGGTGTTGCTCTCTTCACTTGTGTTTTTTTCTTCTTCTATATTTCATTGTCGAGTGTTCATAGGTCTGTTAAATATAAAATGCTATAAATCCATGTTGTCAAGTTTCTGTCTAACCATAAAACAGGGAATCATGATTAGACGACTCAAAAAAGAAAACTCCCAGTATGTGATTGTCATGACTGGATGATGAATGTAAGACCTGCTCACTGAAGAATTCCAACAGCCGGACTGCAACATCAAACGTTGTAGGCCAGCATTTTTAGTCCAACCAACAAATATTAAAAGAAAATAATACAATTTTCTTATTAATCTTCATAAGCGTATAGGCCTATACAATGTGTCCTTTCAACTAAGAAACACACTGGGTAATGTGTATGCGTCAGATACACAGTTAATGCAGGTTAAGCCAACTGTACATGGAGGGATATAGTGCGGGGGAAGAATCTTACCGCTCAGTGGCTTGGTTTCATCACAGACTGCACCAGAGCCAGCTGGAAGAGCTAAGAAACAAAGAACACAGACAGAAGATGATGCCAACAATACAAATGTAGAAATATGATCTGCTAAAAAAAGAAGCCACGTGTGAATGATTAGATTTACTGTTTTGTGCACTTTCCTTTAATGTTTAATGTACGCTGTGCTTTATTGTCTGCTTATTTTATTGTTTGTTAGCCATTGTCTGTCAATTCATTCTTACTATGTGTTATTGAGTCGACTATGTTGTTTTTTAAATCTTTGTTTATACATGCATTTTATTTCTGTCATTTTAGGTTGCCTTTTACATATCTGGCAGGGGACAACAGATGAAAACTAGCCTCTTAGGCTAACTCTGGCTCACTTACATTTTGAATGTTGATTAGTGTGCAATGTCCCTGAAATAAACCAATAAATAAAATAAATAAAGTCATTCAATTCCTTTTCATGCCAATGGCTAAGAGATGTTTTGAAAATGTTCCTTAAAGGTGCAGTGTGTAATATGACATCATCAAGAAAGTTCTACAAAGTTCTAGAATACAACACTCCCTGGGTAACCCCAACCCTTTAGAATAATAACAGAAGCTACAGTGGCCTTCAAGGACAAGAACAATTCAAAATTTTAAACAATGCACCTGATGACATTCCAACTATGACACTTTCAAGATGGCACTAGGCCTTGGTCCAAATTATGCAGAAATATGGACATATATGAGACCCTTTCTAAGGGGGAAAAAAATAATTCAAAACTTTTTTTTCAGCTATTATGCACTAAATTAAATGTACTTATGGATATTATAATTACTTTCTACAAAATCTGCTCGGAAATAAAACCCCAAATTCTACACACTGCAGGTTTAAGGTTCTGTAATGAGCAGTGACATAACAAGTGGTTTGGGAGCCAATGGTCCAGTGTGATGCGGACACTATCTTGTGTCCAATAGTTCAACTTTGGAATCAATAAAACATATTTTCATAGTAATAGATTTAGTATAGGCAGGATTTTTTTTTCTCTTCTCTCATTTTTATTCCAAAACTGCTGAAGGTATTCACATCAAACCACTGTCCACTGCTGGAGTGGATATTCACACTTCCTTTTAAACTATTCCATCCACCACACGTAGAAACCTTTCTTTATATGTCCATGGTAGAAACACATGAACTTTTCTTGCTCGTCATCATAGTTGCAGTACCTAGACTACATAATCCCTGACGTCGTAAACTGACTGCATCCTGCGCGTGCACGAGTGAAAACTTTTGTTGTTGTCAACTAACCCTCTGTGAGTGTGACGGTGGTGGCGGCGTTCACTGTGACGGGTATCGTAATCTCAGCATCCGAGTCTCCCCCAGGTAGGCTGATGATGGTGGCCTCTCCCAGGAGGTTACAGATCCGCTGCTGCATCGCGCTGAGGATGACGGGAACCGGAGTGCAGTCGGCGGACGTCCCCTCTATAGCGGCCCGCGCCTGGGCCACTCTCCGCCGGACCTCCGTCTTCATGTCGGACCACTTCTTCTTCACCTCGGGCAACTCCCTGGGACAGGTGGTGACGGCGTTCACCTTCTTCAGGATGTCCGACCACGCGTTATTCTTTGCCATGTGTGTGACTCCAGCATTGAAGTGGTTAACCAGTGTGTGCTTTTGTTTCTCTATTTCTTCCACAATAATTTCCACTTCTCTCTCCGAGAAATTCATTTTTCTCTTTTTCGCGATCGATGCCATAATTGCACAAATACCTCTTTCCGAGAGGTAATTGTGCGTATTGTACGCAAAAATAGTATGATTTACTCAAGAGATCTGCGCAACGTAATGGCTTCCAGAATCGGCTTCTTCTTCCTTACCAACAACGCTTACGTTAGCGGGGCGTGTAAGCCCGCCCACTGACACTCCATTGGTTTGATATCTCGCGGTCTTTGCTACATACTCTGCTACTATTGGCCATTTACAAACGCCCATCATTCAAACAGCCAAGCAGACTATGTGATTCCAAATAAATGTATCCTACCGTTATCTTACTTCATGTCACGGTCGCAATTGGTGAATAGGCTGAGTTTTTATTTTATTTCATAATTTAATTTAAACAACATCAGGTTTGTATGAAACAGGAAGCCTATTTTATGCGTCTGTCCTAGAAAAAATAACATCAATAATAAATGAAAACATATATATTTTTTTAAATACATTTTATTTAAATATAGGCCTAGGCTATTATTATGCAAATAAAAAAACGTAGTGTTGTAAAGTGTGTTACAACCTTTGTTGTATGAGTACAGCTGTAAGTTGAATTGTTGACTAGAATTCAACAGTGTTAAACTCCATAAAATGCTAATTATAAAAATGAAATTTAAAATCCAGAACTGGGTGGTTTACACACTGTACATTCATGCTATATGTACTTTATACTTTGGCTCCACTAAAATTCTGTGGAAAATATACTTTTTATTACATTAATTAAAGTTATAGTTTAAGATACTTTACGAAACATATGTAAAGTTTATAAAACATTGCATACTACCCAAAAGTGTATAGGCCTACAAACACAGAGGAAACAATAGGCTACTAAAATCCACAACGAAAATAAATAAATAATTTGCAGTCCCATACTGAATGAGCTCCACCGAATCCAGCTACAAACCCTGATTTTGCATACACACACACACACACACACACACACACACACACATATATATATATATATATATATATATGGTATAGGGCATTATAAAACAATGTTTTTCAATATATTTATTGCTTTTTACTTTTTTTTAACAAGAACACTACAACAACAAAAACAATAGAAATATACAAACAATACTGACCAAATAATAAAGTAAAACAAATATATATTATACTGTATATATTACAGGATTAGGGGATTTCCACAAAAGTAAAATACGGCGTCTTGCCAGAGGGGAGGTGAATGCTAATATTTCTGATTGTAAGGCTGTAATATGGGGTTGTGTAAATGGGGTTCCAAATATTGCAATGAAGGGGTCTGGGCTCCTAGAACCTTCGTCATGATCATAAAAAAGTCAGTCCAGAATCTGTGTAGTCTGGGACAATAAAAAAACATGACTCAAGTTACAAGAGGAGGCGTGGCATCTGTCACACTGGTCCACAACATTTGGATACATTTCCGATAGTCTGGATTTGCTAAAATGGACTCTATGTAACACTTTAAACTGTATAAGCTGCAGCCTGGCACAAGGAGAAGATGAGCGTATACTATGCACAGCCTTATCCCACCATTGATCTGTCAAATCTACCCCAAGCTCACGCTCCCAAGCATTTTTGCTTTTGACAGCTGAATTGTTTTCCAGAGCCATGAGTTTGTCATACATCTTAGATATTAGTGATTTCTGCTGGGGTTTTAAGGTCAGAAGGTCTTCCCATGGTTGGTTAAAATAGAGAGGGAGGGATAACATGAAAAAAAAAGTGAAAGTACATAAATAAATGGGATGTAGGTAAATTAAAATCTTTAGACAAGTCCAGGGGTGGACTGGGACAAAAATTCAGCCCTGGCATTTTTGGCCATGGCAGCCCACCATGATTATTTATACGATATGTGGAGGCAGGGGCGTTGCTCAAAATTCTGGGCCCCTATACAGGAAGTCCTGATGGGCCCTCTGAGAGGCGGTCTTACAATACAAACATGTAAAAGCTATGTTTGTCTATAGTCCAAAACGTATGAGTGACTGGTCCCTCTCTGAGCCAGATAACAACACAATGTTTCTATTGATGAATGACCAAATCATTACGCGTACTTGAACACAACCCCTGGTCTAATGACTCTTAATAACCATGCACACACACAGTGTTTCTCACAGGAATTTGGGAGACTGTGTCGTGGACCCTGGACCTTCTAGAGCAGGGGTTCTCAACCTTCTGCAAGCTGGGCCCCCCCAAAGCTGGGTCATTGCAGTTGGGCCCCCCCACCGACCCTGACAACCCCCCCCCCCCACACACACACACACACACACCACCCTACACAGATAGACAGATAGACAGATAGACAGATAGATAGATAGATAGATAGATAGATAGATAGATAGATAGATAGATAGATAGATAGATAGATAGATAGATAGATAGATAGATAGATAGATAGATAGATAGATAGATAGATAGATAGATAGATACTCTATTATTGTTATTATCACAAGGGCTAGGCCAGTGGCGCACCTTTGAGTTGAACATTGGGTTTAGGGTTGGGGTCCGGAAATTTCTTATAATTTAACGTTAAATTCTGGTGCACTTTTATGTGACACTGAGGAAATGTTATTTTTTTTTAATCTCCTTAGAAGAGAAGAAAATAGTAGCCTAAATAGAACATACACAGAATAAATTCTACAATAGGTATACCTGTTATGAAAAAGCTTCACAAAACAAAGTCTATGATCAATGGGAAACCCAGTTCAGAGAATGTTTCAACTATTGAGTCTTGGATTTGGAAAGTGGCCAGATTTAGCTCAAAATGCTACCTGCGATTAATGTGCTGTGCAGCCTGAACGCGGAGTTGTGTGTGTCTCAGTGGCGATTCCAGGAAATTTTGACTGGGGGTGGCCAAGGTGGGCCACAGAGCTAGAGTGGGGTGGCCACCCCTGAATGAATAGCATGTGATATGCTGTACAACCAATTCAAAGATGATTTATAATCCCAAATGCCCAAATCATGTTAGTATCCATTGTAATGTTTGTCAGAAAACTAAACCCCTGAAGAGGGGTCTGGGGGCATCCCCCCCAGAATATTTTTTTGTGTTTTTAACATGTAATCTAAGCATTCTGGCGAAGATAATAAAGGAAAAAGTCAATATTCATTTCAGTTCAGATGAATAGTAAAATTAGCAAGACAACATAACTTGCTAGCAGCCAGATGCCTAACAACTGGACAGAGGGACGGATGACAACTAGATTTTGACCAAATATCTTGCTAAAAAATAAACCTTTATTTATGAAATTCTGCCCTAAGAACATGTTACACTTGCTAACTACAAACTTAAATTTTTTTATTCAGATTTCAAAAATCTGCTGGGACACGTGCCCATACACATGCATGGGTGGCATGCATGTCACAAGCACACTTATGCTGTTTTCAAGACCTTTGCTGACCAGAGACCAGTTCTATTGGCCACAGTCCTACCATTAATTCAGTACTTGAAAATTGCAAACTGATCTCATATCAGTGGATTGGAGTGTTTGTGTGATGAACTTGGCAACTACCTATCAAAAAAAGTTAAGAAAGAAAAAAATACATATCATCTCTGAACTAGGATACATATCAGGAATACAATTTAAATTACAAAAAAAAAAAAAAAATTAAGATTAAGATTTTTTTTTTTTTTTTCATCCCCCTCGCGCCCCCCTGGTTGAGAACCACTGTTCTAGAGGGGTCCGGGGGAATGCTCCCCCGGAAGATTTTTTTTCAAGTGTTAAAGTAAAATTCATCAATCTGGTGCACTTTGAAGAGAAAACTAAGGATAAATCAACTGTTTCCTATGTAAGCTATTTAGTAGGCTATTATTTGCTGGAATAATGTATAGACACAGATGACCAAAAAGCAGAAAGAAGAAATGTACATGTTTAAAAAATCCAGTCAGCTTCGGGATTTTTTTTCCTTTGTTTGCATTTTTTAATGGCCCAATATAGGCCCCTGATCTTCGTAGCCCCGAACAATGTTATTTAAAAAATAACATAAATGTACTGACGAATGAAAGGCCCATGAAATCTTTTTTTTCCCTAAATAACGTTTTTCTGGGCCTTCAAAGATCAGGGGCCTATATTGAGCCAGTAAAAAAAAATATAAAATATATTTTTTTGGGTGCAGCCCCCCTCTGCCTTGGGCCCCCCAAGCCTGTCCGCAGTCCGACGGCCCTGAACGTAACTGACCATCGTCAGATGCTCATAATTATGGAGTAGAAGTTGAATGCATGATAATACAATTTAATGCAGCCTCTGAATGGGCGGCCCTCTGCTGTGTGTGTGATTGGGCCAGGCCCAGCCTAGAACCAATCATAATGAGTCAAAGCCCAAGCCTGGGACAAAGTTTTATTTAACTTTCAGGTGAAGTTGACAGCCTGCACGCACAATTATATGTCCATGGCACTCCCGAGAGGGAAGGGCCCTCGGCCCTCGGCTGTGTGACTTGGCCGGGCCGGGCCGAGTCACACAGCCGAGGGTCCATTAAAAAAAAAAAAAAAAAAAAAAAGATTTTAAATTTTTTGTTGTTGTATACAACAGGTGTCAAATAATTTGTTTTATCTGTTTTAAAAATTGATTTCTGGAAGAATTATTTTTTTTAATTGATAAACAAACATCTGTTATTTCATATAAAAAATACTGGTATTGATAAAAATGAATTAATAATGGTAAAAATAAATAAAATTCCAAAAGGTTCAAGGGGTTCACAAACTTTCACACAGCACTATACAAAAGAAGGTTGTCAGCATAAAGAGACAATTTTAAGTCAATACCAGAACGAGGAATGCCGTGAAAGTGGGGGAGAGATCTTGGAGCAATTGAGAGGGGTTCTATGGCCAAAGCGAAAAGTAGGGAGGAGAGGGGACAGCCCTGTCTAGTACCACGTGACAATGTGAAATATTTAGACTGGGAATTATTCGTGAGGACACTGGCTTGAGGCTTGGTATACATTATAAAACAATGTTAACAAGACATCATACACATATGACAGAGTTGGGAGTTGGAACTTGGTTCAGATGTTCAAATCCTTGCTGAAAATAGTTTTTCAAAGAAAGAATTTTTTAATTGTTGTGAACACATTTAAAACAACTTAATCCACTGTTCTGTTCCTCAGATATATGAGGTAGGCTAAATACATAGGCCTACTTTTGTATTGGTTCTTGCAGACAAAAAGCAGAACAATTTGAAATAGTGTTTTATTTCATGTCTGTTGATTTAGAGAGAATGTTAGACTCATTTTAGCCACAAGAGGTCAGGACAGGTTTAAATTAGCTGTTTGCTCTTCATTTATTATCTCACTTCCTGCACTCATTTGTCAAAGGGACATCTCACTCAACCACTCCTGTTACATAGGCCTACACTCATATAACTTTCTCTGTATGCTATTAAATTAATAGGCTACTCTATTATTAACTTGAACATAACTTCCAAATGTACAATGAATGGCCTCATGAAGTTTGTTTGGGAAACATGATCACCACCAGACTTCATACTAGTTCACTAATTTGAATTGTAAGCTAGGCCTAGGTCTACTTCAGACCATTCGGCTAATGACATGCTTTTTGAAACAGAAGTTTGTCCTAGTGTGGACTGCCACGCAGCAGGGTTGAGTCTTCTTGAGTTTATGTTTACATCTTCTCAGATTTGTTTTCAATATTCTGACTTCCATAACATATTCTTCAATTCTAACTAAAGTTTCCCATCTGTCTACTACAGAGTATCCTGCCTGCTGTGCTGCCTACCATAGAGAGATGCCATGCAACCAACACGTTTGCTGTCCGTCTGTCAATCAGGCAACAGCAGAAGGGCAGAATGAGTTCACGCTGCAATCTCGCGATGTACAGCGAGACTTCAGACGCACCCGGTGCCGGTGACAAATGTATTTATCTTCTCAACGGTCGGCGAATTGGCGGCCCTTTAATTAACGGTTTTTCGCATTGGAACCTTATTGTTGGTGATTTGCGATAGACGAGCCGCTCAAGGACTGTACTGTTAGATGCTTTGAAGGTATTTTAATAGACGGTGGAGGCGGTGACAGCTCAGCAGTAGGATAGTCTACTCATCTCATTACCGCGTCTCGTTTCGCCGGCTAGCTCTAATGCTGCGTCCACACCAAAGCTTAAGTTGAAAACGCTAGTCGTCTAAGCTTATTTATCAAGTGGAATCAGTGAGAGGAAGCCTGTTCGTCTCACGTGAAACCTTGGTGGTAGAGAAAGTGGGTTTTGTAAGTTAACCGGCACCTGGTTTTTACTTTCAGTGGAAATGGAGGGGACATGTGATGTGACGTGGTAGTCTTTTTGACCGAAGCTGTGAGCCGGTTGGCACTGAAGCTAATGTAGAGTGTCAAGCTGTTCAGGAGCCAAATAGCGGCGGACACTCATAATGCACCAGCAGGGCTCGTTCATATCCCCCTTGCTCAGTAATGTATTCTGCCAGTGCCGGTGTTATACCGAGTTCGACCACCAGTGCAGCGGAGGCGAACCCGCCCAGCACCCCCCCTCAGCTTCCAACACCTCATCCACACCGGCCACCCCGCAGTCCAGTGAGTGTCACCCGGGCGCCCACCAGTCATCGCACCCGTGTGACATATGCGGAGGTCCCGAGCAGGAGCACCACAGGCTCAAAGTGCTCTTCCAAGTCCTGGATGTGAACGGTGATGGAGGCATCTGTGTCAACGACCTGACGATTGGCCTTAAGAAGTTAGGGGTTCACCGCACTGAACATGAGCTTATGGTGAGTAGTACATTGACATATCTCTGCAAAGTGTATAAGCTCGTATTTTTGTATGTCATTGTTCTTCCTGGGTCGCTGTCTAAATGAACAAGAAATAAGGTAACCATCGCAAGTATAAAGATCCTTCACTTAAGTTAAAGTACTAATACCGCCCTGTAAAAATACTGTGCTACAAGTAGAAATCTTGAATTGAAAATGTTTCTAAAGTATTAAGTATAATCAGAAAATGTACTTAAAAGTAAATGTACTTAATGAAAAAAAAACGTGACAATTATGTTATATTATGACATTATTACTACTCATCATCAAAGAGGGAGTCAGCCATTATGAAGAAAGCCTGTTGTCATTCAAAATACCTTTTTGACAAAAATCCGTACATCTCTCACACTCCACTTACCTTCCAGAAATCCAGTATTCATACACAGCCTATGAACTCTGTGAACATACATGTTGCTAGCTAGCTATGATGGCCCCCCTCTGTTTATATGCCCTTTGTGTACATGCCTGTTAATACAGAGGCTAGGCTGTGTATTTATACCTGATCACTTTTCAGTGCACACACACTCACACAGTTCATATTGGTAGCAGTTCATAAGGGGATATTCACTGGTTTTGACAAAGTGACAACACGCATTCTAGAATCACTGTCCTCTTCATTCTGCCACCGATAGACTCAGGTTTTTCATTGAGTCATTACTTTTAAAAGGGGATTCCTGCTGAAACGCAGTGGATGATGCCTATTTGATTTGACACCGGGCAGCAGTTGTAGTTAGAGTTTACAGTAAAAGGTAAGTGAGTAGTACAGGAGTCTTCCTCTTGACCTAATTTGAGAGTCTGGATTTGAAGCAGATCAGAGCTGTGAAAATCCTTCTGCTTCTCTTGTGAATTTCTCTTTGTGTGTTGTGGTCGGACACCTAATCCTTTATAATGGCATCTTCCGCATGCCGTTTGAAACTGTGGCAAATGTCCAAGACCATAGACAGTCGCAAGTTTTCACACCCTAATAACTTTAAAGTTGTTCTAGCTACTATACACAAACTTGTCAGGATTCAGTGTATCCCAACCAAAGATTTTCTTTATCATTTGACAGTTATAGCCAGAGCATTACCTTCCAGTCTATATAAACCCCCTCCATATAAAATCAAAGGGACCCAGTTTACTCTTCTACTAAACCAGGGGGTCCAAACTACGGCCCGTGGGCCAACTGCGGCCCGTGGCCTGCTTTTTATTGGACTGCGGCCGATTTTAAAAATATAAAAATTTATTTTTTTATTTTTTTAAATCCATGTGTCCTTCTTCAATAGCTTCTAATTCATCTGACACAGTTTCTCCAAATAATGTTTTCATACAAAATTCTTCAGATTAAGCCTCTTAATTTTCCTCTCAAAGTGCACCAGATTCATGCATTTCACTTTAAAAAGTAAAAAAAAAATCTCCCGGGGGGGCATACCCCCAGAACCCCCTAGGAGGGTCGGGATCTCGGCTGGCTACTATTTTCACCCAGCTGGACAGTGGATGGAATAGCAGAAAACACTGGGTGTCTGAATGGCGTTTAACAATAGTCAATGATTTGGTCACCCCTAACATTGGAGAGGGGCCCCCCCTAATCAAATTCTGCTTAGGGGAAATGTGTTAATTTGCTAGGAAAGTGTTGCCGTGAAGAAGGATTACAATTTACGAAGACACTATGAAACTAAACATCAGAGCAGCTACATGTCCTGATAAATGTGTTATTTTTGCAAAGTGGCCCGGCCCTTCGTAGATTTTTCTGTATGTGGACCTCAGTGAAAAAAGTTTGGACACCCCTGTACTAAACATTAGAATCGGCTAAATGCATGATCTCAATGGCTGACCTTGATGATGTTGGAGGATTTAGACAGACCTGTTTAAGCCAGCAGGCCTCGCTAAGCCACAGGTAAGGAAATAATAGCTTTGTGCAGCAGTGGTAGAAGATAACCAGAGCACACTTAGCTGAATCTTTAAAAGGATTGGCTACAGCAGGGTCCAACTCCTGTCAGCTAATAATGTAGTGTAATAATAATGTAGCCCTGACTGAAAGATACGTGATAATTAAAATTTGTGGAGAATGGCACACTTGAGTAAGTTTTTAGATTTTGTTATTGCACTTGCACATTTATTTCTAAAGTGGTTTAATGAATTTAGACTAGGATGTAATAGGTTTGTTGGCCATTCAATAAACAATCATTCAAGTCAATCTCACCTGACATTTGATTTTCAATAGAGTCTAATGGCCTTTGCACACCGGACTCGTTTCTTTTTTCTTTGTGCAATTAATATGTGCGGTAATAATAATTATCGAACTAATATAGAGTCAATACAAGCTTCCATATCAGCAACGTAATTTCGCTTCGCTACATTGCGGCTTTTATTTTTTCAAACAGAGTTCGATTTTTCTAATACGTCGCTTCCGTCAGATCAAAATTCGCATCCCAAATGATTTTGCAAATTTTGTGCCGTTTATATATCCAATGTGCAAAAAAAGTCTTAAGCAGAAAGTTAGGTCATGTGTTGCTTTGACAGTGGCTCTTGAACCTTATGACACTGAGAGTTTTCTTCTCATTGTGAATTCTTATGGACTTGATTGATTTGTTGTGGAGTCAGAAATGGCAGGCCAAGGCTATAAAATAACTGATGGACTGCCTGGTTCAATTATTAACAATGATCTAACCACTGTAAGTAAGTTGATGTGTGCTGCTGACACACATGCTTCATGCACACACAGCATAAGGCCCCCTGGTGCGCTAAACCTTAACTGACAGCAGCTCATGTTCCTGGCTCTGTCTAAGGGTTAGGGTCCAGGGTCACTCTCAGGAATTTAGTGGCTGGTTACTTCTGGCCATGTCCAAATGCACTACCAAACAGGCTTAAGGAAGATCCTGTATTACTGTTGTTTTGATTCAAAATGTTCATATTCATGTTCAGATACATCTCAGTGTTTCCCCTACCATTGCCGCTCAATTGGTTTGTGTTGTCATAAATGTAGCCTATGAGACCAGCCATATCTCACACCATCAACAACTACAAGAACATATCAGGGGCTGCCTTCCACTAACAGATGGAAGTGGAGAGGGCCCGGTCTGACTAGAGTCTAGATTGATGACCACATAAACCTATCAGGGACTGCCTTCCACTTACTGACCGGGCTGGGCTCCTCCCCACGGAGATTGGAGAAAATCCATCTGATCTGTCGTATCGAAATGTGCTGCATGTGAAGCTTGCAAAATCCGGCTGCTCTCGCCAGGCTACTCTAATGCTGGTGGGAGAGACTTAAAGAATTTGTATTGTTGCATTGAATAGTTTCAGTATTTGGAAGTAAGGACTTCTTCCTACAAGTAATGTGAATTTTATGATGAGATGGACCAGCTGTTTGCTGACTGTGTGCTTGAATGACTCAGGGAGAACAGGAGGACAGGGAGGAGGGAGGCATAACTCAGCAGATTTTTCTGCTGTGAGGAAGGTGTTACCAGGGGAAAGCCCAACCCCTCCTTCTGCTCTTGCTGATATTTGAAGGCATACATTACTTTCCATGCTGCCATCGCATCCGCCATTGGCTGAGGGGGCCGCTTCCGTGGCTGGAAAGTCAGACCTGCCAGTATGGGCTGCAGTGATTGGTCGGGCTGCGCTGCAGTGAGGATGCAGGTTTCTTGAAGCTCTCCTCCTTGCTGCATTTTTCTGGTGGCTGATACTGAAGCCGGCAAAGTGGCAAATTCTTTGCTTATTTCTGTTAGCTGCGGCCATCATTCTCAACATGGTTTACATTGTTAAATTTAAAGTTTGAAAAAAGAAATGGATTGAATCATGCCTCATCAGAAGTTACATGGGGAGACTCAGCTTTTGAACATTTCATTTTTATCCTCCTGCATTTGACTCCTATACTGTGGACCAGAGCCTGTGCGTCGGTCAACAGAGTGATTTTAAAGAGAGATCCAGGAAGAGGATAAGACAGAGACACTCGGCTGGAGCAGTGAAGTATAGAGGAAAGTGGTGAAGTCCCACACTGTCCTCAGATGACCCTTTTCTGCACTTGTTCTGCTTAGTTTCTTTGCGTTCTTTGAGTGGAGAGTCAGCCACGTAGAAACAGTAAGCCTCTGTTTGAGGATGCTGCGAGACATGCTGAGTTTCCTTTGCCAGAGCCTTTTTGGCAGAACACAGTGTAAGCCCGCTGAAACTCAGTCAGAGGAGAAAGAGACTGAGGACACTGAGACCAACTGCAAAGGACTGCAAGCTGGTCTCCATGAAAAGAATGCACACTCCTCCCCTGACAGTAAAGAAATTGGCAAGGGGAATGTCACTCCAAAGAAGACCACAGTGTTAATTATGCTGGCACCACCTATGACGCTCCAACAGGTAGGATAATGCAGGTAGCTGGGTTTTTTTCTTTTCTTGTGTATACAGTGACATCTGTCCACAAGGACTGATGTACTGAGTAGGCAGATTTAAGGGGCTGGGTGTTGGCAAGGACAATAATGGTTTTTAATATTTCACGATACAGTGCGATATGGTGCATTTTGCGATATTCCACATAGTTCACTGAAATGAAAAAACAGCTGATAAAGAAGTTGCTGTGTACGATCTGGGTAGTCCTAATACTTCTCTCTCTCTCTCTCTCTCTCTCTCTCTCTCTCTCTCTCTCTCTCTCTCTCTCTGTGACTGACTGACTGACTCTTAGTCAGATCGGCCTGAGCTTCCGGATATGGCTTGCGCACGGCACGAAGGTGTGCATCCTTGATTGATTGTTAGGTTTTTTGGACCAAATATGTAGAAGTTATCATATTTCTATCATGCTGGCGGCGAATACATGCGCGCACTGAAGGCCACAGTAACGACCGGCATGAAGTAGTCTCCGGCTAAACCCCGCCTCCCTCTGATTTGATTGGCCGCTTCGCCCAAAGCATGAATTTACGAACGGGACACACACAGCAGACCGACATAGCCTGGTGTTACTCATTGTTGTTGGCTCCTTTGACCATGACAACACGTTAAGCAAATGAGGACTTTTAGCAAAGTGACTTCTTATGAAGCATGTGTGAGTTAGAATTAGAATCATGAGTGTTTCGGTGTCCATTGCTGTTTGCCTCAGTGTCTTTATGGATACTGCCACCAGATGGCATAGAGGTCTGAAATACAGTCATATGAAAAAGTTTGGGAACCCCTCTCAGCCGCATTATAATTGACTCTGCTTTCACAAAAAAAAAGATAAAAGTGGTATGTCTTTAATTTACCAGGAAATGCTAACTACTGGGATGTTTTCCAAACAAAGATTTTTTGAAAAGCAGTATTTGGTTGAATGAAATAAAATAAAATGTGAAAAACTGGCTGTGCAAAAATATGGGAACCCTTGTGGTTTTGTTGATTTTAATGCATGTAACAGCATGTAAGGGGCCACTCACACTAGGGCCGCGGCCCCGTGCCAAAGCTAATTTGCATACTAAAGTCTAGAACGTTTGGCTAGTGTGACCACGCCAACTTGTATTCCAGCACGGAACAGCCCCTTGGCCACGGCACACCTGGGAGAAGTGTGCCATGGCCAAAGTACAGATGCTAATGAGATGACACGCGCACAAGCAAGCGCACAAGCAAGCGCACAGGCGGCGTTCCTGACGTGAATTTATTAAGGATGCATTGTCCGTTAACGTCCGCTGCCTTACTAGTCGGCACCAGAATTGCCCACCACTTGGACTTGTAGCTACATAAAATGTGTGAGAATTAACGTGTGTGTAGACCTAGGTGTGGGCTAATAAAAGAGGGAGAGAGCTAAATAGGTGAGCGCAGAAAGCAAAGCAAAACGGTTTTCGTGTTTACTCACGTTCGTCAGATGATTTTTTTCTTTTTCCTCCCATCAGCTGTCATAACTGCCTTTACGCATGGCGGTGGAGACGCACCCAAAACAACACACCGCGGCCCGGTGATAAGGAAATAGTAGCCTACACTAAGGTTTAACAATAAACTTTATAAAGACACTTAAAAAAACTATCTCTGCCCATACAAAAAGGTCTGACTTGGATTACTTGATGGAGCGATCGATGTGTATAAAACCATCCGGTAGGTACGGTCTGATGACGGGCTGTTATATTAATAATAAACAGCGTGCTGCACAAATATGAGACTGTTCACCGCAACCTATTACGTCAAGGCTACATTTAAAAAAAAACAATAGCTTAAGGATTCTTGTTGCTCTAATGTGGAAGTGGAATATATGATGCAAATTTGGCCGGATGAAAATATTCACAAACAGTCGTATAACCTACAAGTAGACTACGCTCCAAATCCTAAACGCGCACGGTGATGTAGGGAAGGTGCAATCGTGCCCAGGCCACGAGCAGTGTGACCACGGGCCAGCAGGGGGAGTGGGGAGGGGGGAATCGTGCTGAATCTTTCTGCAGCACGAAACAGGCAAACGGCCCTAGTGTGAGTGCGCCCTAAAACTGATGACTTTAAACACAAAATTGGTTGGATTATGTTGTTAAGCCTTGAACCTCATAGAAATGTCTGTTTAATCATGAGAAAAGGTATTTTAGGTGCCTAAATGCAAGTTGCACTTCTATTTGGCTCTCTGCTGAAGTGAGACAGAATGGGATCATCAAAGCAGCTCCCAAAATATCTGAAAAACAAAGATTATTCATTGTCATGGTTTAGGGGAAGGCTACAAGAAGCTTTCCCAAAGGTTTCAATTGTCAATTTCGACTGTAGGGAACGTTGTCAGGAAATGGAAGGACACAGGCACAGTGGCAGTTAAACCCAGGCATGGCAGACCAAGAAAAAAACAGGAGCGGCATAGGTGGAGGATTGTGAGAATGGTTGCACACAACCCACAGATCACCTCCAAAGACCTGCAAGAACATCTGGCTGCAGATGGTGTATCTGTACATGGTTCAACAATTCAGCGCTATTTGCACCAAAACATCTGTATGGCCGGGTGATGAGAAGGAAGCCCTTTCTGCGCCCACGCCACAGATACAGTTGCATGGAGTATGCAAAAGCTCATTTAGACAAGCCAGATTCATATTGGAAGAAAATGCTTTGGACTGATGAGACAAATTTAGTTATTTGGTCTTTATAAAAAGCGCTTTGCATGGCGAAAGAAGAAAACTGCATTCCAAGAAAAACACCTGCTACCTACTGTCAAATTTGGTCATGCTGTGGCCACTTAAGGGACTGGTTAAAGTGGATAGTCGGATGAATTCAACCCAGTTTCAACAGATTTTTCAGGATAATGTTCAGTCATCAGTCACAAAGTTGAAGTTGCCCAGGGGTTGGATATTCCAACAAGACAATGACCCTTAACACAGTTCAAATTCCTGCAGAGGGAAAAGTACAATGTTCTGATATGGCCGTTGCAGTACAATGACTTGAATATCATCGAAAATCTATGGGATGATTTGAAGCGGGCTTTCCATGCTCGGCAGCCATCACATTTAACTGAACTGGATCGCTTTAGTGTAAGACTGTTCAAAATACCTACATCCAGGATCCAGACACTCATCACAGGCTACCAGAGGCGTCTAGAGGCTGTTATTTTTGCAAAAGGAGGCTCAACTAAGTACTGATGTCATTTTTCTTTTGGGGTGCCCAAATTTATGCACCAGTCAAATTTTGTTATGATGCTTATTGCATATTTTCTATTATTCCAATAAACAAAATGACACTGCTGAATTGCTTCTGTTTCCCTAGGTATGTCATATATGAAAAGGAATTTGCTTCTTTGAAATCCCAGCTAATGATGAACAAAAATCCCCAAAATTAGAAGGGGGTCCCAAACTTTTTCATATGACTGTAGATTATATAGTGGCTTTTGCAGCATATTTTCTGGGGTCCATTCACAAAAGGTGTTAGTTTGAAGAATAGAAATGAGTCTGCTGACACAGAAATGAGTTGAGGTAGATAAAGTATTTTATTAGGATAAAATAACCCATCGCCTGTGTCAGGCCAGGCGGGCCATGCCCGGTTAGCCAATTCCATTATCCCAACCTTCCTTCTGCCTGTGTGTCTGCATCTTTTAACCTGAAAATGTGATCTCCTGGTTGGTCAGTTTCCCTCGCTAAGATCTGCCCTTAATCAGTCTGATTGGTGAATTCGAACTATCTCCAACCTATACTGTTCATCTGTGTTAATCAATCCCTAGAGGCGATATCCCGTGGGGCGCCAAGAAGTCTGATTCAGTAACTTTACGACAATCCCTTTAGCCAGGGGCCAATAAATTAGCTGTTAACTCTTAACCAGGCTGTCCTAAATTGCCCCCCACAAAAGATCATCTCCGAGTCTCCCTTTGTGTTCAATTTGAATGATCTACAGATCAGCCTGCTGGCTTCCTCAATTTAAGCAATCCACATTCCTAACTCTGGTCCCTGCAAGATGAGACTAACTCAGTGTCGTGTCCTCCTGAAGCAGTATAGCTTAATATAAAATGTTTAGTAACACAACACACTACACTTTAATGTGTCTCCTTATACTGCAGGTTCAGAACAAAGTTGTTGAAATGCAATCAAGC
Source organism: Ammodytes marinus (assembly GCF_949987685.1). Lineage (NCBI taxonomy): Eukaryota > Metazoa > Chordata > Actinopteri > Uranoscopiformes > Ammodytidae > Ammodytes > Ammodytes marinus. The sequence continues at coordinate 23,981,381 of NC_137222.1, read as the reverse complement.
AACAAATCCTCACAGTGGAGAAGCCGGCAACAAAATGTTTGGCTTTTTTCTTTTGTTGATTCTGTTAATTGACTGACTCAACAAATAGTTTTAACTTTATTAATACAATATATATGATCATCTAATCGAGAGAGTCCATTCTGAGTACAGCATTTTGAGTACATTTGATACATAAAACACAGCCAGTATTAACAGTAAGTTTTCAATGCAGGACTTTTACTTCTAAAGTTGTACTTTTAGATTGTGGTATTGCAATATTAGAAGCATGATGTAAGGGCTTAAACATGCAAAGTGCTATTACTTTATAATCATTTTAGCATTTTTATTTTTTTTTTATGATTAGGGTTGGTAAGTGGTTGATTGATTGAAAAAAGAAAAAAATCCAACCCTCAAACACTGTCATATTCTGGCCTGGTCTCCATCCTGGGAGTCCAGTGGTGCACATGGTTGATAGTCGTGCTCACTCAGTTGTTTGCCTTCTCACTAGCATAGCAAGTCATCTGGTAAAGTATTGCTCAGGTGCATTCTAAGGAAAGACAAACAAGCAGATTTCCTCTCTGGTCTGCAAACCTTTTTCCTGACAGTAACTGTATATTCATCAATTGCTCGTAGAAACTCTACCCAGTTGTCTTGTCCCGGCTCTATTGGCAGAAGGTGTGTGTGTGTGTGTGTGTGTGTGTGTGTGTGTGTGTGGGGGGGGGGGGCTCTAAAGTGTTTTTGAGCTGCAGACTGGGTCAACAGTGTACAGATGGTATGACCTCTGCTACTGTTTGTCCCATCACTCTGTCCACAGGGCAATAAGGCTGTCTTATATAACGGCGCTTAATATCCTTTATATATAATGCTACCGAACAGTATATACATTACGGCTAATGCATTCTGCTTACTGAAACATGTTGACTAGGTTAAATACAAAAACATAGCCAACATGTTTCATGTGTTGCTGCTGTCCCTCTTGTGTTTGTTTCTTAAATGGTAACTAAACCCCAAAAACAGATTTTTCATCTTACAACCAATTTATATTGGAATTTAGTATTTTGTTGATTGTCTCAGGTCCAATTTTTCACATTTTTGAACAGAGTATGTTCATTCAACATATTTTGATATAAATCTGCATATTCGGCGGCATTGGCGAAGTGGGTAGGGAGGTCGTCTCTGGAGTGCAGGGTCGGAGGTTCGACTCCCCGCACCCACGCCACATGTCCAAGTGTCCCTGGGCAAGACACTGAACCCCAAATTGCTCCCGATGGTTCAGAGAGCGCCTTGCATGGCAGCTACTGCTATCGGTGTATGAGTGGGTGTTTGAATGGGTGAATGTGGTAAGAAATGTAAAGCGCTTTGGGGCTGAGAAAATTGGATAAAAAGCGCTATATAAGCCAAGTCCATTTACCATAGTGACTCAAAGGTTTCTGTCTGCTCTGTTCTCTTTACAGAAAATAGTGAAAGCAGGAGACAAAGACATGGACGGGCAGTTGGACTTTGAGGAGTTTGTCCATTACCTCAGAGACCATGAGAAGAAACTGAGGCTGGTCTTCAAAAGTCTGGACAAAAAGAACGACGGTAAGGAATCTGGTGACAGCTGGCTTTTCACACTGCTGGGGGGTTATTGAGAACAGATAAGGCCAATAGTACTATAACTCTTAAAGGTTCAGTAAGCAAATTCTTACTTTTAGCTAACTTCCCTCGTACCTACGTCACCCTATTAATACACTGCGGTCTTCAAGCAGCGAGTCATTTAGCTTCATCTCAAATCCGTAGGTGTGATAAAACATGATAAAAACCATCAAAACAGACATTGGGAAGGATTTTTACCTGCTCCTCCATTGTAGGCGCATTAACATTCACCCCTCTGTCGCTCTCTGTGCGTGCAGCGGCAGTGAGACGTGCAGGTTAATAGCAGTCTCTCTTCTGATTGGATATCAGGTTTTGGGATACCCGAAAAGTTTATTTGCCGATTACATGCAGAGCAGGTGACTGAGAGACCTGTGTTATGAAGCGTGCACTCTATATAAGTGATCATTGTATGAGTATAGAGCGATTTAACACTTATATTAACATAAATATATCACTCGCTTCACCTTTTAAGGGTTACAGTGATTTACTATTGCAGTCCCCAAAAAGTTCTACAACCCCAATTCCGAAAGAGTTGGGACGTTATGTAAAATGTGAATAAAACAGAATGTGATAATTTCCTCATCCTTTTCAACATGTTTTCAATAAATAACAGAACAAACACATCATATGAATTTGTTAAAACTGATAAACTTTATTGTTTTTTTGTAAATATATACACAAATTTAAAAAAAAAAATCAATTGCAACACATTTAAAAAAGGTTGGGACGGGCATTAACATATTGGGAAAGCTGTAGAATGTTAAAGAAATACCTGTTTGGAACATTACTCACATAAACATGTTAACTGGTAAGAGTCTTCACAAGAGCAAATTGTATCCCATTTCATATTATGTTCTGCTACTTTATAAAGTGTGTGTTTTTTGTTTTTTTTGCAATACATTTCTCCAAAAGAGAGAACATTTAACATTTTAAATTCAAATGAGTTTTTGATGGAGCTTTAAATATAATTATTTCCCCTTAAGTTTTTTACAGGCTTAGTTTTGCTAAAATGTGACGTAAAGTACACTGACCTGTCCTGCATGCATCATTTCAGTGAAGTTCACCCTTTAATTCATACAATTTGTTAGCCTCATAGCATCATTGCCTAAATCATATTTACTCTACTCTACTTTTACTCTAAATCTACTCTATTCTACATCTACTCTACTCTACATCTACTTTTCGTTAGCCTAATAGCATAATTGCCTAAGTCATTTTTTAAGGGTTATAGAGTAGGGTAAAGTAGATGTAGAGTAGAGTAGAATAGAGTAGATCTAGAGTAGAGTAAATGTGATTTAGGCAGTTCATTAGGCTAACAAATTACAACTGCTCTCTGTGCTGCAGGCCGGATCGACTCGCAAGAAATCATGCAGTCTCTGCGTGACCTGGGAGTGAGCATCTCTGAGGAACAGGCTGACAAGATCCTCAAAAGGTGAAATGACATATGGCTTTTTTAATTGTAATATATGTCACAGTATAACTACAGTGGAGGAAATAAGTATTTGATCCCTCACCCATTTTGTAAGTTTGCCCACTTACAATGAAATGAGCGGTCTATCATTTTAATGCTAGGTTTATTTTAACAGTGATAGACAGAATATCAAAAAGAAAATCCAGAAAATCACATAAAAAATATATATATATATAAATTATTTTGCATTTCATTGAGTGAAATAAGTATTTGATCCCCTACCAACCATAAAGAATTCTGGCTCCCACAGATTAGTCCTCGTGCTTTAAAAGAGTATTCCTAATCTCAACTAGTTCCCTGTATAAAACACACCTGTCCACATAGTCAATACATCAAACTCCAACATCTCCATCATGGGCAAGACCAAAGAGCTGTCTAAGGACATCAGGGACAAGATTGTAGACCTGCACAAGGCCGGAACAGACTACAAGACCATTGGCGAGAAGCTGGGTGAGAAGGAGAGAACTGTTGGTGTGATTTTTCGAAAATGAAAGAAACTCAAAATGACCATCAATCTCCCTCGGTCTGGGGCTCCATGCAAGATCTCACCTCGTGGGGTATCAATGATCATGAGAAAGGTGAGGGATCAGCCCAGATCTACACGGGAGGAGCTTGTTTATGATCCCAAGGCAGCTGGGACCACAGTCACCAAGAAAACCATTGGTAACACACTATGCCGTAATGGATTGAAATCCTGTAGTGCCCGTAAGGTCCCCCTGCTCAAGAAGGGACATGTACAGAACCGTCTGAAGTTTGCCAATGAACACCTGAACGACTCAGATAATGCTTGGGAGAAGGTGATGTGGTCAGATTAGAACAAAATCAAGTTCTTTGGTATCATAGTGACTCGCCATGCTTGGAGGAAGAGGAATTCTGACTATGACCCCAAGAACACCATCCCCAAAGTCAAGCATGGAGGTTGAAGCATTATGCTTTGGGGGTGTTTCTCTGCTAAGGGGACAGGTGGACTTCACTGCATCAAAGGAAATATGGATGGGGCCATGTACCATGAAATACTAGGTGACAACCTCTTTTTCTCAGCCAGGTCTGTAAAAATGGGTCGTGGATGGGTCTTCCAGCACGTCAAAGACCCTAAAAAAACAGCAAAGGCAACAAGGGAGTGGCTCAAGAAGAAGCACATTAAGGTCATGGAGTGGCCTAGCCAGTCTCTGGACCTTAATCCAATAGATCTGTGGAAGGAACTGAAGCTCAAGCGACAGCCTCGAAACCTTAAAGATTAGGAGAGGATCTGCAAAGAGGAGTGGTCCAAATATCCTCCTGAGATGTGTGCAAACCTGGTCATCAACTACAAGACACGTACTTGCCTCTGTACTTGCCAACAAGGGTTTCTCCACCAAGTACTAAGCAATGTTTTGATAGGGGATCAAATACTTATTTCACTCAATGAAATGCAAAATAATTTATATCTTTTTTTATGTGATTTTCTGGATTTTCCTTTTGATATTCTGTCTATCACTGTTAAAATAAACCTAGCATTAACATGATAGACCGTTCATTTCATTGTAAGTGGGCAAACTTAAAAAATCAGTGAGGGATCAAATACTTATTTCCTCCACTGTATGTGTTCAGAGTGAAAGGTTACTTGCTACAGGCATTACTCCTATTTCTTAGCCATCATCCATATACTTATATTTCATCCATGACAACTGCAAAAAAAACTATCAATAAATTCACTCCAGAAAAAAACACACAACACGGGTAAGCAAACGAAAGCCTTGACTTTAAATCTTGTCATTCAGTGTTTGTGCACAGTCAGGCTTTATAAAATATGTGGCAGAATTCTATAATAAGTGACTAAATGAATAAAAACATGGCTCTTAGGATTGACAGAACAGAGAAACACTTGTCTTCCTTATATCATGAATTTTGAACTCTCCTCTCACACACCTGGGGCTCTGTCCCTAGCTGCCCTGTCTGTTGCTAATAAAAAAGTTTTAATTTATTTTTTACCAAATTTACAAATGACAAAAGTGTGTGTCTCAAATGACAAAAAGCCAGCCCAAAGCTTGTTGCGACATGTTTATACCACGTTATGTTGCGCTCTATAGTTTTAAACTTTATGTCATTTAAACATGAAATACATACTGGAAGGAAACCAGGAAGTGCCTGTCACGGTCACATATGTATTTGATTCTAAAATGACACAACGTGTAAAAATATAGAGCACAAAATAAGTTGGTAATTCAACAATTCCCAACAAGCAAACTGGAGTATTTAGTGATGTTGACTTGACTACCAGTGTTTGAGCTAAGCTAACCTGGATGAGCTACCTTTGGACATACATTTATCCAAAATGCACGCACAGTTACAGGAACGGTTTCTGTCGCCTTATCTTGAGCCGGAGAGTGAGACAAAAAGCTCAAAATTCTAAATGTTGAACTATTCCTTTAACAGATACATTAAGCCTGAAATGTTATGTTACTATTCATGTGAGCTCTCTAAGTTGTTCTGTTAACCATTTCAGCATCTGTCTCATGTTGTTATGTCTCAGTGTATGACCTCTGTGTAGTTCGTCTAACCTCCTGTGTGTGTGTGTGTGTGTGTGTGTCTGTCTGTGTTTTCCTCTTTCTGGCTGATCCCAGAATGAGGGGGGGTCATATCTGGGCCCCTATCTTGTAGTAAGTAGTAGTTTCTATAGTCTGCCTGCTCAGCCCTAGTGCTGCACTCATCACCATTGCATAGCCTGCCTAATTCACTTTCATGCTGCTACTTTTTCCCAATGATTTTCAGATCAGAAAACGCAACAAAATATCACATTGGGCAAAACAAAAGAAATGCAGTCCTTAAACGGTGATTCGGTTTTAGCACCGAGCGCTCACGTTATAAGGATCCTCCTGCAACAAATGAGTGCACTTGAAGGAGGCCATGTTCCCCATACTATTGCATGTGATTTAGACAAGTGTGATTGTTCTGTGTACTGTCTAACACTGTCCCCACCTGTAACGCTCTGGCTCTGCTGTGTGTTTTTACATCCCCAGTATGGATAAGAACGGCACAATGACCATCGACTGGAATGAGTGGCGGGATTACCACCTCCTGCATCCAGCAGACAACATTCCTGAGATCATCCTCTACTGGAAACACTCCACGGTACACACTCCTGCTCTCTGTAGTCCAAAGCAGCAGCTCATTTCATCTACTACAATGCATCTGAAGACACAGGAAGCTGATGACACGTTTCACAATATATGATAAAAAATAACAAATAAACTTTTCTAGGCACTTAAAGGCATACTAATCGATCTACTCACCATCGCTACCTGTCTGTGTGCACGCTGAAAAAAGTTATGTGTTGACGCACAGCCACGGCCCACGCTACAGCGATCTAAAATGCCCGGCTCAGAGCCAGCCAGTTTCGGGGAACGGTCCACCCGACCACTCACTTTGAGCGTCAAATATTGCCGCATAAACAAACATTCGCCAAACGTTTGCTGGAGATTGCTTAGTATTCCTTTTTAGAGATGCTGGTTGCAAGTGGTTAGAATATATGTTGAGCTAATATATATATATATATATATATTAGGGATGCACCGAAATGAAAATTCTTGGCCGAAACCGAATAAAATTAAACAGTTGGCCGAAAGGCCGAAACCGAATACCGAAAGAGGCTTTTGCAGTTTTGTTTATTATTTAGTCAATTATTTCAACATTGCATACATGAACTCCCAAATGTTCTCCTCAAACATAGCCTACAACTAAAAAGCAACCCTAAATAAATAAACAGTAAAACCTTCAAATCTAAGAGTAAAATTTATATTTTACTAGGAATTAATTTGTGAACCACTCACTGATTTTTACCTTGACTTATAGTTATATGAGGATGAATCTACAAAAAGATCGACTTATTGCCTTTCTTCATTTTTTGCAGTGCAGGTTGAGTTGCTCTAAAAAAACTGCACCACAGCTCCCACCGTAATGTCCAGACTTCAGAATTTGCATCAAAGCCCTGATCATAACAATGAGAGGCATTAAACGATGTCCATGCTTAGGAGGTGATTGTAACTTTTTCGTCTGTAGACTGAAACTAACGGGGGGAGGCGGCTCACTGGACATGTAGTCGCGCTGTCAGTTTGCCGACATGGCTCTGTGTATTCAGGCTCGAGAAATGCAATCGGACCGTAGGAGCCTTTTCCCCCAACAGCGCTAACGGACAGGATATCTCCCGTTATCATTTTAGCTGTCAAACTAAAGTTTTTTTTGCGCGGCGGCCCTCACCGGCGAGGTGTCACTGTGAATGACACCGTTACCAACTGTTACACTGTCACAGAGTTTCCCCGGGTGAATCGCTGCTTCGCTCGCGCAAGGCTTTTGTGTTTCTAAGGTGATTAAACATCAGTCTTGGACGAGCGTTTTAACTTTACGCTGCATAAAGCATTGCACTGTCTGCGCCGTGTTTCATCCAGTTGCTCCCACACTGGACTCTGACATTTTCATGCACGCTCCAAACTGTTCCTGCTGCGCGCTCACAAAGAGACGTGGGCTCGCATACACGGTTACGTCTCTCTTTACTGCCATTTCCTGGTTTACAAGCGCGCAGCTCTTTTAGGGCGCACTCACACTAGTGCCGTTTGCCTGTTCCGTGCTCAGCACGATTCAGCACGATTCCCCCCCCTCCCTACTCCCCCCGCAGGCCCGTGCTCACACTGCTCGTGGCCTGGGCACACTTGCACCTTGCCTACGTCACAGTGCGCGTTTAGGATTTGGAGCTTAGTCTACTTGTAGGCTATACGACTGTTTGTGAATATTTTCATCCGGCCAAATTTGCATCAAATATTCCACTTCCACATTAGAGCAACGAGAATCCTTAAGCTATTGTTTTTTTTTAAATGTAGCCTTGACGTAATAGGTCGCGGTGGACAGTCTCATATTTGTGCAGCACGCTGTTTATTATTAATATAACGGCCCGTCATCAGATCAGACCATATGTATTCGGATGGTTTTGTACACATCGATCGCTCCATCAAATCCAAGTCAGAACTTTTTGTATGGGCAGAGATCGTTTTTTTAAGTGTCTTTATAAAGTTTCTTGTTAAACCTTAGTGTAGGCTATACTGTTTCCTTATCATCGGGCCGCGGTGTGTTGTTTTGGGTGCGTCTCCACCGCCATGCGTAAATGCAGTTATGACAGCTGACGGGAGGAAAAAGAAAAAAAATCATCTGACGAACGTGAGTAAACACGAAAACCTTTTTGCTGTGCTTTCTGAGCCGACCTAATTAGCTCTCTCCCTCTTTTATTAGCCCACACCTAGGCTTACACACACGTTAATTCTCACACATTATAGCTACAAGTCCAAGTGTTGGGCAATTCTGGTGCCGACTAGTAAGGCAGCGGACGTTAACGGACAATGCATCCTTAATAAATTCACGTCAGGAACGCCGCCTGTGCGCTTGCTTGTGCGCGTGTCATCTCATTAGCATCTGTACTTTGGCCACGGCACACCTCTCCCAGGTGGCCGTGGCCAAGGGGCTGTTCCGTGCTGAAATACGGTTGGCGTGGTCACACTAGGCCAAACGTTCTAGACTTTAGTATGCAAATAAGCTTTGGCACGGGGCCGCGGCCCTAGTGTGAGTGGCCCCTTAAAAACATATTTCCTTAGTGTCATTTAGTTCGCCAATTTTCGGTAATGTTGTTCGGCTTTTTAACTGTTTCGGGCCGAAACCGAAAATGACTTATTTTGCCATATATTCGGTGCATCCCTAATATATATATTCTTTTGTAATCAAATAGGCCCGAATTAGTCTTTGTTTTGAAATCATAACATTTAATTATATTAATGTATTAGCTGCATTGTTTCTACAGCAGTGCTTCAACCTGTACAAAAAATTTTCTTCTCCGTAGTCACTCTGAATCTTTCCTGTAACAAGTGATTCTGTAACAGCTAGTGTCATGAACCAGCTCAGGGAATATGACAAAACCAAGGTCAATAGAAGACATTCACTTAAAACCAAAGTCATTTATATAAAATCTTAGGTTAACACAAACCAAACAATTGAGCGGGTAGATCAGTAATGTCAATCAAAGCAATGTGTGTATGTATGGCATGTGTACAGTAGAGTTGTTGACTGTGCAAACAAACAGGATGATGCAGTGCTGATGCCAGCTGCAGACAGACAGACAGACAGACAGACAGACAGAGAGAGGGAGAACACATGGGCCAGCTTACATAGACTAAGGGCCCAAGTGAGCTTAATCAGCTGATGAACCTCCAATGTCAGCCAACCGTACGCTCAGGACAAAACACTGGGAGGTTTTCACACTAGTCTGCAACATTCATACTGCCACACCGATGTGGTGTGTGCCGGGGGACACCATCAAATTGCAGATACAAGTTACTTTATTAAGCCTCTTTTCCACTGAGCGTTTCAGTTTGGTGTGGATCTGCACGCATTTATCTGTGTTTCCACTGTCAAAAGTTGGGAAGGGTACCAAAATAAGCAAACTGAGACGCACCTATATTTGTCACCCTGATGATTCTATAAATCAAGTCCAAATAGGGCTTAAAAATGAATCTAGTCATCATGCCAATCATACTGCACTTTGGTGTGTGTCACACAATGCTTACTGTAAGATTGACCCTGCGTTCCAATCCCCATACTATCTACTATTAAGTATGGTAGAAAAAAAGATTTAGGATGTCCCGATTCTTGTGGCCACATTTGGTATGGTTTGAAATACCAGGATGCCTACAACGTCCGGCCGAGATTTTTAGTGTTGAAAACAGCATCCTATTTGAGATATTCTGACCCAGAATCTAGTGTGCTGCGGAAGTGGCGCCACATCGACGGAGCCTCCATATGAAAACAAACGGGGTGCGACAGATATAAAAGCAAGATCAAGGCGCAATGTTCTGATGAAATAAATAAGTAAAAGTGTCCCAAGTGTATGCCTACTGCACCCTAATTAGATTCTTTTTATGATCAGATGTATGTAGAATAGAAAAAAGAAAGAGTATGCGATTTGGAACGCAGGGTGTGTTTCCTGAGGATCGGTGTAAGCAGGTCTTCCCCCTGTGCTTCCCTCTCAGATCTTTGACGTTGGGGAGAGTTTGTTGGTTCCTGATGAGTTCACTGCAGAGGAGAAGAAGACAGGGATGTGGTGGAGACACCTGGTGGCTGGAGGAGGAGCTGGTGCTGTGTCTAGGACCTGTACGGCCCCACTGGACCGCCTCAAAGTGCTCATGCAGGTACAACACAACATGTTGTTTAGGCAGCTGACTCTCACACAGGGACAACACAGTTTGAATACATACTGTCTGTCTGTCCTCCCCAGGTCCATGCCTCCAAGGCCAACAGTATGCGTATGGCTGGAGGCTTTGTCCAGATGATCCGAGAGGGCGGCGTGAGGTCACTGTGGAGAGGCAACGGCATCAATGTCATCAAAATCGCCCCAGAGTCTGCTATAAAGTTCATGGCCTATGAACAGGTATACACACCAGCACAGCTCTGACTTGACAAGGCCTTTGTTTCTGTCACATTGTGTGTCATTGTATAACAAAGATGGATGTCCTGTGTCAGATTAAACGCTTAATTGGAAGCAACCAGGAGACGCTGGGCATCGGGGAGAGGCTGGTGGCAGGCTCTCTGGCTGGAGCCATCGCTCAGAGCAGCATCTACCCCATGGAGGTGAGGGACCCCCGACACACACAATCCAGCTGTGCTTTAAATAATACTCTGCATGCTCGTTCACATTGTGTTTATTATGTCAATGTTATGTAGCCACTCAATATGTTTGAATGCACAAATATCCAAGTTGGATCTCTTTGTCTTGTGACTGACTGCCCATTTTAACTTTTAGCCTTGAACCCATCATGTGAAAGTGTACTGTGCCCTCTTATCTGGAGGAAAACAGGCCTCCACACGCAGACTCACAGACCTTCACTTATGCACAAAGTGTGAGCAAGTCATTTATGTAAATGAGGTTCATAATAATACACAACTTCTTTTTAATGTGAGAGATAATGCACGGCATATAGTCTTATGCTTGTTGAAAGTATGAAAGATTCTCTAGCTCTCCTAAACAACCAAGTGGAACTGTGTTTGATGTGACATCACTTCCTGCCCTGTCAGGTCCTGAAGACCCGCTTAGCCCTGAGGAAGACGGGTCAGTTTGCGGGCATCGCAGACTGTGCCAAACACATGTTCAAGAAGGAGGGAGCGGCCGCTTTCTACAAAGGCTACGTGCCCAACATGCTGGGTATCATCCCCTACGCTGGCATCGACCTGGCTATCTATGAGGTGAGGACACCACTTGTCTTTTTCTATATTGTTCTCTTAGTTAAAGCCCCTATGAACCAACATCTACAAAATCCTAATAACTATGTCATAGACGCCTAATAGTAAGCATCTGAATTCTATGAACATTTCATTTCAGATTTTTTTCAAAAGCTTATTGAGACTCCACACTTTCTATCATATATTGATTTTGACTGTTTTAGAGCATGTTTTTCCAGAGCCTTTAAGTCCGACTCCTTTTCCCTCCTCCTGTCCTTTTGTCAGACTCTGAAGAACTGGTGGCTGCAGCGCTATGCCGTGGACAGTGCTGATCCAGGAGTCTTTGTGCTGCTGGCGTGTGGCACCACCTCCAGCACGTGTGGTCAGCTGGCCAGCTACCCTCTGGCCCTGGTCAGGACACGCATGCAGGCACAAGGTCAGCACTCTAGCGCTCTGTTCAACCTGCCATCGGTGTATCAGTGTGTGTATGGATGGGTGAATGTGGTAAGAAATGTAAAGCGCTTTGGGGCTGAGAAAGTCGGCTAAAAAGCGCTATACAAGTCAAGTCCACTTACCATTTCACCTGCTGCTGTCTATTACAAGAAGAAAGAAAATACTCGGGCTGTCAAACAATGATTTTTTTTTCAGATTAATTGCAGAATTTGGAATGTTTACAATTCTATTATTTTGCATTTCACAACAGTTCTGAAGTCCATATTATATTATTATTATAGGGGAAGGTGGGGTGATTTGTGCATTTTGGAAGTTGCAAAACCCATTGTTTCTAGAAAACCGTGGAAGAAATTGGAAATGTGACCACATATTTAAGAAGAGCCATCCATTTGACTCATCCTGTAAAGAAGGGAGACACAAGGAATAAGATATAAGCACATTTAAGCTCAAAAAACTGTGTTTTGCCTTTCAAAGTAAAATTTCCATGATCAAGGTTTTTTGATTATTGTGTCTGAACAATTATAGACACGTTTGAAAACATTTGACACATGTTTTAGTGCTTTGGTATGCTACACTTTGAGTCTATATAATTAGCACAATGTCAACCCTAAATTGCTGCATCATGCCTATTATCCAAAATTCTGGGGATGGGGTGATTTGTGCGCAAGGGCCTGGGTGAGTTATAAGTAAGTAAGTAAGTAAAATGTATTTATAAAAGCACATTTATGACAGTTTGCACTGTCCAAAGTGCTGTACATAGTGCATTCAGTAGGTAAACAATGAAGGTAAAATAACAATAACCAAAATAAAAGACGTAAAGCCCATACATCCACATAAACACAGATAGTAGTGCAGAGGTAAGTAAGTAGTGCAGAGGTTAATGGGGAGGAAACACCAGGGTGTACATATGGGTTTTGAGCCTTGATTTAAAGGCAGAAATGTAGGGGGAATCACATTTGTCAGGTGGCAGTTGGTTCCACAAGCACGGAGCAACTAGTGCAAAGTACATTTCTGAGAGTTGTGCCAGTGGCATGGCTGTATACGCTGGTCACCAAAAGAAAGTGATTGTCTACAGTAGCTCAGAAGAGAGTGACATCTCAATTCCACTTAACGACACCACTGATGAGAGTTCAGATGGCCAGAAAGATGATGATGGTGACTTTGTCATTGTGACACAATGACGCACAAATCACCCCACTACGTGGGGTGATTTGTGCGACAAGACAACTTTTTTTCCGAAAGCTATATTTCTTAAACAGTTTATTCCAGATCCAAAGTTTTTATTGCCAGGGATGCACAACATCCTGAAATATATGTACATATTTGAGTTGGAGACATAACTGTCAAGGCCTCACTTTAAAATCACTTTGAGTAAAAAGTTGCACAAATCACCCCACCTTCCCCTATTATATAAATATGTCATCATCCATTTTTAACTCGGACTGTACTTAAATCAGCTGTAAAATAGTCTTTTTACATTGGAAATAAATAAAGGTGGTGGTTGGCCTATACAGTTGTAATGTGAGATGACATATTATAATATAATGTGAAATACATTTTTGATATGTTCAGACTGGTGTTTCTTGCACTCGTCACAAGTCAATAAGCCAGCTGCTTTGTGTTTGGTGTAGCATTGTAATGTGTTGCGCCTCTCCCCCTAAGCTACGGTGGAAGGCGGCCCTCAGACCAACATGACGGGCCTGTTCAGACACATCATCAGGACCGAGGGGCCCATGGGTCTCTACCGAGGCCTGGCACCAAACTTCATGAAGGTCATCCCCTCTGTCAGCATCAGCTACGTGGTCTATGAGCACCTCAAGATCACACTGGGGGTCCAGTCCAGGTGAGGGAGGAGGCCAACACCTACCAGGGCTCTTTTCTTTTGCTGTTTACTTCTGAGCTGGACATTGGGGGGGGGGGGGAGAAGCTGACATTCAACACATTTTAAAAGAAATAATCAAAATCCAGGGTTTTGAAAAGATTTATTTTAAATGATGTGAATGATTTAGGAATGTGAACTTGCAAGAGAGACTCATGAAGGAAATTTTGATTGAAGTAAGTCAGTTGCTTTATCCAAATCTTCCTTTTTGTGCAATTCAGCAGAGCTCCAACACCTGTTATTTCTCAATGTTAGCATTGAATGAATTGAAGTGGTTGACTTGTGTGGCCAGTAAAACCTAGCTGCTAGATTTGGTTACTGTGGATATAAGTAAAGGGAAGAATCTTCTTGAAGGGCTTTGCTAAGGCATATAAGGCTCAGTGTCTATCTAGATATCTAGATAGAATCACAGCTTTGCTCTGTGTAACATGATCAATGGTCAGACAAGACTTAATCGAATAATATATATTTTTTTTTTAAATATATTCTGCTGCAGCTAGTTTCCAATAGATGGAACGCTATTTTTTATTTCTACAGACATAACTGGACAAACACTTAGTTAGTTAGTTCCATGATTTTTCCGTATGGACATTAGTTTGCATGAAAGCATTCTAAACATTACCAGCATACACCTCATTCAGACTATTAAGTTATAGGCCATGCAAACAACCAATACTTTCCAAAATGATATGGTGGAATTTTCTTCACTGTGTTAGTCATCCCCACAATCTTTAAGCAGACATGTGTCCATTCATTTTTACCATTGGTTCAACCCTTCCAATGTGTGACACTCCAACAGGCCAAACTGTGAACTTTCAACTTACTATAGGCATTTCATGCCTGAACACATGAATGCTTCCAAATAGATGAATCTGTAGCCTGTCTGACTCATTTCCTCGTGTGTTTTTTTTTCAACCTACTTTTAATCTAGGAATATCAGTTGATATTATGTTGTTGGTTCCGTCCCAACACTTTTTTCTTACTGTGGGGCCACAAGGTGAAGAAAGTAGGTGTATTGCAGAAGTTTTAAAGTGCAGGTGAAAAATCTGGTGATTTATATTGGGTTGTGCTAATCCATAAATCCTGTTTTTTTTTTATTGAAATATGAAGGTGAAGATTATGTGGAGTCTTCCTATTGGTTGAGTTTTTTTGCATCAGAGTAACTCAGTCATTGGTTGTTAAATGTCACAATCGGACCTTTTCAAACACATGAAAAGTATGAAGACAGTAAGTGCACACAAATGACGTTATTCAATTTCTATTTCTATTTCATGTTTTTTTTTTTTACGTGTGAGACGGCTGCTGCTTACAATCTCTCACTGTTCAAACAAAGCCACTCCTTATAAAGAGAGATGTATGAGGTTAACTGGGAGGAAATCATTTGTGTGCTCGAAAAAATGTAACTAAGAGCATGAATGATAGTGTTTTTGGCTCCTCCATGACACCTTCCATCTGGAACTCTGGCAACAATCAGAAATGACACAATAAGTAAACCTTCAATTCAATTTCAATTTCCCAAGATTAACTTGAGTCAGACATTAGGCCCGTTCGGTGAGGAGAAGTTTTTCTCAGACCTGCGCAATTATGACGCGCGTCAATTATGACGCGCACAGCATTTTTTTTTAGCATTTTTGCTGTGCGCTCAGCAAGACCCGAGTCATAATTGTGCATGTCTAAGCAAGACGGCTCCTACTCAAACGAGGCTATTCAGTAACATTCTGACATGTCATGTGACCACAAGCAGGAAACAATGATCTGGTTTGGCTTTGGGTAATATCATCCTTTCTTCAAGGACACCTCTTTGGGGAAACACCTCCATTCCTCCTTAGGTCTTTTACAATATATCAGTTTTCATGACTTTAAACCATAATTCCATAGGTAGGATTCCTGGGTTAGACTTACTGACAAAAGATTAATAGAGAAAATGGCTGTTATTATTTCTTTTCTAAGGAATATTTGACTTGCTAAAAAAAGTGATCCATTGTTGTACAGCTAAAATGAATACTCCGTAGCAGGACGTGGAAGCAGAGGCAGCACTCTTAAACCTGACTGAGGGCCTGTGTCGAATGGTCGCAGATTCCAATGAGTGCCTTTTGGGGGCCAAGCCTGTCTAATGAAAATTGCACTTAAACACTATAAGAAGTGGAGTCTGTGGAACATTGAATGCACTTTAAGGTACTCTGCTTTAATTCCTTTGTAAAAAAAAAAAAAAAAGTATTTATTTTTAACTGTATATCTTAATTTATTTATGCAAAAAAAGGACTAATGACAGTAATGGAGAGCTATTGGTCGTGCTGTATATATATATATTCTGATGGCTTCTTGATTGTGGAGTAATCCGTGGTCTTGGTGAAACATTGAGGCTCATGGTTTGTTTTTTAGTGGAAGAAGTTACTGATGTGGTTTCATATGAAATGCCTCTAACAGGTGGAGCCCTAAAGTGTTCAATACTAAGATTAGTTCAGAGAATATTGATCTAAACCAACTATGTAATACAATTATTAAAGAAATTATTAAAACTCGCCTTATAACTACTGCATTTTGTTTTGTCATAATCAATTTCTTTACAAATCATTATGTCATTATAGCCCCCCCCCCCACCTACCGTTTTGATTTAATGATGAGATGTGTTTCATAATATCTATTTTCATGGCAGAAGTGTTATCTCCACCATCTCACCTTTTATCCTATCGCAGACCTTTTTAAGCTAGCACGTTCAACAAATGCTACCACATTCAGCGAGTTAGCTCCTTTTAGCTAGAGCAAGAGCAAAGAAATGTTTCAGTTGTTGATTCTAGTGCTAAGAAAAAAACCTGGACGTACAGCAGAAGGAATAAAATCCATGTGCCATCACTGAAGACTTTACCTTGTGTAGGTGTGCTGACAGTGTTGTTGTAATTACTCATAAATTCCTCATGGCGGTGACAGAAGTTACACACTATGGCTTTTATTTATTTATTTATTTATTTATTTATTGCATTTTTGTTGTTGCTATTGAACACTTGAAGGCTCCATAGAAAGTTTCCTGAGCAGTTTGTCATGGTGATCAAGGAAAGCCGACTATCATGAAGAATACAATGCGAGATTTCATCATGTTCATTCAGTCAAATGTGTGTTGTGTAAAAGGATTGTTATATTTGTCAAGGCCACTCCCCTGCTGTACAAAGCAGTCCAATGTTTGTATGTCTCTGGTAGAACTAACAGTTCTGGGACCTTCACAACACCAGGCTGCTTTTGGTCCGCTGCCTTCCTTTGAGCATTACTTCTAATTTGGCAGGAGAGACGATGGGCTTGCATTTTGCTCCTTTGAGTGTGGATCCATTCATTCAAAGGGCTGGAAGCAAAATGTCTTAAGTCCATCCCTCTCTCCTCCTCTTCCTGTCCTGCATTAAAGGAATAGTTCAACATTTTTAATGTTTAGCTTTTTTGCCTCACTCTCCGTCTCAAGAAAAGGCCTAGCACAAACACTGACAGTCAAGGGGAGCAGGTCAAAGGATATGCTTTACAACGTCACTCAATACTCCTATTTGTTTCTTTGGACTTGTTTATTTACCACGTTATGTTGCGCTCTATAGTTTATGCACGTTCTGTCATTTTAGAATCAAATACACACCTGTCCGGCACGTCCTGGTTTTCTTTCTGGTATGTATTTTGTTTTTTAAATTACATAACGTGTAAAAATAGAGCGCAACATAACTGCCCATGTTTAAATATAAAAGAGAGTGAGGCAAAAAAAATTAAAAAGTTGAACTATTCATCGCTCTCATATCATATATGCACAAAGGGATGCCCCAGGATGATGTCAAGAGTGTAAATGTTTTCCACATATTGTACAGTGTAAAGTAACGCTCTAATGTCTTAAAGTAGCCTGTCTTACTGCGTTGTTGTACTGACCAACAGGCAGTAAGGTCCTATCACCAGTGGAACTTGAAATGTACAGGTACTTACTAAATGATACAAACTGGAGGCTACAATGTACATTGATAAATAGAGGCGGTTTTACAAAATGTATTCGGTATATATTTCTATTTTATTTTATTATGTTACCTGTAAGCGATGCGAGAATGAGTCTTGAGTCCTTGTATGCTAGTTTGTAGATGCATCCATCGAAAGAATGTCAAGTGAAAACAATAGTTATGCCTGTTTGTCTCGGCTGTTTTAAATAAACTCCTTCAGCAGTGTTCTGATTTGGCTTCATTTTGTATTCAACTCTATAACTGAAGTGACACCATATGATATGACACCTTTGTCACTTTAAAAGGTTCTAGTAGAAACTGTTTTCACGGTGTAGTGTCAAAGAAACCATTTTTATGTCTCAGATTGTCATTGCTGAATCTCCTCTTTTCAGCCTCGGCCTGAAACGTTCCCTTTTAGAGCCTGACTCATTTAGCCCCGCCTTTTCAAAAAGAATGGAATTGAACTGCCAGTTTGATTCAGGGGAATCTGGGGGGTGTGGTTTATCACAGGTGGTGGTAGTAATTAGTTAGGTAGTATATCAAATGGATGTAGCATCCGGGTTGACCTCAGTTATTTCAACTGCATCTAATCATCCTGGCATATGCGTGTCGCCATCTTGTGAGATTTTTACTCCACCTCATTTCCTTTTACCGAAAAAGAGCATTGATGTGACGTCGGGGGGAGGGAGATACGTCCATCTAGCTGACGTATACCTCCGAGGTGAAGTGAGGGATAACGGGCGGCTAGCTGTCACTCAAGAGATCGCACCCCTAATTATTCATACATTTTAACCTCCAAAAGAATAAAAACTAGCAGCAAAAAAATCCACCCCCCTCAGTGTCATGGAGATATGACCTAAACATACAGACAATGTAGAATGTTTTTTTGGACCAAGCCTTAAATAGGTTTGATACTGCTGTGAAAACAGCATATTTAACATAGTAGTCAATGAGAAATTGCTCTGTTTTGGTACCACCTCCTAGTGGCCACTCGGTGAACTCAAATCTTTGTCACTTCTGCATTGGATGCTGGTAGAACTCGCTGTGGTTGGGGCTTGGTTAGGTTAGTAATGTGGGGGTGTGGCCTCTCCCCTTTTGACACCATAAGGGGAGAGAAATCTGACAGGGGCTTTTGAAAGAGATGTAAGTTTACACATAACCATAAACCAATGGTTCCCTATGCAAAAATAGGATTTTTTTAACGCCGCCACCGCACCCAACGCGTTTCAGGAGGCCCATCAGGACTTCTTGTGTAGGGGCCCAGAAGTTGGTGCTACGCCCCTGTCTAGGCCTACTACAAAGATATACCAATATAATATTAGAATACATATAGGCCTAAAAAATAAACATAAGACTAAAACAGCCAATAATTGAAATTATTACAATGTGTGTTATTGTGAGGTACACAGATTTGATTACAACACCTCCCCCTTCATTTCGAAACAACATTCAGTAAAATGGTAAAGATACATTAGAATAGATAGAACATTCCATCGGTTTTGATAGAAAACACTAAAGCATAATAAATGCACGTATGATCGGCAGCTCGTGCAGTCAGCTGATGAGAGACGCTGAGTCAGCACGCTCCTGCTGACTGAGAGGAAGTCGTCCTAAACGTTGCTTTTTCAGGAAGCTATTTCAGACATGTTTGGCTGCTCGTTTACAGAGAGGGTTTGATCTGGCTACAGCTGCAGTATATTCGCTTTTATTGACTCTACACCACAGGATCCGTGTTTGGATCAGAGAGGGCAGCAGTCACGAGTTGCGCAGGTCCCACAGTCATTTCCTGCAAACTTAACCACACACACTCCTACACTTCAAGCCCTGTGCAATTTGAATGTCCTACTCCACGGTTTTGCTTTGTTACCAAGACTCAAAATGCTTTCCTTGGAGAAAATCAAGCGGAGGTTAGAGAGCGCGGGCCAGTCTCACATCCTGCAGTTCTGGCCGGAGCTGTGTGAGGACGAGAGGGACGCCTTTCTCCGGGAGTTGTCTCAGCTGGACCTGGACGGACTGCGGGCTCACTGCGAGGCGGCCGCGTTGGCTGCAGCCTCCCCGGACCAAGCCAGCGTGGACCAGCACATAGAGCCCGTCCCAAAGGAGGACATCGGCAGCGTCAGGAAAAGCGACAAACGCTCTCTGGAAGAGTGGGAGAATGAAGGTAAAGAGTCAACAACATCAACCGGACCAGATGGTGCCAGTTATCTGAATAACTACATGGTGTTTCTGAGGTTTTTGTGGCTACTGTTGAAATAAACAGAAAAACTCCTACAAGCAAAGTTCTGTAGGCCTACTGAAGAAGCCAACTTTGATTTGATGTTACTTAATACGTTACTACTGAACGTAAGAAGGAAATGTAGCCTACTTTTCATTCGTCAATCTTAATGAGATTAACCCCTTCAATGCACAATATGGGTCAAACTTTATATTTGCAATTATTTTATTTTATCATCCAGTATTCCAGGTCGCCTATTCCTCAATGAACTTGTTTTTGATCATTGCCAATCTAATTTTGTCATTTTTCCTTGTTTAAATTTTGAATAAAAGTATGTGTTGTTGCTTCACTGCCGTTGTGCATAGACAGGTCAACAATACACCACATTCAGCTTCTATGATATTTCATACATGGCTGAATGTCAGCTGAATGCAATTTCAGAAGATGCTTGGACTAAGTGTTTCCGTGGCACACAATGTGTTTTTTTCACAATGTGTTTATTGTTGTTTTATCTTTTTTTCACAAAACACACAAACATCTACACAATCACAACAACGACACAAACCAAGGAGCTACATAAATGAAACGAAAAACTATATTAAAGTACATACAAAAAAAAACAAGAGAAAAAAAATAGTTTATCCCATGTTCTCATCAGTCATGATGTCCATGTACGGCTCCCAGAGCTCAACAAAGTCCCTCTGCTTGCCCTTAGCAATATATGTCAATCTTTCCAGTCCAGTTACGGCCACATCCTCCATCCCAACCCAGAAACAGCCGTTCTAGACTGCTCACAACAACTACAGACTTTAAGTCATTGGAAAGCTCTGTCCATCCAGTATGGGATGGTGATCGCAAAACAAATGATTCTTTAGGTTTGGAACAAAGAGATAGCTCCCTGTTTGGACATCTGGCTCATAGAGTTCTCCAGTACTTTATATATGGAGAACATTTGTTATATTTCAGTAAAAAGCAGAGAAATGTATACAGATATGGCAGCCTTTCCTTGCATAACAGTACTGAAGGGACCTACGTGACACCTCGTTTACTTTTTATTTTCTGCTTAACATTTGCCTATACATGTAATATAATAATGTAATTGGAAGTCCTTAGAAACCTGTAAAGTAGAGTACTTATTTTTTGTCTTTTGTTTTTGTTCTCATTTATTCTGTTTTTGTTCATTGTGTAATTAGAGGAATACTTCACCCATACGGAACCGGCGTTCTATCATTATAAAATAACTATTATAATATAATGAATGAGGTTTTTCTTCCCTCAGTCTTCCCTCAGTCTTCCCTTGGCCCAGCTGTCCTGTTAATCCTAACCCTTACTGTGATGTCACAGTAAGGAAAATGTAGGGTTAGACAGTGAGACCATAAAACACTCTTTCAGCCTTTTCTCAGGCTAGGATGATCCGATTTCATTTTTTTTTCCACATTTATAGTAAATAGGATCTCAGAATTCAATACACCTTCATGTTCCCACCGGTGAAGTAGGCCTTTAAGGAAAATTGAAGAAAAGCATTCTCTGGTGATCAAAAACAAGATACTAAATGAAAACGTGGAATATTAAATGTTTAAATACATTTATTTCAAAGGCATAGAAAAGAAACACAAAGTCAGGCCTTTGTGCATAGGCTTTGTGATGTATGTCATAGGAAATGAATGCGGGTGATTTTTGACCCATGTTGTGCATCAGAAGGGCTTTGCATAGCTTGTGTATGAAAGGGTAAAGAATGGTCATAATGGCCTATGAATCATGATCTGTTAAATTCATCGTTTAGCACATGTATTACCTGTTTGTCCCGTTCCTTCCATTCTGCCAACAGCAGGTGAATGCGGTATCATTTCTCCCAACCCAACAAGAGCAAAAACTGACAAGCACAGCCTGCCCTCAGCCAAACTATTCTGAGATCAGATCTGTTTGGGCTCAATAAGTGAAAGCACGTGTCCACCGCTGAACCGCATGTGGGCACAAAACAGTCGCACTCTAGAGCCCTGAAAATTACAAATAAATGAACCTTGAACTTTGAGTATCACTGGCCACACCCCTTTACTGATTAATGTTTGGATCCGTCCAATGTGAAAGCTTTTACTTTCTTAAAAAAATGGTCAACAGAGAGACGAGGTGTTTGATTATGAAGAAGATAGTTAAGAAGAATGAAAAAACACTCCTGCTATGTACAATCATTTTCAGACCTTTTTTTCAAGTACTAGAGATTAACATTTCATAACTCTAAGCATGATACAGTGAACTGCTCCTGGCTCATGTCACCTGTAACACGGCGGTGAGCTCAATCTCAAGCCCAAAACACTTTGGAACCACTCATCTGAAATATTCATTCACTGCCAATCTCTTCATGCTCGACCATATCACAATGAAACCAGGAACTAGCTTGTAAAGTTGTATGCAGGTTTCCCCTCATACAGTAGGTGTGCTATGTAGGCCAGTAGTTCTAAAGTTTAGGGCCTTGATTGAGCCAATCAGCAAAGTTGACTTACCGTACATTGCATGGTGCTGCTGCCTCTATATTCCAACAGGGCTGTTGCAGATCTCAAAGAATGGAGTTGGTGTGCTGCTGTTGGCGGGTGGTCAGGGGACCCGTCTGGGTGTGAAGTACCCCAAAGGCATGTTCGACGTGGGCCTACCGAGTAGCAAAACCCTGTACCAAATCCAGGCAGAGCGCATTCACAAGATCCAGGAGTTGGCCAACAAGAAGCATGGCTCAAACTGTACTGTTCCATGGTAAGATGGTGGTAAATAAAAATGCTAAATGGACTTGACTTATGTAGCGCTTTTTTAGCCGATTTTCTCCAAGCCCCAAAGCGCTTTACATTTCTTACCACATTCACCCATGATGTGATGGATCTCACTATACTCCACTACTCTGATCATGTGTAGGCCGACAGCAGCCATGTTGAAAGGAGATTAAGACATGTGGGTATGATACACTATAAAGCCTTAGATACACTGTGAATTTAAAGTGGCAGTCAGTGATTTTTCTGTCACTTGGGTGCAGCAGGAACACATGCTTATATCTTTACATCCTATAGGTTGCTATGGTTAACTTGTTAGCGAACAACAACTTATTATACTGTTTTTTTTTTGGGGGGGGGGGGGCTTTGTGATGAAGCTTTGAGAGATTTGAATATATCTGTACTATTGCATTTCTCCAGGTACATAATGACCAGTGAGTTCACTCTGGCTCCCACCGAGAAGTTCTTCAAGGAGAACAACTACTTTGGTCTGGAGCCGTCCAACATGCTGATGTTTGAGCAGCGCATGATCCCGGCCGTCACCTTCGATGGAAAGGTCATCCTGCAGGGCAAAGGGAAGATAGCCATGGCTCCTGGTAGGTGCACTTGGGCTGTGTTCGGATAGCCATACTAACGTCCTACTCATACTCATTTTGACTTCAATTTGAGTATGTGACGGTTTGGGTATGCGAGTTTGGGTATGCGAGATTGACAATGCATTGCGTCTTTTCAAACGACAAGGAAGGTTTTTTTTTAATTATTTATTTACAATTCTGCATTTCCTGCACAACACAGGACTGTATGTAAAAATCTAGTTCTATATCTAACCTGTGGAGGGCGGTAATACGCTAACCAGAGTCTAAACGGACGGAATCTTATAAGAAGAAGAAGAAATTCTTTATTGCTTGAGTATACTTCAGTGTGAATATTTCGACGCACCTCGCATACACGATCTTTAAGTATTAGTATGTAGTGTATAGATGTTGAGTATGTAGGAGGGAGGACGTTAGTATGGCTTTTCGAACACAGCCAGAGGCTCCTTCACAACATCTCTCAAATATACACCAGGCTCACTTTAACAAAGCAAGGCTAGTCTAAAATGTGCAAAGATGCTGACCCAACTTGGGATGGATGTCCACAGGCCACTTGCAAGCCATGTAGATAAAATGTTTTGGTTTTGCTTCGCTTAAAAGTATTTTTTTTATATAATGCTTTTGGCATTTTAAATGCTTTATTTATAAGGCAGAGGGACAGAGGTGACATTGGGAAGAGAGGGGAATGACATGCAGAGAATGACCACGGGCTGGATTCTAACCCGGGTCTGCTGTGAGGTGGACTGAGACTCTATGGGGTGGGGGCATCGGCGTCGGCAGACCCTTTTCACCGGGGCACGTGCCCCGTTGTGGATCTGCGGTGCCTGGGTATGCCTGGGGCACTGATTTTTTAATTAATTAATTTATTTATA
Source organism: Ammodytes marinus (assembly GCF_949987685.1). Classification (NCBI taxonomy): domain Eukaryota; kingdom Metazoa; phylum Chordata; class Actinopteri; order Uranoscopiformes; family Ammodytidae; genus Ammodytes; species Ammodytes marinus. The sequence goes on along the minus strand of NC_137222.1, from coordinate 23,957,340 downwards.
CCTTTAATTTTTTTTTATTTAAGTCTGACTCATCTGGCAATCTACAGAATGCATGCTTGCATTTTTTTTTCTTAAAATAGGCCTATATGCATGGTGCCCCCCTCATTGGCCGGCCGCTGCAATGAATTGTACGTGACGAATGCACACACTGAGGAGAGAATCATTCTCCTTGATATCGACTTTTTGAACCTGTCCAGCACAGCGTCAGCGACCATTCACTCCGGCCGGCGTGAAGTGAAGTAAACAGTAACGGCCTCCACACACATCCTGCGTCTACCTCTGGAGCGCGTCGCGTTACCTTACTGCTGCCTCTCTCGGACTTTTCTCGGACACACATCGTCTCAGCAGCTGCTGCTGCTGCAGCAGCGCTGCTTCTAAAAGCCCTGTCTTTCTACATAGAGTTTTCATAGATAATTCCCATTAAAAATGAAGTTATTTCATGTCATCTATGATGCATATGATTTATATTGAGTCTGGACAGTAATCCGTTCGCCCCATTGCCATTTTTAAAAAAAAATTTTGCCATATTTTCGCTTGTTGGAAGTTTTATTTTGAAGGGGACACACCAGGAAATGGTGAAACTACAGCGAAAGCTGCCAGTATGAAGTCAATATGACTCTCAGCAGAGTATTTCAAAAATCACTTTACTGAATACGGGAGAGAGAGAGGGGGGTGTGGTCGGGGAAGAAGAAGGCCGTAGACACAGATAGAGCAACGGAAAACTGTTGCGCTCATCATGATCTTTTTTATTTCTTCACTATATTGGATCTCTATATGTGTCATTTATCCAAAAATGAAATGCCAGAACTAATTGAAAATTAGGTTTTAAATCCCTCGGATTTTGATTGCACAATTAAATCGTGAAATAAAGGGATTATTCGCGTATACGACTGAGGGGTGTTTTATTTTGAAATAAACACACCGGGTAAACGTGTAACTAGAGTGAATGCTGCTGGTATGACTGTCAGCAGAGTATTTCTCTATCAGTTAAAGCACAGAGACGCGAGAGAGACGCGCTGCTCTCAGAAAAAAATAGGCGAGCCTCCTGAGGTGAAGGGGAGCGTCGCTGCAGACGTGCCTCCGACGCGCCTCAGCAGTGCGTCTGAGGTTGGATGTGTGCTCGCTCTACGTTGATTTCTGTGACAAAAAGTCAGACGCAGACGCGAGGTAGACGCGCAGTAGAGGTAGGATGTGTGTGGGGGCCGTAAGCGTTACATTTTTATCCTCTGGAAGCATAGAATGTCTAACAGCTGCAGTTGTGAAAGGACATTCAGCGTACTGAGACGCCTTCACACTTGGTTGAGGAGCACAATGGGGCAAGATAGGCTTCATCATCTTGCCATCATGTCGGTTGAGCGAGGAGAACTCTCCAAATTAAGCCAGTCACAATTGATCGACAGCTTTGCAAAAATGAAGCAGAGGCGCTACCGTTTACTGTTAAAAAAATGAACAGCTCCCCTATCTGGCCGTGATATACACACCTCATAGGATCATCACCATCACACCATCATAGGATGGTCTGAAATAGAAATGATAAACACAGACATGTATGTATGTAGAGGTGTTTTTTTGTTTTTCCTTTTACAGTTGCACATTTCAAGTTTTCAGTTTTCAAGTTCATGTTTGCTGACAGATATTTAATGAAGATACGCTTTATGATAATAAATAAGTGCTATAAAATATTTGCTCGCGTGCTTGCATTAATTATCTGTGCCCATGCTTTTTTTAAATAAATAATTGCCCAAAATTTTTTTAGCTTGCGCGCTTCGCGCGCTCGCATTTTTTCTTGGTGCCCTATTGTGCCCCTGTATGGTATTGGGTGAGCTGACGCCCCTGGGTGGGGGGGTCTAACCACTACACCACAAACGCCCTTTCGCTTTACAATCTTACGGAGTAAACATCTTCAGTTCAATGTCAAAGCTCATTGGGAAACTGCTGAATGCTAATGCTATGCTATCATTGTGTGGTGTAATTCTCCACCCATATTGCCAAGCTCAACAGAATGCGGCTCTGTGCTCTGCTGATCTTATTGAAGTGGAAATCTTGGACACCACCTCCATATACCCTTTGGATAATGGAAGTTCTTGGCTTTGTAAAACTAGAGGGATTTAGATGCATGCATACTTAGGGGCTCACTGAAGAAATGTAATCAAATATGTGGCCCTTTAAGTTCAGTACATTCAGTACAAGACATGCATTTTCCAAATATCCCAAACTGATGGACTGGATGGGGTGATATAAGAGGTGGCGGATGGAATTACAGCCTCTGTTTTTAATTTTTTACGATATATTCCTGCACTTTTTTTGATAACCTTCTTTCCTCTTAGTCTCTTTTCTTATTTTCTTTATTTTTGATGGTGTTCTGTCTCTACTTTAAATTGAAACGATATCTTGGTTCAATGACCATTGGACTGTGTACCATTGTCTCTTTTACGTCGATTTTGGGAAATTCAAAATCAACAAGGACTTCCTTGAATTTACTTTTGGTTTCCCCATCTGCCACTGATGATGTTTGTTGAGGAAAGCTTTGTGTTGATTTGGTTGGAAGGTTCAGTAAGCAGAATGGTTCTTTTAGCTAACTTCCTGTCAGTGACTGCAGTTAGCAGTCCCCTCCCTCGTCCCTACGTCATCACATTAATGCACTGCGGTCCTAAAGCAGAGAGTTATCTAGCGTCATCTCAGACCCATAAGTGCGATAAAACATGATGAAAACCATCAAAACAGACATTGGGAAGGATTTTAACCTGCTCCGCCATTGTAGGCGCATACACATTCACCCATCTGTCACTCTGCACGTGCACCGGCAGTGAGACAGGTGCCAGTTTGTAGCGTTCTCTGATTGGTTATCAGTAGCGGTATCCCCGAAAAGTTTATTTGCCAATTACATCTAGAGCGAGTGACTGAGAGATCGGCTTTATGAAACGCGCACACTATATAATAAGTGATCACTGTATGAATAAAGAGTGATTTAACACTTATATTAACATAAATAAATTGCTTACTTCACCTTTAACCTGTCCCTTTCTCTCTGTCAGATGGGAATGGAGGACTGTACCAGGCTCTGGTGGACAACAATGTGCTGCAGGACATGGAGAAGAGAGGGGTGGAGTATCTGCATGTCTACTGTGTGGACAACATCCTGGTCAAGATGGCTGACCCCGTCTTTATCGGCTTCTGTGTGAGCAAAGGGGCTGACTGTGGAGCCAAGGTACAGTATGGACCAAGGAGCATTCTTCTTCTCTTTTTTTCCTTCTTCTTTTCAATAATTTTTTTGGGGCTTTTTTCCATGCTTTTATCGACAGTGGAGAGACAGAGGCAAGGCAAGGCAAGTTTATTTATATAGCACAATTCAGACACAAGGCCATTCAAAGTGCTTTACAGGGGCAAGATTAAAATACATAATACACATTAGAAAAGTGACTGAATAGAAATAAAACATTTAAAAGCTAATGTTGAAATAGAACATTTAAATAAAATAGAAATTGCAGGTTAAAATGGAAACAGAAAAGTCTTCAGACTTGATTTAAAAGAGCTGAGAGTATCAGCAGACCTCAAGTTTTCTGGGAGTTTGTTCCAGATATGTGGGCAGAGATGAAATGGGACAGAGAGGGGAATGACCCAGGCAGGATTGGATTCACAGCTGCATTTCTCTTTGTGTTAGAGTTCAATCGGAGTGTTGGACAAAGCCAGGCTGATACTACATTTTTGGATCACTTTGAATTTCAGGTCTATTCTATATCTTTTCTTACACGGACATATTGGTTCTTCCAAACTCCTAGTTGTATTAAAGGCCTACTTCACCGGTGGGAATATGAAGGTGTATTGAATTCTGAGATCCTATGTAGTGTAAACGTGAAAAAATAAATGAAATTGGTTCATCCTAGCCTGAGAAAAGGCAGAAAGAGTGTTTTATGGTCTCACTGTCTAACCCTACTGTGACTCACACGCACATTTATACTACATAGGATCTCAGAGTTCAATACACCTTCATATTCCCACCGGTGAAGTAGGCCTTTAAGGTGAGCACAGCAGGAACACACATTGTTTTTTTTTAAAACACTGGTCAATTTTGATATTTGTCAATTTTTTCATACTTGTATAAATCAAAAGGTCCAAAACGTAAATTTTTTCAATACCCTGAACCATAAATCTCAACATCTAAAGCACTTACATCAACTAAACTTTCCATAATCATTCTTAGCACTATTTTTTTTTAAGATAATTTTTTTAAGCTTTTTTTTTACTTTATTAGACCGATTTTATAGAGACAGAGTTGAAATGGGGCAAAGAGGGGAAGACATTCAGAGAACTAACCACTACACAACCAGCTCCCCCCTCTTATCACTATTCTATCTAAAGATTGTTACACATCTATTTGTTCACATTAATTGATTAATTGTCTGATTTATGACACATTTAGTTTTTAAAAACCCTTTATTGTTCAAATGTGTAAGGCTGTAACCAAAATGTGTTCTGTGGAAACGTTAGACATTAATATGTTGTTAAACTAAATAAGGGGGCGCTCGTGGTGTAGTGGTTAGATATTGCCACATTTTCATATTTATTCAAACATTTCTGTAACGATTGCAATACAATTTATTTTTTTTTATGTAAAGAATTAACTGGCAACGAATCATGATGATATCTACAAGGTCAATTTTTTCAAATCCTATTTAAGTGCAGTGTCTCGCATTAATAAGGAAAATTAAACAGGACTGTTGTTCTCTTGCGTACAGTATGTCTCTCACAGTATCCTTTTTTTCCAGTTGCACCCAAAAGCCGGCTTTCCAAAGTATAGACTAACTATTCCATCTTTTTTGTGACGGAACATCGCACAGAAAGAGGGAAATGTAACACAAATTCTGAAGAAGAAGAAAAAAACTAGTGTTTGTGTGCTCATATGTCCCTCTCCATGCGTCAGGTGGTGGAGAAGGCCTACCCAGCAGAGCCTGTGGGCGTGGTGTGCAGGCTGCAGGGTGTCACTCAGGTGGTGGAGTACAGTGAGATCCAGCCAGAGACCGCCCAGCTCCGAGGCCCAGGAGGAGAGCTGCTCTACAGCCAGGGAAACATCTGCAACCACTTCTTCACCAGAGCCTTCCTGCAGGACGTAGCACAGTAAGAGCCTGCCTGCACATGTCACAATAGCCCCGTAGTTCCTTCCTGGAGAACTTAAAGGGTTCCCTTGGTCCGGTATTGTCTGTGTTTCCACCACGGCCGGAAGTCCCAGAATCAGTGTTCCTGATTGTGGCCTAATCAGGGGATCAACAGATTATTTCTCTTATCAATGTTTGCATGAAGACACCTGTGTCTTATAAAAAGACAAAGAGCAGGCATGGTGAGCTGAATAGTGGCGCTGCAGGTGGAAACGCGGCTAATGTCACAATTCTCGTGTGTATAAAACATGATGGTACACTGTTAATCCATCCCTCACACACTAACGGTATTCTAATCCAACACATTTCTGTCTGCTCTCAAATGTTGACATGCAGCTGGGAGGGGGGGGGGGGGGCTGGTGGTGTAGTGGTTGGATTCTAACGAATCTAAAATATATAGAACTTTCAACTTTTTGATTTCAATTACAGAAGAAATGTTACTTTTCCATAGTATTCTAGTAATATGAGATGCACATGTATTTTAATCTTCCAGGAAATTTCAAGGTCAATTGAAACAACATGTCGCCCTCAAGAAAGTTCCCTTCGTGGACACATGTGGCAATCCTGTCAAACCCACCAAACCCAACGGCATCAAGATGGAGAAGTTTGTTTTTGACGTCTTTCCATTCTCAAGGTGTTGTTAATTATTACATTGTGTCTTCGGCTATTTACTCTGCATACAATGTCACAACACATTGTCTCTACGGCTCACTAAACATTCACTCCCTGTTCGGGATGCATCGTCAAGTTATCTGTATCGGTATCTAATGGCTTTAATATGAAATATGGGACATCTGAAAACATCCCGACACGACAAAGCGATAAATATACTGCAGAGCTAGGGAGAAGCTCAAAATGTTTTAAATAATAATGTACATTTAAGTATTTTTCTTATTTTACTCAAAATATAAAATAACATTATTTTAAGCTTAGTATTTTTTGACTGCATTTGCCAGTGTTCCAACACTACAAGACTATGCATAATAATATGTTAATTTCTCTACAGAAGAGACTTGATATCTACAATTAGATGTGGGGGGAAAAAAGAGATTATATTAGTTCTATATATCGATACCGATATCGGTAATCGGTCGAATGAGTATCAGTAAATCGTATATTGGCAAAAAAAATCTAATATGTTGCATCCTTACTTCCTGTCTTTGGAAGGAGCTTTGTTGCGTTCGAGGTGGTGAGGGAGGATGAGTTCTCTCCCCTGAAGAATGCAGAGGGAGCAGCCGGGGACACCCCCACCACCGCACGCCGCTCCCTGCTGGCACTGCACTGTCGCTGGGCCACGGGGGCTGGAGCCACACTGCTGGATCAGCATGGGAACGTTCTACCTCCTACAGCCAGGTCAGAGCAACAGCTTCCTGGGTTCACACAGGAGATATACAGCAGCACACTGGAGGCCAGGGGAAACAGTTGAAGAAAATGTTTTTACTGACAGATATCATTATGAAACGTTGCCAGTTGGTTACTTATACATTAAACTTATCTTTTTTTACTTCATTTTAAGTATTTTCTTAACTTATCTTATCTTTTTTTCAGAAATGTTTGAATATAAAAGCAAATGTAGCGATATAGTCATATGGTGACAGTGTAAAAAAAAACAAGTGACAAATTCCAGCAGTCTTTGTTCTAGATATGTATTCGGAAATTGAGTCATAAATAATAGGTTACTTTGGCCGTCTGAGTCCAATCAAGTGGCTATATTCCATATTGTCTCAGAAGTGCAGAATTTCCTCCATTAAGAGTTGTAGTGATCACAGCGACAATTTCAATGTGCATACGGGCCTGTGATAGTTGAAATGACATAGACTGGGAGAAACCTAACCCTAACCATGAAATCTAAAAATGTGCTTTCTCCCCCCATAGTCAACCAGCAGGAGACAATCCTCCGGCACAATGTGAGATATCACCTCTGGTCTCCTACTTTGGAGAGGTAATTTTGTCAGCTTTCATTTTAAATTCCACATGACTATACTGCTTCTGCCAATCTGCTGGCTGCTCCCTCACTCCAAGGGTCACCTAGTCACTCGTCTAAATCACGACTGTTTACTGTCTTGGCTCCAAAATGGTGGAAGGAGCTCCCCATTAACATCAGATCAGCTGATAGTTTACACATCTTCCGCCACATCTCTTCAGACTGCACTTCCACTAAAAAAAATAAAAAAATAAATTGCGCTGGTTACATCTCCATGTAGCACTTACATGTGGCACTTGGTAGTTTGGTTTATTTGAAGCTATAGTACTTGCGGGATTCTTGTTGTTCTGAGTTTGTACCTTCATGCTTGGATGCACTTAATGGAAGTCGCTTTGGATAAAAGCGTCAGCTAAATAAAATGTAATGTAATGTAATGTACATCATTTTCACAGTTTTGTTATGATGAATCCTCCCCTTATTGACTTAACATGGTTGCTGTCATTTAACCTCACACCATCTGACTTTCTCTGCCAGGGCCTAGAGCAGCTGCTGAAAGGAAGGACACTGCAAACTCCATTCATTCTGGATGAAGAAGGAGCCAAAGAGTTGTCCGCTCACTAACATTGTCTCTGGTTCATAGAGGATGGTAGAAGGGGATGGCAGCAGAGATCACAGTATTCTCTGGACTACAGCAAGGAGATGGATGTGTTTGGTGCAGGTTCAGCCCAACAGTGCACATGTTATCGAAGTGAATTTTGGATTTGTATGTGAAGATAATCAAATCAAAAGGGCGTCTTAATACATTATGGTCCCTTTGTTGAGGAAGAGCTCCAAATGAACACTTGACAACATGTAAGACAAATAAGGGATTAGATGTAGTGTAAGAATGTAATCAAAATACCTCCCCTCTCGTTCTTTTTAAATAAATTGTCATTATAAGTACTGTATGAGTTTTATTACACAGTGCTGCTTGAAAGTATGTGAACCCTTTAAACCTTTTGGAATTTTATTTAGTTTAAGCCTTATTAATTCATTATTATATCGATTCAATAGCAGCATTTTTTATGTTAAATAACAGGTATGTGTTTAGTGTTTATCAATTCAACATTCTTTTTCCGGAAAATCAATTTTTCTAGTCAAAAGAATCAAGTAAAACAAATGATTTGCCAACTTTTGTAAGTGCTAAAGTAAGTGAACCCTGAGCTGCATTGCTTAAATCGAGCAGGTAAACACAATCAGGTGGGACAAATTGAGTGAGGAAATGGACCAATGTAATGAGAGATCTTTAGGGAAGAAATCAGGCGGCACTAGATAAAACAGAGATAAAACCAGGTCAGTTTAGACCCACATATATATAATAGATAATAAATGATCATTAGAAACATAATAGGCATAATAATAGGCCTAATAATAATAATAATAACACTATTAGGCCTAATTATATCTCATTCATATTTATTTAATTTTACTGATTAGTTATTGTTTTATTATTAGTTATTATAATTTTCGTTGCGATGTGGCAACCGCAACACGTCTATTTGTATGCCAGTGAAACAAATTGAATTGACCTCAAATAGGCTAGGCTATGTATTTTTCTTCTTTTTCTTTTTTGTCAAATAAACTGCTTCTGATGACAGCCAGCCATGGACTGTCACGTGGCCGACGCTGGCCAATCACATCCGAGGCTGTAGTGTAAAGGGGGGAAAGAACAGCCTACAAGCGAAGCAGACGGATTGTAATGTATTTTTGTGTACTAATATTGTGTTCAGTTATTTAACCCCATATGATTGATATTTAATAGAAATTGTATGTTTTCGGACGTATATTTAATTCAATGTTTTTGGCTCAGTCGCTTGAAACCATAGATAGTATATAAAAGCTTGAAACAAACGCAGCAGCCAGGCTGTCGGACTCGCTCGCGGACGCTGTCAACATAAACCGTTAATTCTCTGACGACATTACACGGTTAGCTAGCGTTGTGACAGGACGCTGCTGGATGGACCGTTGACGCCGACGTGAGAGTCATGTCGTGTTGTCATTAGCCGCTTTGTAAAAACAACAACAACAACAACCCACGGAGCGTCCTGTGAAGCGACCGTCCTGCTGCCTGCAGGCTGCTGTGTGATGGAGGCTCCAGCATGCTAGGAACATGTTCAAGAATGTGTTCGGCTCAGGCTTCCTTGTGAGAACAGCGCATGTGATTCTGACATGGGTCATAACGCTGATACTCTTCCTTCATGATACAGGTGAGGCTGCCCCCACTCTATACATGAGGAGAACGTTTATGTGTAGCCAGCTGTTACGTTAGAGAGTAATCTAGAAGATGTGGAGTAATGTTGTGTGTGTTTGTGTATCAGAGCTGAGGAAGCAGGAGGAGACGGGCCAGCTGTTCCAGCCCGTGCTCTTTGTACTGCTGGTGCTGGTCTCTGTGTTGCTATATTTCGCGGTGTCTCTGATGGACCCGGGCTTCATCCTGTCTGACGCCAGAGACCTACAGGTCAGTCCGGATCACAATGTCTTCATCTATCAATATCCAATCACAGATCTCCGTAAGAACGGTCGGCATCAGGGCGCACTCACACTAGGCCATCTGATCCGAACCGTGCCCCAAGTAGCCTACAACCTAAAAAGTCTAGTTGGTTTGACCAGTGTGAGTGCTCCATTCCGTACTCAAGCACACTTTCTCAGCTCCGGCACAGTCGGGAGAGGTGTGCTTGGGTACGGTACAGATGCTAATGAGCCGACAGAGCGGGCACATATTTATCGTATGAGCACAGCCACAGCAGATCATGCTAAAGCTTGAAGTTAAAGCCTTTCTTTCTTCTGTGTTGTGTCAGTTCACAGTGGGAGTGAGCGAGGAGCAGCAGGACATGATTCCCCCCACCACCAAATCCCTGCGACAGAGACGCTGTGGCCACTGTCTGCTGCAGGTAAGCAGTTCACACACTGTGTAGGCACACTGCATCGATAGTATATACACTGCTATAGGCTCACTGTGTACGCAGGCCGTTTTATAGACTCATGGGGCATGGATCTGTTCATTTCAGGGTGAGACAACTTTGACATGAGTACAAAAACACAATGAGAATGAAGACGGTAAGATTTCTGAAGCTAAAGAGCGTCAAAGTCTGCTGACATGGTTGCCATTGCATTGTTGTAAGACGTTTGTACAGTTCTGATTTCTTAGACGCTGTCTTTGGAACGTTTGGCTATTTTGCTAAAACCCTAACGTGACACCAAACCAGCACCAAACACTTCTCTTCCAAAAGTAAACTGTTCCTGCAAAACTATTCAAAGTCTTTGAGAAAAGGGTGTTTTTGGTTCCATCAGTACACACAAACAATCATTTGTATAAGCACAAGAATCAACAACTACACACTGGCAAAAACACTTTTTTCTTTTTCTGTTTGCAGGCTAGTTTGAAATAAAGTTTTGTAGTACAAATTGAATACAAAACACTCAACCAGCCAGGTTTCGAATATCGATTTGTATTTGAACATAACATAGATACAAAAACTGTATAATGACTTTTCTCAAAATGTTAAAAAAAAAAAAGAAAATGGCAAACCCTCTCCTTGTCGGTGGGTGTAAGTTGACCTAGGAACCAGGGGCCAATCCGAATAGTCCAATCTCCTAACCTATAAGCCTCCTTTCCTATACCTTAACCCCTAAACGTCATCGGGGTCAAGGAGAGATGAAAGGTGCTTCCTATCGAACATAGGAAAAGACAGCACCGTTTCAAATGAATTCGACTCCACTTTTCCTAACTGACGTTATTGCGCGACGGCGAGTAGTGCTGACGTGAGTCACTAGCGTGAAACTACACTAGCCGAAAATTGACTACAACAAGCGCTCGTTTGATCGATGCGTTCTTTTCATATTGATTTTAATCGGGTTGTCGCCAACAGAGTGAGAATCACTCCCATATATCCCAATTCACATAAAAAGAGGCTACACTTATGTTGATGTTGAAATGAACTGCCCCCAGTAACTTCATTAAATGTGAAGTTGGTATTTTATTTTCTTATGGTGTAAATTATGTGCTACGAAAATAACTATTATGATGTTGGTCTTTTATGAGTTCTTTATTATCTTTATGGGGCCGGGGGGTATTTTGTTTTAGCCGAGTTAAATCTTCCTCTCTTCTCTTCTCCTCTCCTCTTCTGTTTTACCTCTCGTTCGTATTCGTGTAGAGTCGGTAAACTCCGGCGGTGGCCTGTTGCTTTAAATCTTGCCGCCGTAAAGGATTATGGGATACCACTATCTCCTTTCCTTTAGCATAGGTTTGTCAGGAGTAACCTATGCTAAAGGAGGGTTAAAGGATGAATCGAGGCTCCTTTCCTATGCCTTTCCTAAGCATTTTGAGAATTCGAATCACCTATCCGCCGAGTACTTCCGGGTCATCTCGATAGGAAAGGAAATTTCCTATGCAAAAAAGACGGATTGGCCCCAGTAGTTTGACAAGAAAAAAGTTAACCCTAGGTCCACTAGCCTTAAAGTGCATCTCACAGACACAGACAGTGCACAGCAGCTATACTTAGTTTTTCAGTGATGGAACACCATGTGTTTTGGTGTAAAGTGATTAAAGAGGAAGTTTTGTGGATGACACCCAGCTGTGTTTCTCTTTGGCCGCCATGTTGAAGGATTGATGGATGGTGTGTGTCCTCTGTGTGTGTGCTGGATGCCGGTGTCAGGCTAACATGTTGTACAGCACTGGTAGTTTCCCTCAGCGGTATAGAATAACAGATCAGTTGTCAAGCAGCACAGTTAGATTACACAGCAGCACCACTTCCACTGAGTGATAACCACATGATACAGGAGCAGTGTCTTTGTACAGCACAATACAGACAGTCATTATATGTCTATTTTCTACAATGTAACCGTCTTACTGTAACAGCCATGCACACGACCAGAGATCCAAACGCTAACTGGAGTTTAGCCCTTCTATTTAATTAGGACTTACAAGACTAAGTGACAATCCTTCTTTAAACCTTCTACGAGGAACTTATAAATGTTTGTGAAACAGTCTCATGTTTTCTGATGATTGATTATCAATGACCTGTAACTGCAAACCAGACCATCAGTGGAAAGAATGCTATTTTTACATAGTAATTATAAATTCATTACATTTGCATATATTCAATATATTGAATCTGACTGGCAGTTAGATTCAGGGCCAATCAGAGCAGACTGGGCTTTTTGGAAGGCAGAGGCTTAAAGGAACCTAAACAAATGGGCGCTGGTGTTGTAAAAAAAAAATCATACGCGGCGGTCTCAATTTCCGCGCATGAGTCGCAGAGCCTCGCAGTCCTGTCGCTTACATTTTTAACATGTTCAAAAAATATGTGCCACAAATCTTCTCTCAAAACAGTCTCAGAGTCGTCGCAGGTGTGTCGCACGCATCACAAACCCTTCTCAATTTAGTCTCCGCGAGTCAGAAAGTGCGAGAAGTGAGAGATAACTTTGTGAGGGTTTGGCGACATATAAAACTAAATTGTGACTGATTTGAGACAAAAATTTGACTGACATTCCGTTCGTGCGTCGCTCGCAAGACATAAATGCGAGCTCCCGGCAAGGACATTCGCAAACGTGTCGTAAGTACCAACTCAGTGAGACTGCAAGTGAAACTGTTCGCTAATTCGCATATTTTCTCGCATGTTTGTGTCTCCAACTTGTCGCAAACAGTCGCAGCCCAGTGAGATAGGGGCTTTAAACTCAACAGCGTTACACTTTCCGGCTCCCTGGATAATGTTCTGTTGTTCAGTGTGACTTAAAGCTGGGGTATGTGATTTCTGATTGGTCAAAGTTAACATGAGCTGTACACTTTGACCAATCAGAGCGAGGCTCTGATTCTCTGTTCTTATTGGCTGTTGGGACTGTCCATTCACTTTGGCATGACTTTGTTGGTGTACAGCGTGTCAGGGAGGGAGCATAGGGGAGGGACCAAAGAGAACAAGTGGAGCGGTTGAGGTATTTGGATTCAAATCTCTATCCCAACTGCCATTTTCTCCCCAAATCATATACCCCAGCTTTAACAGATGGTTAATATAGCTAGAAGTTCTGTGAACAAAACAAAGCCATTCTCCATGTTATACTTACTGTGTTTAAGGGACGGGCTAAAGCCTCACAAATCTCTTTTCAACATATGTTTCCAGGCTGATGAACAACAGCAGCTATTTTTCACAGAACAGTGAGCAGCTCAAACCAAGCATGGCTTTTATAACCAGTGTTCTAAACACAGGCTTAAACAGAATGCTCACTATGCTCCTCATAGCATGATGTACTGTATGTATGCTTTTATAAACACATTTCTATTTGTGTTTCTGCCTATTTCTAAGCAGCAGCCAATGAGATCCAAGCACTGCCAGACATGTCAGCACTGTGTGCGGCGGTACGACCATCACTGTCCCTGGATAGAGAACTGTGTTGGTGAGAGGAACCACCGCTGGTTTGTTCTCTACCTGGCAACCCAGCTGCTGGTGCTGCTGTGGGGGCTGCACATCGCCTGGTGAGTCCAGCACACTGTCCACTCAAAGCACTACATTTACTCTAGGACTGTCCTTAAAGGAATACTTCACCCATATGGAACTGGCATTCTATCATTATAAAATCGCTATTATAATATAATGAATGAGTTTAGTCTTCCCTCAGTCTTCCCTTGGCCAAGCTGTCCTGTTAATCCTAACCCTACATTTTCCCATGTGTGATGCCACACATGGAAAAATGTAGAGTTAGACAGTGAGACCATAAAACACCCTTTCTCCCTTTTCTCCAAATTTTTTTTTGCACATTAATACTACATATGATCTCAGAGTTCAATACACCTTCATATTACCACCGGTGGAGTAGGTCTTTAAGGACAAGCTGGAGCCACTTGTACTTTACTTGAGTCTTTTCTTTTCGTGCTGCTTTCTACTTTAACTCCACTACAGTTCACTGGGAAATATTCTACTTTTGACTCCTCTACTGATACATCAAGTAACTGATTACTTTAGGAATGAAGATTTTTGCACACATAAAGAGTTTATAAACGAACACTGAATATAATGTATTGGCTATTTACCCGTTTGATAAGTCATTTTCAATGCCAATGTATTTCTGTTCACATACCATTAATGTTTCCACACCAGTTTAGGCTGTGTATTAACACAGACTTTACAGTATGGACTGGTAGCGGATCGTGTGGAGTTAATCACTGATTTTGGCAACAAGCGTTCTCCAGAATCGCTGACTTTACCTTTAAGTAAAGGATCTCAATACTTCCTCCACTACTTCAGCTCTACCTACTGCTGCCTAGTGGCTGTTAGTTTTCATGCACCACATATCTGGAACAAACTCCCAGAAAACTTAAGATCTGCTGCAACTCTCTTTGAAATCAAAGCTGAACACTTTTCTCTTTCCCTTCTAACCTGTTATTTATTTATATTCACTAGTTTTTATTCTCTTTTAAATGCAATTTCTTTTTCACATTTTTAACATTCTGTCCTTTTTTGCTCTTTGTATTTGTTATCTCTTTATTATCTCTTCTATTATCTATTCTATGTATATGTCTCTGCCCCTGTAGAGCACTTTGAATGGCCTTGTGTCTGAATTGTGCTACAGTATATAAATACACTTGCCTAGTGCATCTTTGAGAATACATTAAATACGAGCCAATTACTCTTGATTCTTAATCCTTTTAAAATCCGCCCCTGTTGTAGTATGGCTCTAGTGGTATTGTAATAATTGACTTGTAACTTGTAACAGTCAGTTTTCTAGTAAGGTATCTGTACTCTTCCTCCAGTAATAGGGGCAGGAATACGCATTGTGCTTCAGGCCTGCTCCTTCTGGAACTTCTCCTTTTTTTGTGTTTCATTATAATGTGCTGCTTGTTGGTGTCTATGTTGGTGTTTTATCTAAATGTGTTTCTATCAGATTTTTTTCTTTTCTTTTAAATAATGTTGATTGTTGGAGATAAATTTAAAAATCAAATCAATCAAAGTATGTTTTTTTAGGCCCCCTCTTTCCACCACTGCCTCTTAAATGTGCTGCTGTTGTCTCTTCCAGGACTGGCTTCAGCTCCGGGCCCACGTGGCAGGTGTGGCTGCGTGCTAACGGCATGCTGCTGGCCGTGGCCGTGCTGCTGGGGCTGCTGTCTGTGGTGGCTGTGCTGCTGCTGGGCTCTCACCTCTACCTGGTGTCTCTCAACACCACCACCTGGGAGTTCATGTCGCGCCACCGCATCTCCTACCTCAAGCACTGTGGGGCCGACGAGAACCCCTTCGACCGCGGCACCTTCCACAACCTGTGGGGCTTCTTCTGCGTGTGGGGCACCGTGCTGTGGGAGCAGGTCTACTTCAGGGAGGGCAGCGACCTGGTCTAGCCAACACAATGAGTTTTTTTCCATTGATTTCAAGATTTTTTGGGGGGCCATTTTTTTCAAAAATGTAAATGCTGTGTTTGATAAGTGTTGAGAGACAAGAGATGAAATGGGGGTAGAGAGGGGGAATGACATGCGGAGAACGAGCCGCGCCGTATTCTTACCCAGCACCGCTGCGAGGACTGAGCCTCTATGGGTGGGGTTTAACCAATACACTACTAGCTACCCCCCCCTGCAACACATGACTATGAGGATTGGATTAACCTATTGAACACACTTTTCTACATTTGGAGGATCACAAAACTTGACAACAAAGTTGGGAGATACACTATGCTCGTGTGCAGTTTACCTTTTTATATAAGCACTTATTGTCTTGTTATGTCGTCCCATAGCACGTTTTCCTCTTTCTTTTCCCCTAGTCCTGAACAGATTATCTCTATGTGAACAACTGGTTACCAGCAGCGCAGCCCCACATCCTAACAACTGTTTACAAGTATTAAAGTACAGCATTTCCCACTTTATATTGACCTTTCTATTTTAGAAGCTATTGATGAAGCCCACACACACACATCCACCCTGTGTCCGGCACTCTATCAGTTATGTGTCTTACCATGAACCTAATGGACTGTTAATTAACGCTTTAGTTTACTTTTGAACACGTCATGTATTGAATAAACATTTGATTCAGACTATTCTTGTTTTAGGTGCTTGTGTAGACAATCTTCATCAATTTTAAAGGAAAACAATTCATTTTTCTAATGTAGAAAGTCTGATTCCCTTTTTTCATTTAATGTGATGTCATTGCCGAGTCATATTTATTGAGATCCACTCGCTTGCTTTAGTCTGATTTAAAAAAATAGCTGTTAGTTGAAGTGTTATTTTTTTTGTTTGATTGCAAATATTAAACTAAGATGTTAAAGTGTACTGTATTGTTCCTAGCATTGTAAATCCTAACATGATGTACAGGATGTGTTTGACTATCAATTAACAGCATTACAAGCTATTTTATATTGTATATACTTTTTTAAACTATTTTGGAACCTGAAAATGTCTTTTAGAATTTTGTATGTTTTATTGGAGTAAGTGGGAGAGTACTGTGGAATGGTAGCTTAAGAGTAAGTAGAGAGCTTTGAGTGCAATACATTGTTTGGTATTTGTATTGGAGCTTTCCCTGTGCAATAGAGTTACCTTTTCATACAGCAATAAAATGTGATGTTGAATATAATGTACAGCAGTAGTTTGACAAAATGCACATTCCCTCCTATTGGACCCAGTCATTATCGGTGAGCGCTCCAGATTTCTATGAATTTAAACATTATTCATGTTGTGTACTAATTATAATGCAATACTGTTTGTTTTTACTTATTTGAAATGACTGTGTACACATCAATAAAGGTTTGATGAAGACTTTCCTGGTATATTTAAAGTCCAGCAGATTAACATTTATTCATTCAGATGTTCCTTCATACAGGCTGATTCTTTCCTATACAAGCACACTCTTCATGATGGTATTAACGTACACTTATCTATATGGAAGAACTTCAATCAACTGGTCGGCCATTTTCAGTGGATTTCAAACACATGGACGAATTATGGTTGTTCTGGCAGGAGGTATATTCAATGCTTTGGTCTTCAGATTTAATTCTTCTTCATTAAGATTACAAATATTTACAATTTAGAACTTTGGATAGACGGAACATAACCTGGCACAATGTCCATTTGTATATATACAGTATATATATAAAAAAATCAATTCACAAGCATAAACTCATCATTGCACTGGTGATTTAAGAGGATATAAAAAAAGGTGCTTTTTCAGCCTTTTGATCTGGATGTTTTAACAGTACAAATGAAACAACATTAATTTGACATACAATCCAAGTTAAAATATTAAATGCATCAGACCCCGGCGAGAAAATGTTCAGTGGAGTGCAACTCGGTGGCTGATTTTCCTAAGAACTGACTCTTTAGTTTGAGATATTGTATGGTGCATTGTTTGCCGTGATGATGATGTGCACCTGGAAATGTGGAAGTGTGGGCGGGACTCTTAGAGCTTAATGGCCAATTAAAAAAAAGTACAGTACTCTATAAACAGGAGCTGTCAATCACAAGAGGCTGAATCCCATTGGTCAACTGATGAAGGAGAAGTCAAAGTCATTGAAGATGTCCTGCTGCTGTGCGGTGAGGACACAGGCTGTGCGTGGCAGAGTGAGCACGGGCTGCAGCTTAGTGAACTCCTCGTCAAAGTTACTGACGTCCTCCGGCGCTCTGATCACCGGCAGGAACGGAGGCTTCAGCTTCTTGGAAAGGAGAGCGGCCCAGTCCATCTCCTGGTAAAGGGAACCCATTTATTTATGTTAATACAAGTGTTAAATCGCTTTTGATACTCACCGATTTTGTAAGTTTGCCCACTTACAAAGAAATGAGCAGTCTATCATTTTAAAGCTAGGTTTATTTTAACAGTGATACAGAGAATATCAAAAAGAAAATCCAGAAAATCACATTAAAAAAAATATATATAAATTATTTTGCATTTCATTGAGTGAAATAAGTATTTGATCCCCTACTACCAACCATAAAGGATTCTAGCTCCCACAGATTAGTCCTTGTGCTTTAAAAAGGTATTCCTAATCTCAACTAGTTCCCTGTATAAAACACACCTGTCTCAACTTGTTACCTGTATAAAAGACACCTGTCCACAGAGTCAATAAATCAAACTCCAACATCTCCATCATGGGCAAGACCAAAGAGCTGTCTAAGAACATTAGGGACAAGATTGTAGACCTGCACAAGGCCGGAACAGACTACAAGACCATTGGCGACAAGCTGTTTATGATCCCAAAGCAGCTGGGACCAAGTCACCAAGAAAACCATTGGTAACACACTATGCCGTAAATGTTTTTATTATGTTTTATCACACTTATGGATCTGAGATGATGCTAGATAACTCGCTGCTCGAAGACCGCAGTGCATTAATGTGGTGACGTAGGGACGAGGGAGGGGACTGCTAACTGCAGTCACTGACAGGAAGTTAGCTAAACTGACAATTCCACTTACTGAACCTTTAACAACAATGACATCACATGGACATATGGATCGATTGATTGATTGAAATCATAATGCTTTAAAAAGGTGGAGTCAGCAATTTTGGAGAATGCTCGTTATCAAAAATCACTTTGTCAAAATCAGTGGATACCTCCTCATGAACCTGTCCGCACTGTGTGTGCAGTGAAAAAAACAATCTAATGTTAATAATAGGCTCTATAAAAGAGCATGTTGCTACCTATGGAGACCCCCTTTGTTTACATACTAGTTCACAGAGCCACAGTACAAGACAGGCAGCGGATCGAGAGGAGATATTCACTGATGATTTTTAAAATATTTTGACAACAAACATTCTCCTGAATGTCTGCGTGCACCTTTAATTATAAATGAAAAAAAGTCAATAAAGTAAATGAGACCTGGAAGAATTTGTGTCTTTTGATGGGTGAAGCGTCTTCTTCTCCTGATCCCAGTCTCATCTCTGGATTCTTCTGCAGCAGCTAGCACACACAGAGAGGGGAGGAACCCACACAGCATTAACACAACACAATTCATCAGGTTCATGTTGGACTTGAGAGACATTCCCCTGGGTGGTAAAGGAGGCCGACCTTCTGGATGAGGGAGACCGCGTGTGGAGAGAGGAAGCGAGGGTAGCGCACCTCATCGTTCACTATGCTGTCAAACACTTCCTCCTCATCGTCACCTGGGAAAGGAGACTGACAGCACACACACAGACAAGCACAAACACTACAAATTATTATTATTATTTTTTACATAGTTATATTACATATTTTATATGCTGATTTTAATATGTATTAATATTTTTATTATAAACTTAGTACAACTCTACAAAACTCTGTTCCATCTGGTGCTAATGTTGCCTTCATGTGCTCATCTGAAATAAGCCGGTTCTTCCCACTTGTGTAGTCGTGTACGACAGTCGCATTCAAGCGCTCCGGTCGGAAATAAACAAACAAAATGGACGATAGACTTGAAGTTGTTTTTTTATTGAATTAATTTTTAATCACCAAAATCTACTACAGAGCTTGTTTGTGCACCAGCATACTCTGGTGTGTAGGCCTAACTGACGTTTAAGTTTGCTTAAGTAGGTCTATGTATGTTTAGAAGTTCATAAGCACTTATATACAATGTTTAGAAGCTTAAATAACATACGTATCTAATATTTGCTTAGCAAGATAGCTTTGTTGTCCCAAATCAGGCTTGTGATGATGCTGTGTGTTGTCCCTGTTTCTATTGTTTCAAGTGAACTCAGGACGGGGCCGATCCGACTCCCCATCAGGTACCATATGGCTGAACATATCTGATATCTGACTGACGACTCCATTTATTTATTTATTTTATAAATCTAAACTAACAATGAAAGAAATGAAAATGTTCAGACCACAGCTATGTGAACTAGCACAAATTAATATTAGAATTTAGCAATTTGAAAGTTGAGTTCTGATGTTGTGTTCTGATGTGTTGCTTAAGCCTTCCTAACATTACACATAACATCACGTCCAACAAAGAAATGTAGAATAATAATGATATGGGACAGTATCTGTATTATATCCATTACCCACATATCAGAATCAGATCGGACTGTAAAATAGTGGATGTGTGCTTCTCTACAGTGAATAAGAGGTTGGCCTATTATTTTTTACTGTCAATTGTTTACACTGAAAGCAATCATCTCATGCACACATGTTCACTGAACCAGTTTGTGTTCCCTATAATTGTCCCTGTTGTCTTCAATGACCTCAATGAGAACGCTTCCAAATGCTCTTCTACTGTGAGAGATAGGAGAGAAGCTCTGTGAAATGGCACTTCACTAACTAGTCAGGGTTAACCTAAAAACCAGATCACTCTGTAGGAATTAAAATATTAAGGACGTCAAACCAGTCAGTCACGGGGACACGAATGCCTGGTATCCACAGAGCATCACAGTGAGGTTAGGCACAGCCATAGATAGTATAAACAGCACTGTTTGGTTAAGGAACAGTAAGGGCACACTCACACTAGGCCATCTGTTCTGTGCCCGAGCTCATTTGCATCCTAAAGTGCTGGGCCACATTTTTCTCAAAACTATACTCTTCACTTGTGCCCAATATTGCGGTTTATCTCTCGCATGGAAATTATTCTCTCGACCAATCAACGGACTGCAGTGTGTAGCTCCAGCTCCTTTTGGGGCCCTTTTGGACGGCTTGGTACCCCATGGATGGGTGACGACAATAGGTATGGTATGGTTTGCTTATTTTGGTACCTTTCCCAAACTTCTTACAGTCGAAACGCAAAGAAATGCGTGCCTAACCGCACTGCTCGGTGGATAGGAGGCATATAGAAAGTGGTGCATACTGACCTCCCCCACCAGCATCTCATAGATGAGGACGCCCAGCCCCCACCAGTCCACACTGCGGGTGTAGTTGTTGTCCGTCAGCACCTCCGGAGCCAGGAACTCTGGAGTGCCACAGAATGTGGAGGTGCGATCCCCGTGGCCCATACCTACACACACAGCAGCAGGACTTAAGTTAAAGGCCTACTACACCGGATGGAACATGAAGGTGTATTGAACTCGGAGATCCTATTTAGTATAAATGTGCAAAAAAAATTGAAATCGTATCATCTTAGCCTGAGAAAAGGCAGAAAGAGTGTTCTATGGTCTCACTGTCTAACCCTACAGTTTCCTTACTGTGACATCACAGTAAGGGCTAGGATTAACAGGACAGCTGGGCCAAGGGAAGACTGAGGGAAGAAAAACCTCATTCATTATATTATAATAGTTATTTTATAATGATAGAACGCCGGTTCCGTATGGGTGAAGTATTCCTTTAAGTTACTTTATTAGTCAATGGTTAAATTAAAATTTGTATTTTCGCATATCCCCTCTCAAGTTACCACACTTTGAGCGCAGGGTCAGCTGCAGTACAGCGCCTCTGGAGCAGTTTTAGGTTAAGTGTCTTGCTCAAGGACACAATGGTAGAGATGGTGGGCACCGTAGATGTAATACCAGCCTCTGCTAGTTTTACAACTAACACCCTCCTGTCCAGTGCCGGGGATCGAACCAACGACCTCATGGTTACTGGTCGGCCACCTTTCCTCTAGGCCATCCTACCACCACTTACACAGGACTTACATCAACACACACATACAGTGCCTTGCAAAAGTATTCATACCCCTTGAACTTTTCCACATTTTGTCATGTTACAACCACATACGTAAATTTATTTTATTGGGATTTCATGTCATAGACCAACACAAAGTGGGGCATAATTGTGAAGTGAAATGAAAATTATAAATTGTTTTAAAAAAAAATTACAAATAAAAAACTGAAAAGTGTGGCGTGCAAAAGTATTCATACCCCCTGAGCTAATACTTTGTAGAACCACCTTTTGCTGCAATTACAGCTGCAAGTCTTTTGGGGTATGTTTCTACCAGCTTGGCACATCTAGAGACTGATATTTTTGCCCATTCTTCTTTGCAAAAAAGCTCGAGCTCAGTCAAATTGGATGGAGAGCGTCTGTGAACAGCAATTTTCAAGTCTTTCCAGAGATTCTCAATTGGATTTAGGTCTGGGCTTTGACTGGGCCATTCTAAAACATGAATATGCTTTGACCTAAACCATTCCTTTGTAGCTTTGGCTGTATGTTTAGGATCGTTGTCCTGCTGGAAGGTGAACCTCCGCCCCAGTCTCAAGTCTTTAGCAGACTCCAGCAGGTTTTCTTCCAAGATTGCCCTATATTTGGCTCCATCCATCTTCCCATCAATTCTGACCAGCTTCCCTGTCCCTGCTGAAGAAAAGCATCCCCACAGCATGATGCTGCCACCACCATATTTCACAGTGGGGATGGTGTGTTCAGGGTGATGTGCAGTGTTAGTTTTCCGCCATACATAGCGTTTTGCATTCAGGCCAAAAAGTTCAATTTTGGTCTCATCCGACCAGAGCACCTTCCTCCACATGTTTGCTGTGTCCCCCACATGGCCTTTGGCAAACTGCAAACGGGCCTTTTTATGATTTTTTTTCAACAATGGCTTTCTTCTTGCCACTCTCCCATACAGGCCTGATTTGTGGAGTGTACGGCTTATAGTTGTCCTGTGGACAGATTCTCCCACCTGAGCTGTTGATCTCTGCAGCTCCTCCAGAGTAACCATGGGCCTCTTGAATGCTTCTCGGACCAATGCCCTCCTTGCCCGGCCTGCCAGTTTAGGTGGACGGCCACTTCTTGGTAGATTTCCAGATGTGCCATACTCTTTCCATTTGGATATTATGGACTGAACAGTGCTACGAGACATGTTTAAAGCTTTGGATATCTTTGTATAACCTAACCCTTCTTTAAATTTCTCCACAACTTTATCCCTGACCTGTTTTGCGTGTTCCTTAGTCTTCATGATGCTGTTTGTTGAGAGCCTTGTGTTGGTTTGTTCACTTCTAACAAAGCTCTGAGGCCGTCACAGAACAGCTGCATTTATACTGAGATTAGATTACACACAGATGGACTCTATTTACTAATTAAGTGACTTTTGAAGGCAATTGGTTGCACTGGATATTATTTAGGGGGATCAGAGTAAAGGGGTATGAATACTTTTGCACGCCACACTTTTCAGTTTTATATTTCTTAAAAAATTAGAAAAATATTTATAATTTTCATTCCACTTCACACTTATGCGCAACTTTGTGTTGGTCTATCACAAAAAATCCCAATAAAATAAAATTACTTGTATGGGTGTAACATGACAAAATGTGGAAAAGTTCAAGGGGTATGAATACTTTTGCAAGCCACTGTATTTCACAGTGATTACTCACTCTGCTGCCAACACAAGCTTTGTTTGTTTTTTCCATTTACAGACTTTGATGTGCAATTGAAATAGAAATCTACTAAAATAATGTACAGTAGACCACAACAAGAATATGTGTTAACATTCCAAGCACACTAAAAAACTTTCAAAATACACTATATGGAACCCACAATGCCTTTTTTTTACATTGAAAAAGAATAGCATAGAGTGCTTCTGAGATTCAGCAAACCATCTCTAATGCCAGTCAATAGTTCTTTTACTTGGGGCCAATACCTCACACCACATACATTAGGACTTTTTAATAGACGTAGGATCTTACCTTCTTTGCACAAGCCAAAGTCTGCTATCTTGACAAAACCATCTCCATCCATTAGCAGATTGTCCAGCTTCAGATCCCTGACACAGGAACACAGGAACACATTGAGCTCTATGCTGTATGCTTCTACCATGGAGCAAGCTGTTAGGTAATACTGTTAACACTGAAGCAAGCTGTTAGGTAATACTGTTAACACTGAAGAAAGCTGCTACAAGCACTCACCTGTATACTATGTGGTGTTGGTGGAGAAACTCCAGACCAAGCAGCACACATGATGAATAAAACCTGAAAAAAGAGAGATGGACGTAGTATTATTATTATTATTATTATTATTTCCTTTATAGAACCAGGTTTGTCTTATTGCAAGAGAGACCTGGATGGACAGCAGTACACAGTCACAACATAACACACAGGGCAAAATACAAGCTCGATACTTGACTGAAATTGTGAAATACACACGATCAATTAAAACATTTGCATTTTCCAATGGAGTCCGACTTAGCGATATATTTATGTTAACAAACGTGTTAAATGGCTCCATTTTCATACAGTGGTCACTTATATAGTGTGTGTGTTTCATAACTCCGATCTCTCACTCACCCGCTCTGCATGTAATTGGCAAATAAACTTTTCTGGGATCCCACTACTGATAACCAATCAGAAGAGAGAACGCTACAAACAGGCACCCGTCTCACTGACGATGCACTCGCAGAGACAGATGGGTGAATGTTTATGCGCCTACAATGGCGGAGCAGGTAAGAATCCTTCCCTACGTCTGTTTTGATGCTTTTAAATCATGTTTTATAGCACTTACAGATCTGAGATGATGCTAGATAACTCTCTGCTTGAAGACCGCAGTGCATTAATGTGGTGACGAGGGAGGGGACTGCTAACTGCAGTCAGTGACAGGAAGTTAGCTAAACTGACCATTCCGCTTACTGAACCTTTAACAACGTTAAATGAATGGAGAGTCACTAGGTCCTGAAGTGATGCTTAAAGAGGACCTATGATGCTTTTTGACTTTTATGACCTATAAACGTTGTTATGATGATTCATAGTCATGCTTAACCATACTAAATTATCAAATAATGACTTGCATGCATTTCGACGTATTCCCTGCTGACCGTCTGGGGTGTCTGTGCAGAGCACTAAACACTATTCTAGCCAGTCGAGAAGTCACGTCTTCAAAGCGGTCTACCCTTTCATAATTTGTGACGTCGCATAAAAATTTGTGACGTGACCACGCGGATGTTTCCATGTATGGTAATGCTGTCACTTCCCTGTTCGCGTCTGCCTCGCGCCCTTATAGGTCCATGGTCGCGCTTCCCGCCACTGAAAGTGTTCCGGAAGGAAGGTAACCAATCACAACGGAGTGGGGTTTGCAGGAGGGGGGGGAGGGTAGCGGAGATGGCCGATGCACAGGCGGAGGGAGCGGAGATTGCCGAAGCACACACACTCAAGTGTTGACAGGATGTGCTGGATCGCCAAAATAAGAGAAAGAGCTTCCCGAAAATCTACATAGTTTTTTGTGATGTGATTCGTGTCAGGTTGCTCTATAGCAGTGTAAAACAAGAAATTAAGACCAGAAAAGTAGTATAATAGGTCCTCTTTAATGGTTAACATGCTGTATGTGTGCTGTATGTCAGTGTTGGAGGCTAACCGGCTCTGCTGCTCAGTGAAGATGCTGGTGTGGATGTGTGTCATGAGGTCTCCTCCTGGAGAGTAGGCCATCACAAAACACACATGCTCTGCTGTCTGGAAGCAGCCGTGAAGGTTGACCAGGAAGGGATGTCTGGACGTGTTGATCACTTCAAAGATCCTCTTCTCACAGATCAGGCTGAAGACAAGACAGACAGACAGACAGACAGACAGACAGACAGACAGACAGACACAGACAGACAGACAGACACGTTTAACCCCAAACCCCTTTTCCAAACATGCCTTGATCTATTCAGCTAGAACTATATGACACATTTGAAATCATTATTCTATAGCAAAACACCTTCACTTGTTAAAGATGTCATCTGTCGCATTAACATTGTTATTGTCTTTTAAGTTCCTATCTATCACATAGTGAGTTAATGCTGATTGAGCATATGACCCACAGAGAGCCTGTATTTGCTGCTTTGCTCTGTTATACTATCAGAGGGGCTATGTCTTATTAACCACGCTGCAGCGGTGTGTTCTTTTACTCAGGACATGGGAGCTTCAGACTCAGTAGTACTGAGTTCAGACCTGTTTGTGTTCCAGTACATCTGTTAGTTTGTTTATTTTTGTTTGTATCTTTTATATACAGTCTATGGTTTGTATAAGACATGGTCCTAGGTCCCACATTTTCAAAATTAATGAGAGGTTCTTTCTGCACGCTGTGTGTGCTGCTGTCTCTGAAGTTCCCGATGTCCCACGTACATCAAACGCAGCATGCATGTCTGGGCGAGTGTTGTGCTGCCGAGTGCCAACGGCTGTAGTGATACAGACTCTCTCTGGCTGTACTTGTCATAACTTCTGGGTCACAATGTTGGATCAGAACACACAGAGAAACAGTGTGCAGGTAAGAACTGACAATCTACTGACTTCAATTGACTTCATACAGTCAATAACGTTCTGTTTTGATAGAAACTCTGGCCCAGAAGTGCCTGCAACTACAGTTACGGCCACTAGAAACAACGGATAACATCTTCAAGTAAAAAAACTGTTCAAATATAAATGTATCAGATGATCAAACCCCCCTCGGTACGCTTGTTTGGTCTGCTTTTAGTACGTCTTCTCACTTGGGCAAACTAATCGCAGCAAAGAGGGAAACAGTTTGAAATGGAACCAAACACTGCAGGTGTGAAAGCTCACCTGTCCACCTCATCCCGTGTCACTATGTCACCTTTCTTCAGGGCTTTGATGGCAAACAGTTTGCCTGACTTCTTGTATTCTGCTAGCAGCACCTGGGATCAGGCACAGGAGAACCAGAGACATGTTTGCATATTCACCTTCATATATTTGATTTGAAACATAATGCCTTCCTTCTAGAGTAGAGAGGGGAGCCAGCAGGTAGAACAGGTAGAGGTGTACCTTTCCAAAGTGACCTCTTCCCAGGACAGAAATACAGTTGAAGTCTTCCATCTGAAGTCTTCCGTCCCCGCTGCATGGGAGGACACAGGTGTAGAAATACTTTGACTTTCAGTATCTTGAGGGTTACTTCATGTGAATTGTTACCTTCACCAAGGTTAAACTATATTTATATATACACAGTATATGTTCAATCTGTTTGGGCTAATACAGAAAATAATATATAAAAGAAAGCATTTCAAATTGATAGCATGACCAGAACTATCATTCCAAACAACCACCCCCCCCCAAAAAAAACCTAAGTTTGCACACAGGTCTGACTCACTGTAGGGAGGGATGGATGGAGGGTTGTCTCTTAGGCTTTGGGCTCATGTTCTCACCAGGAGAATGGTTCTTCTGCAGGGGTGAACAGACAACACAGATCAATTGTCACACTCAATGAAAAATAATAGAAAAATATAATAAAATATATATTTTTTTAAATCAGCCCTGAGATAGAAAGCAGAATAAACATAAGAGATGGAGGGAATGCACTGTTCTAGTTGATGACCTTAGCTTTCACATCATACACTCTTCCATTGCCATTAGCCTCAGTACAGCTATTCTCCTGGTCAAAAGCCTTTGCCAGTGAAACAAAGTGTCTGGCCTGCTTACCATTGGAGAGTCTTTAGTGTTCTTCCTCGAGCGATGTGGAGATCTTCCGGGTTGGTCCTCATAATTTAAACTCACAACAGCAGGTTCTCTGAAAAACCACAAGAGAAAAAAGCCTTTTACATTTTGTTTGAGCAGTTTTTAACAATGAAAAGTGCTTAACAAAGAACATTTATCATTATTATTCATTTAAATAGTATTAAAGTGCCACCCTGCTGCTGTCAGGGCCGTCTTATGGCTGTGCTGCTCGTGCTAGGATCATTTTATAGCCTTCAGTCATGAACTTATGTTTTCCTACATTTCTTTGAGAAGCATCTCCAACAACCAAACAGACACTCAACCAGTCAGCCAAACACCATGCAGACCCTCACAATATGAAATACTTCTTTCTTTAGAAATGGAGAAGTACATGTCCTTTAGGGAATAAACTAAAGTAACAAATTAAGACTAAATACCTTCTATACATTTGCCTTTCAAGTTTTGGTTCTGTAGCTGGTAACACCGTGTGAAGTCCCATCGTATGGTTTCACTCCCGACGGCCATCGTGCTCCCACAGCGATTTATTTTATTGATACTTTTTTTCATACTATGTCTGAAACATATCTTATTTTCTTTTTCTTGCACAATTAGAAGTACTCCTCCTGGAGGCGCCCTTAGCTCAGTTGGTAGGGCGTCCCCCCCCATGGACCTCGGCCAGCAGCGGACCCGGGTTCGATTCCAGCCCACGGTCGTTCTCTGCATGTCACTCCCCTCTCTGCCCCATTTCAACTATGTCTCTACACTATCAATAAAGCATAAAAATGCCAAAAAAAAAATCTTAAAAAAAAAAAAGTACTCCTCCTTATATTTTATAAATATACTGATTTCAAATATTAAATGTTTGAATTTTATTTATTTTTTCTTATTTTTCATATGATCAACTCTCAGAAAGCTTATACTGTTGTGTTGAAAGTGGTTCAGATGTGCAGTACATCTTAACACAGGAGCAAATGAAGAATGTGTTGGGGACTTCTCACAGCAATACGTTGGATGGATGGTATTTGTTAAAAAAAATAATAATAATTAAAATAAAAAATTATTTTATATATCCTTTGATAAAATAATAATCCCTTCACTATGAACACAGGTGAGTGAGAATGTTGCTATCAGCCCTCCACTGAAGTCACATCTCTCTAGTCTCAGATATCATGACATTGCCTCAAGTCAAAGAGCAAAGATAAGCATAGACATGATAAGCAGCTCTTTGCTAGCGGTGTGTTGGGTGATGACAGAGGCTGTACCGTGGTGGGGAGGTGATGGAGGCTATGGCCCCGGTGTTAGGGCCTGTTAGAGGAGGGCTCATGGGCTCCATGTTGCTACAGGGAGGCAGGATGCTCATCATCAGACGGCCCCACGTGGCAAAGTTCATGTTCATCTGGGCGGCACGCAGGAAGTCTTTACCTGGGAGGAGACAGAAGAAAATACAGACCAAATCTCAATCTCATAATGCAAACAGTGTAAACCAAATCATAAGTGACACGGTGAGAGGTGAATAAATGCTGCTTACCTTTTTCTTTAGGGAAGATTCTCCTCTGCCTCTGGAGTTTGGAGCGCCGCTCGATGACAGGGTTGATGAATGTTACCTGTACATGAACACAGCAGCTGAATGTGAGTCCTCTACAGGGCTGAGGTGGAACTGATAGTAAGTAAGTTAGTCAATTGTACACAGGACACATTGGAATTTGTCTTTTCGCATATCCCCTCTCAAGTTTTCCACTTCGGAGGGGGGTCATGGCGCAGGGTCAGCCATAGACAGCGCAGAATTTGTGAGCCTTTAAGTCAAGTTTGAATGAGAGATGTTTGGGTGTAGTTTTGACGTGTGGTGTGTAGGCACTAGATGTGAGCAGAGACCTCGATGAAGAGCACGCCCTGAGGCTCCAGCTGGAGACACAAGCCGTGGCGCCGGTTGTCCAGGAAGTCCTCCAGACGCAGGAACTTCAGCCCGCTCAGAGCCCGCCAGTCCCTCCAGTACACAGCCAGCTCCAGCTCCCTTGACTGCATCAACACACAGTTTACAAAGACTACATGTGTTCATAATGTCATGTTAACAGTTATTGTCTCAATAATAAAATAATGTAATATT
Source organism: Ammodytes marinus (assembly GCF_949987685.1). NCBI lineage: Eukaryota > Metazoa > Chordata > Actinopteri > Uranoscopiformes > Ammodytidae > Ammodytes > Ammodytes marinus. Next base: position 23,927,919 of record NC_137222.1, on the reverse strand, counting down.
ATTTTTTGTTTTTTTGTTTGTTTGGTGGACCGGTCGATGAGGAACAGTCAAAATAAAAATAAATTGTAAGACTCACAGCTGTAAGACAAAATAAATGAGATCTTCTTACAGCTTTTGCACAGGGTCACTCTGGTGATTTAGTACTGGCAGCTAAAGCTGTTGGGACTCACGCTACAGACTCAAGAAAACAAATGGTCATTTACAAGGCAGCGGTGGCAGAGATGCAACCGAAGCATCTTTACATTACCACCCTCCCTCCCTGGATGCTCCTACTCTACACCCTCAGTCTGTCACAGTCAAGATATACCCCTATGACATCATTTAAGTCTTTTTTTTTTTTTTTTTTTAATATATTTTTTGGCATTTTTTATGCTTTATTGATAGTGAGAAGAGATAGTTGTGAAATCGGGCAGAAAGGGGAGAGAAATGCAGAGAATGACCGCGGGCGGGAATCGAACCCGGGTCTGCTGCTGGGCCATGCCCGGGGGAGGGGACGCCCTACCAACTGAGCTAAGGGCGCCCCTCCCATCATTTAAGTCATTTGACTCAAATTTGACAAAGCTTCCCATGTGCAAGGGAAGACATGAAACAACTGTTTTTAGGAGCAAAAAACTGTCCCGTGTGTGTCAAATTCAGCTAGTTGCCCTTTAAACTGCACCAGCCCCTCCCACACCACCACCTAGCTCAAATACTCTGACGACACTGCCATCCTCGCCCTCCTATCAGACAATAACTCTGTATCAGACTACCACAACACTGTCACACACTTCTCCCAATGGTGCACACATGACTTCCTCCATCTCAATGTAGCCAAAGCTAAATAAATAATAATGGATACCCCATCACTCTCATCAACAACAACACAGTTGAAACAGTTGACAGCTTTAAATAACTTGGACTCACACTGGACAATAAACTCACTTTCGACCAGCACACAACAGACATTCAAAAAAGATGCATTATCATTAGATGCAGCCAGAGCTTAATCTCAAGGTTGCATCTCACGCATCGCATTTACAATAGCACAGGACAACTCACACCCACTCAACTGCCACTTCACCATTATACGCTCTGGACGCAGGTACAGGTCCCTGTTGTGCAGCACTAGGCAGAAATCCAAGATAAAACCCCCCAGTCCCACTCTGTGTATATGCTGCATGTTTATTTTGTTGCGTTAGTTGTCCATCTGTCTATTGTCGGTCGGCCCATAACTGTACTGTGAAGTGAAAAAGAATTTCCCCTTGGGGACAATAAAGTCTAAAGTCTAAGTCTAAAATATCAAGGCTCATTGTGACAGAGTGTGATAGCTGGGGGGTTGGGGGGTTGGGGGGGGGGTGGTGTTCAATGTAATATCAGAACCTGTTTTAAGCCTAGATGTTAGGCATGTGTGGGTCAAAGCAGATTAGAGCAGATGTCAGAAGATTATCAGTGGGATTACATGAGTAGAGTAGGAGGTCGACTAATAAATATCAAAGACAGTCTTAGCTGCTCTGCTTCAGTGAGGGACAAACTGTGACTGGGAGCTCTGCATTGTTGTTCCTCAACCATATAGCCTGGTTGGTTTAACACCACACTGCACCGTCTATCAGTGTCTATCAAGTCAACTGTTGGACTTTCAAATTATCGTGCGATTTTCCCAGATTTCAATGCGCCAATGTGGGAAACTAAAAAGAGAGAGAGATACATTTAAATAATGAAAACAAAATACATCACTGAGTATCATGTAGGAAAAAGGCAATTTTCAAATCAGTAAAGAAGTCATTCATCTGTTATTGTGGATACCTTTCTTCCAGTCGGAGCCCAGTTAAATGAACTGTCATCCAATCAGGCTTAGAAATAATAATAGTAATACCCTAAAGTGAGCCACATTGTTGGCTATGATCACTCATTTGTTAATGTGTGGGTCAGAAATGGTGATTCCCAATAAAAGTGATTCCTTTTTTTTTAAACATGACATTTGAAATGATTTCACAGCAAACAGTGGTATGCAACCAATGGGGTTTTGCACTATTTGTCGTAGTTTCCATATAGATGTAGATTTAGATAGACAGGCATGTGATTGTGAATATAATTTAAATTGATTAGGTGACTGCACAGTGGCTGGTTAAAGAAACAACACATTTGAGTTGAATGATAAGCATTAGTAACTCTTTCATAGTGACAAAGGAGGATCTGTCAGCTGCAGCCCAGTCAAGAGAGATGCATTAACAGAGTTGTAAATGGAGTGTTCATGCTGAATCAAAGCGTACTGACCCGTTCCAGTTCAATGCTGAAGCTCTGGCCCCAGGCCTCATTGCCCTGCAGCTGTCTCCAGTGTGTGCGCCCCACGATGCTGTTGTCCACCTTCAGAACAACGCTGATCTCCGCTGGGACACAAACACAAAGACACACATTTATTGATTTATTTGTTTCAGGACAATGCACATTAATGAACATGTACAGCAGTACACGTAAATATGCCAGATTGTAGCCCGGGGGCTAATTTCCATCTGCTGTCCATTAGGCAGGTTGATGTTACAATAAAAATGACAAAGATATACAATAGAAACATTTGCTCTATACAAATACAGAGAAACAGAAAGAAAGAAAAGTAAAACAGGATCATTCATTAGTAGGATTAGTAGGTTAAACAAATACACAATTAATAAGGTACAGCATACATTTAGAGGTGGTTGCACCTTTACATGGATACAGTCACTAATAAAGACCAATTGAACATGTAGTATTGGGGAGTTAAAAGAGGCGGGCTAGGTGGAGGGTTGACTCACAGGACAGCTCATCAGCCTTGGTTGTCTTGCTGTTGGCGCTGCGTCCTGATAGGCCGCTGCCTCTCAGCTTCACAGACTTTGGTTCAGACAGACTTCCAGGAGTGGTGGACACGCGGCCCCGGCCCGGGACACACTCCAACAGGTCCTGGCAGCCCTTCAAACACACCTCCAGACGACCTGAGGGAAAGCAAGGCAGTCAGCAGTCAGTATAGAATAGGGTTGCTGGACGGGTCCCGGGATTTCGGGATTCCCGTGAAATGAGTCAGTCCGGGAGTACCGGAAATTGGCCGCGGGACCCGTCCTCCCGTTTTTTTTTTTTTTTTCGTTTTTTTTGAGGGGGGATATTTTTTTTAATAAGCTAAAATGAATAAAACAAAGGCTACACAATATTTTGTGTGAAATGTATTTTTTAGACAGGCAGACATACGAAATACCAGCGCCTCTACAATACTGAAAGTGCTGTGTCCGAGGAAGAGTCTGATGATACCCAAGAATATGCGTATCAGCCAGAGCCAAGCGAGCAGACGATGACCCAGAGCCTTACTGCACATCTGCAGCAGGCAGTCATTAGCCTCGTTAGAGATGTCGCCGTCTTGCTCAGACCTGCGCAATTATGACGCTCGGCTTGCTGAGCGCACAGCATTTTTGTTGTGCGCTCAGCAAGACGGGCTTCATAGTTGCGCAGGTCTGAGCAAGACGGCTCCAAGTCGAACGAGGCTAATGACTGCATGCAATGTCCCGAGCCAGACCAGAGGTATGGGAATGACCTCCACAAAATAATTTCAAACGAGTTTGCGCTCTTCGAGGCAACCAAAGAGCGACCCAAACACCTGCAGCAGGTCTACTCTGCACTTTCCACCATACAGCCGACGTCCGTGGAAGAAAGAGCGTTCTCGGTGTCAGTTCGTGACAAAGCTCAGAAACAGGCTGAGCAGTGTTTCTTGAAGTCACACTTCATGAAAGTAAAAGAAAGGAAAGCTGGAAAGTAATCTTGCTTAGCGTGTCAGTTTGAATAGGCTGTTAGTTCTGTCATGTCTTATTTCACACGTTAAGAGCAATCGGTAGTGCATTTTTTGTTATTTGCCTATCCTTTGGAAAATATTCAATTTAAACTGATTTTGTTCATAGAAATAAAAATAGATTGTTTGAAATACATTTTTCGCCAAACACCGTTTTTTGGCCATGTTTTGATATTGAACCTCTGTGAAACATTTTTCGTATTTTCTTCATAAAAACACCGTTTTCAATAGGCCTATTTAACTTCTGGAAAATATTTTGCCTAATTTGAATGGCTTTTCTTCATGTTATTTAAGTAGAAATAAAACGTGATGTAATATAGCCTTGTTCTGCTGCATTTATTTATCTATTTGCATTGATTTAGTCCCATTAAAGTAGTATTAAAGGGCAATAATGGTTTCAACGGGAAATCCCGGGAAATCCCGTGAGGAGCTCTGAAATCCCGGGATTTGAAAAGGGGCCATTTCGGGAAATTTCAGCAACCCTAGTATAGAACCTTTAACGGAAAACATTCACTTAAAAAGGTGGGGGAAGCAATTCTGGAGAGTGTTTGTTGCCAAAATCACTTTGTCAAATCAGTGAATTTCTCCTCATAATCTTCTTCCTGTGTGTGCGCTGAAAATAAATCTGGTGTTAATACACAGCCAAGGCTCTGTAAACGGGCATGTTTACATGCTATGGTGGGCCCCCTTTGTTAACATTACCTTTGTTTGCACAACAGTTTACAGAGCCTAGGCTGTGTATTAACACTGTGCACTCACAGTACAGGCAGGAAGCAGATTGGGAGGAGATATTCACTGATTTGCCAAAAAGTGATTTTGTCAACAAACATTCTCCAGAATGGCTTAGCGCACCTTTTAGAGGATTAACATGCAAATGTTTTAGTGAGAAGTCCTATTGACATATTAACCATGTCATTAAATGAATATGTATACTGAAATATATCATAAGCCACCTGTCAGACTGGCTGGTTTGAAAAAGGAGGATGAAGAAGTGGAAGAGGAGGAAGTGTTGCTGTGCCTCTGTGGTGTGCCATAGGAAGGGGAGGTGGTCAGGAGGAGTTCCTCCTTAACAACAGCGTGTTTGGGATGGTCCACAGGCAGCTCGCTCAGCCGTCTCTCCAGGGACAGACGCAACAAGTCCACCTTCTGAGAGGACTCCTGCATGCGGGCCTGGGCCTGAAGGACACACAAGACTCTTCAGGAACACAGTATGGCTCCATTTTTTTAACAGAAAGATCGTGTAAATATAATTTTACCAGGGCTCTAGGCTGCCACCAAAATGGTCGCATTTGCAACCATTTTTTGGGACTGTGCGAGTAAAGAATTTTACCTAGTCACACTGGTGCGAGTGCATTAATAATTTGCCGCGCGAACGACTGCACGTCAGCACCTCACTGACAACTGATGAATAAACATGGTTGTTTACTCCTGTGAAAAACAAGTGCGGTGGTGGGATCAGACTAATACCTGGTATATAACTGGAAACTATGCAGCTGGTACCCACCTCTGAAAGGATGCGGCGGTCCTGGACTTTGCGCCCACTCAGATGCCTCACCACATTCTTGGCTCCTTCTGCTACGGCCGATTCTATCTGCATGTGGTGCATGAGTTCAGCCACGCGCAGCTCCAGAGCATTGATCCCCTTCACAGGGGGGGCTGAGGGAGGGAGGGAGGGGGCAGGTTAGACCCAGGCATCAGCAGCACATTTAACAACAGATACAGTAAGAACTGCGAGGCCTTTACTATAGGCAACATTAATGTTAAATTTTTCGTCACAGACTGAGAATTTTCAAAGACCGGGGGGGGGCTCATATTGCAAGACTACAACTAGATTTCTTTTTATTGACTATATTTCTTTTAGCAGGTAAAATGGACTGGGTGTTAAGTTAATATCAACAACTTATGCCCTTATCACGTAAATGTCATGCCTGATCACGTTAAAAACGGCAAAAAAATTCATTCAATATTGTAGACCCGATCAGGGGACATCCTGTTGTTATTTGGCTGGGTTTATTTGCTGATCTCGTCCTCCAATAACTCTAACTCCCAACCCTAAATGTGACAGTAAAGTGTTACGGTTGAGCAGTTGTCAGCCTGGTTCTCCAGACGAGGCTGTTAGGTAAAAGTGTCTGAAAAAAGTGCCTCAAAAGCGGATACAGGTCGCGACTAATGCCGCTCCTCCTGCGTTGTGTTTGGTGCTGGAGAGAGTGCACCCATTGGTTGTTGACAGTGTTCACATCATTTAACTTCCCTATTTGCATGAGCAAAACCTAAAGTGTCAAACCTGTTTAATTTTGTAGGAATGTCAAGACGGGAAGTAGACTGGCTGAAATCGGGTCAGTTGACCAACTCACACCAAACGACTGAGATTACAGGCGCACGCCACAACTCCAGCAAGACTCCCGAGATTTCAGTCCGACATCGTAAATATGTCTGTGACTGTCAAATCAGATGAGAAGTCGTTTGGTGTGAGGTGGGCAATAATCTGTCAATTAAAGTGAAATTACTGACATTCATTTCTCTTGTGGCGGCAGAGGCGAAGTGGGTAAGGAGGTCGCCTCTGGAGTGCAGAATCGGAGGTTCGATCCCCTGCCTCCCCGCCACATGTCGAAATGCTGCTATCGGTGTATGAATGTGTGTGTGATTGGGTGAATGTGTACAAAACAATGTAAAGTGCTTTGAGTCTGTGAAAAACCAGGGAAAAGCGCTAAATAAGTGGAGTCCATTTACCATTGGTGTGCCTTAAGTTTACATTCAACGTTAAACTAATGAGATGATTGTCTTCTTATTTGGCATTTCATTACTGCGTAGTGTGTATACTGAGAGCATGCGGTCAGGACAAGAGCTGAACATGTGTAGTAATATTTACCATCCCGCTCCCCGTCTTTGGCTTGACTGACTTTGATGATCTGCATGCGGAGCAGCTCGATCTTAGTGCGGCTGTCCTGTAACATCTGCTGGGCCGTGGACAGCATCTTCCTGTCCTAGAGAATAGCATGGACAAACTAAACAACCACAGCATTGCTTCTACCACGCTAACCTGAGGAGTAAAACGGGCATGTGTGTGCTGTATTTGGAAATGTTGCGGATTTTTCTTGAAATACAAAAAAAAAAAAAAAGAGTTACAGAGAAGTTATAAAGCCATAAGTAGGCAAATTGCCACAGCAACTTTTACAAAGAAATAAGACGGATTAAAAACAACAACAACTTTCTTTTTTCCTCCTAGCAAGGAGTTATAATTCAGACGCAGTGGTGTTCATGTTAGCACCATTCTCTACCCACTGGGAATAACAAGCCAGTGCTCAATCTATCAGCGAACTGGCTGAGCGTGTGTGTGCGTGTGTGTGTGCATGTGTGTGCGTGTGTGTAAAGGCCAGGACACACCGGCCCGATAATCGCCGTCGGAGAGTCTGTAAGGGGCGGGGACACGAATCCGTTTGGTGTGTGCCGTGAAATCGGTCGTCGTAGTGTGTCCTGGCCTTTAAGATGTCTGTTACTGTGGGCCGTCTTGTACAGTAACGTTACCTTGACTGAGCCGTTGGTGTAGGTCTGGATGATGTTCTCAGCGCCCTGTTTGACCTTGGTCTCCATGGTGAGCTGTTTCTTTAAGGTTCTCACTCGGCTGACTAGCGGTGATGTCGCCTCTTCCCACCGGCACGACTCTGCTGACGAGCCATCGACTTCCTCTGAACAACCTGCAGCAGAGTGACCACATGGCCCGATAGGCTTTACAAATCTTGGGAAATATTTACCCTGTGTTCCAAATCACATACTCTTTCTTTTTACTACACTATACTAAAGTACAGAAGAGTTTTAGGGTCAGAGGAGAGAAAGAAAATCAGATAAGGAAGTTTTTTTTAATCATAACGCGCCCCACACACATCCTGCGTCTACCTCTGGAGCGCGTCGCGTTACCTTACTGCTGCCTCTCTCGGACTTTTCTCGGACACACATGCAACGTCTCAGCAGCTGCTGCTGCAGCGCTGCTTCTAAAAGCCCTATCTTTCTACATAGAGTTTTCATAGATAATTCCCATTAAAAATTAAGTTCTTTCATGTCATCTATGATGCATATGATTTATATTGAGTCTGGACAGTAATCCGTGCGCCCCATTGCCATTTTTTTTCTTTTTTTTTTGCCATATTTTCGCTTGTTGGAAGTTTTATTTTGAAGGGGACACACCAGGAAATGGTGAAACTACAGCGAAAGATGCCAGTATGAAGTCAATGCGACTCTCAGCAGAGAATTTCAAAAATCACTTTACTGATTTATACGGGAGAGAGAGAGGGGGGTGTGGTCGGGGAAGAAGAAGGCCGTAGACACAGATAGAGCAACGGAAAACTGTTGCGCTCATCATGATCTTTTTTATTTCTTCACTATATTGGATCTCTATATGTGTCATTTATCCAAAAATGAAATGCCAGAACTCATTGAAAATTAGGTTTTAAATCCCTCGGATTTTGATTGCACAATTAAATCGTGAAATAAAGGGATTATTCGCGTATACGACTGAGGGATGTTTTATTTTGAAATAAACACACCGGGTAAACGTGTAACTAGAGTGAATGCTGCTGGTATGACTGTCAGCAGAGTATTTCTCTATCAGTTAAAGCACAGAGACGCGAGAGAGACGCGCTGCTCTCAGAAAAAAATAGGCGAGCCTCCTGAGGTGAAGGGGAGCGTCGCTGCAGACGTGCCTCCGACGCGCCTCAGCAGTGCGTCTGAGGTTGGATGTGTGCTCGCTCTACGTTGATTTCACAGTCTGTGACAAAAAGTCAGACGCAGACGCGAGGTAGACGCGCAGTAGAGGTAGGATGTGTGTGGGGCGCGTTATGTCGAGAAATGTCAAGAATAAAGACGAATACTCCAAAATGCTATTGGAGTTAGTGGGGGCATTTATGTATTTTCAGCATACTACAATTGACCTGCATGAATTGGGACATCCTAAATCTTTTTCTGGCATACTAAATAGTAGGGAAGTATGGGTATTGGAACGCAGGGTTAATCATTTCATTGGTGGGCACTGCTGTCAGCCACAGTGACAAACATTTGACTGAGCTTAGCAAAAAAGACAAACATGTTCCAGTTTTGACAGTATTAGGGCCACGGGAGAGAGAAAAACATGAGGGGAGAAAGCTTTAAAAAAAAATGTATGTATTTCGACAAAAGACTAAATGTTGAGACTATTAGTGGAAATACAATGTTGAGAATAAACTGGACAGGTCTAGACTGCGGTAAAGCTGGAAAGAAGTTGACACATTCAAACTTCGGAGATCAAATAAATCCTAAATAAAACATTATTAAAACACACATAAGGTAGACAATGGAATACCACCTAAATTTTGCCAAAATCAGACGTCCTCTAAACTTCACAAATAATCCCTGCGTTCTAATCCCCATACTTTCTGCAATTTAATATGGTAGAAATAAGATTTAGGATGTCCCAATTCTTGTGGTCAGATTTAGTATGCTTAAACATATGTCTACTACATCCGGCCTAGAGTTTTCTAGTGTTCTGTAGCTCTAACCATGAATGTAATGTAATGTGTTTTCTGCTGCTGAATTTGGAACGTTTAAATAAAAATTCAAGATATTCATTGCAGTTGAATAGTACAACATCGGAATGATTGTGCGATCCCCTGAGTCCGCTTTTAAAAACAAAACAACAACAAAACAGAATAAATAAATAAATAATGTACACATACTAAAATAAACTTTTACAAGCCCAAGAGTGTGTTGATCCAGTGATTTGCCTTTTCAGCAAATACTGTACAGTTTGTGTTAAAGAAGTTACCTGTGGTGCTGTCCCTCTCTGTGGCCATAGACCTAGCGTTGAGCTCCTGCAGCTCCCAGTGCAGCCTCTCCAGCTTGCGGCTGGAGGCCTTGAGCTGGCCCTCCACGTCTGCGGCGCTCTTGCGGTTGGTGACGGCCCGGCGCATCCTCTCTGCGGCCTCCTTGATCTTCAGCTCTCTCTGGATCTTCTGCCTGAGCAGAGTACGGGCGTCCTCCAAACGCTGCTGGTAGGCTGGGTCCAGGATGTCCCCCTCTACCAGGCCCTGCAGGGTACCGCCCTGAAGGACACACAACACAACGCATTCAATCACTCAATATTAAATCATTAAAACAATATATAGTGTATGTAGGGGAGAACGGGGTAATTTGTCACGCGGGTTGGTTGTCACAATCGTTATATCTCGGAACCAGAAGGTGCTGTCTGTGAAATCTTGGTATGTAAATATCCAGAATTGGGATCAGAGGTCACCTACATAGTCTTCCTTGGACTGCTGAATTTGGGGTGAGACGACGGTTTGCGTTTTTCATGTCAAATTGAAAATATTTAGCTCCTCAGTATTTTTCTTCTAGGCTTTTACACAATGGGTTTATAACAAAACACTTGTTAACCATACAAAGTGTGAAGGGTAAACTATAGTTTAGATTGTGGTTAGCAAGCTAATTAGTTGTCAGATGGTTGTTGGCCTTGATGCTAGCAAGAAATTCAAGTTGGGGTTGGTTGTCACATTTTTTGGGGGGGTTGGTTGTCACATGTTATCTCAAGGCTGCAGCCAAAAAAGGAACCCAATAACGAAATAAATTGTCAAGCTTTATCCTCACTGACACCCCAGAGAAGGAAAGAATAGAGCAGGAAAAGGCAGCTAGCATGCAAAAGAAAAAAGGGCAACAAAATCAAAACAACCCAGTGCATCCCAAACTAGACCAGCTGCCAAGGCTACAGTAAGTTATGTAGGCCTATTTGTCAACTTGACAATGCAATTAAACTTTCTAATTTAGTTCTACTTGCTTGCCTTCTTTTTAAGATTATTCCCATTAAGATAACATTGTGACAAACAACCCCATAGTGTTTGACAACCGACCCCTTGATGGGGTTGGTTGTCACAATGTGTAAGGGTGTCTTTGATGATTAATTTCTTCTTTATTACAATAAGATAAAAAAAAGTGAGGGGTACACATTTCAAGCCAACACCTTAAGCTTCAATTTAATGTAGGAATGACTATTGAAAGATGTTTAGGTGATAAGCAATTCTCACTAGGGTAAAAAGTGTGCCTACTTACCCCGTTCTCCCCTACTGTATGTCTTGCTTATTATGAAACAATAAAAATATGAATTATTAGTTTATATTTGTGTGTTATGTCTACTATATAGGCCTACCCATCATTGCCCAGCTGTCTATTTTATCTGTACACAATGTTCTCATAGCACTTATGGTTAAGCCTAAATCTCACAACATGGTGGGTTTCTTGTATCACACTCTAAGTTTCAAGTAAGTGTCATCTGAGAATAAAATAATATACCGTAAGGAAACCGCGCAGTGTGTTTGCGCATACCACCGTGTATGTGCGTGTCAGCAGGCCAACAAAACAAAATAACTGTGTTCATGAGTAGAAGAGAGACATAAAGTCCAAAAGTATAGAGGGCAACATAATGTGGTAAATAAAGCAGTCCCGATAAGCACACAGGAGTGTTTACTGATGTCATAAAGTTGTTCTCCTGACTGTTGCTGGACTCCGGAGGCAGGTTAATACTTCTTATTGACTGAGAGTATTTGAGCTAAGCTAACTAGCGATGAGCAACCTTTGCCTATTTCTTCTTTAAAAATGCAAACAGTCGGGGGCCTTAGATCAGTTGGTAGGGCGCCTCCCCACCCCCGGGCCGGGCCCAGCAGCAGACCCGGATTCGATTCCCGCCCGCGATCGTTCTGTGCATGTCACTCCCCTCTCTGCCCCATTTCACCTCTGTCTCTTAACACTATCAATAAAGCATGAAAAATGCCAAAAAATATCTTAAAAAATAAAAATAAAAATAAAAAACAGTTGAAAGGAGAAGTAAGCAATATGGTCCTTTTAGTTAACTTCCTGTCAGTGATTGCGATTAGCGGTCCCCTCCCTACGTCACCACCACATGAACACACAGCCGTCTTCATCAGATAGTACAGTGATGGAGAGCAGCGGGTCATGGTTCACAGGCACAGAGACCCGCCTCTTTATACCGCTCTGTCTCCTGATTGGATAAAAACGAACGGGATACTCAAAAATTATATCTAGCAATTACTGCAAAGCTGAATGACTGGGGAGATGTGTTATGAACTGCACATACTGTTTCAGTAATTGCTGTATGAATATAAAGTGATTTTACACGTATATTCACAAAAAAAACACTTACTTCTCCTTTAAAAAGGAATGGTTTCTGTTGCCTCTTCTTGAGCACAAGAGTGAAGAAACAAGCTTAAAGAAAATTCAACTTTTCCTCCAAGAAACAATTTCATAATACATTTTTTGGAAACTTTTTCCCCTAAATTGGGAAAAAGAAATAAGCTACTAAAAACGTTTCGGAGTATTATAAATACATATGGAACTGAAAATTATTTTACAAAGTCAAATAGTGATAAAGTGACTTTAAAAAGGGACAGCCATCCAACACAGTTTCAAATATGTGAATGGACAAACTTAAATTGTGATATCCAAGTGGACATTCAGCACAGGTTGTGTCCACTGGCTCATTAAAAAGGAAAGAGCAGCTATTTAATGAAACGTTTGCTCAAGAAGTAAAGTGTTTGAGGAAGACCGCACAGTTAATTCAAGCTGTGACAATTCTACCAACCCCACATCATTAACATTTGGCACAATGCCTCCCCCTGGTGGATAGAGATTTAGCTTTCCAATACAGTTTGAAACCTATCAGAACATGGTAACGCTTTATATTATAGGTCCTTTTAATAACTAGTAAACAGGTAGGCTAATAAGGCCCTTAATAGATGCTTATTAACAATAATTTGTGTTAATAATAACATAAACATTTGTTAGATAACAAATGTTTATGTTATTATCTAGTATTAGGCTATACTACTTGTATAAGCACTTATAAGAAACTTTAACTATTAATTGATTGCTTATAAGTTATAACATTAAAAAGGTAGCCTGGAAATCCAGACCTGCCGCTGGCTGGCCAATTTAAAATTAGATTTTTTTTTTTTCATACATTGGGCTATAAATCAGGTGTGTCAAACTCATTTTGGTCCGGGGGCCACATACATCTGATCTCAAATTGGCCGGACCAGTAAAATAATGGCAAAGTAACGTACGTTACGATCAACTCCAAATATTTAGCCTAGCTTTGTTTTTCAGTAATATGCATGTAGGCTAGTCTACGTTATCACGGATCAAAAGGGATAGTGTTTCCCCCAGGAACGCTGCCCAGGGGAATCGGAGGTGTGGCAGCAAAACATGTAGGGGTATTTTGCTCCAAGGTTATTGGTCGTTTTGGAATATGTATTTCCAAATTTAAACATAAAAAAAAATTTAAGCCTACACTAGCATGCTATTTTCAAAATAACTTAATAGTTGAAATAATAAATACAATGTGTTTTCCCCTTGAAAATAACTAAATGCATATCTCCATAAGTCAAAGACAGTAACAGTGTGGCACTTCTGTAAACTTATTGAAACGTGCCTGGGGCTGGGCCATCATTCATGCATTCATCTAACTTTCCTGTTCTGTCTCTGCTGATTAATACAGATAGGATGTTGTGTTTCCACGGTGATGTGGAGTCAACTTTCCTGTACCTGAATCTTAAATATTCCCATGGAGCAGTTCTGGGTTTATTTTAGCAACCAGTTGAATATTGTCTGCTGCTCGTTTACTCACCCGAGTGCATGACGTGAACATACATCGCGCTTTCTAGTAGGCTATGTTTGACACCCGACACCCCTGCTAATAGAAGACTAGAACGCCCCGCCCACACTCAGCCTCGGCACCAGTGACATTATAAAGAAAGCTCGGCACACGAATCCGCCATCTTGTGTAGGCTCTCTCATGAGTCATTTCACGCTAGAAGAGTTGGAGAGAAAACAACAGTCTCTTTGTTTGAAAAAATGCCCGTTTATTGTGCTGCATACGGTTGTGTAAACCGTCGCTCAATAGACACCAGACGAGAGGGAATCACTTTCCACAGGTGAGATGCATTTTTTTTATTAAAATATTTTGGTCATCGTTAAGGCCCTATCTCACTGGGCTGAGACTAGTTGGAGACACAAAACTGCGAGAGAATATGCGAATTGGCGACAATTGTCACTTGCAGTCACGTTTGCGAATGTTGCACGAGCCTACGCCGAAATTTGGATCAAAATTCCCCAGTTCGCATACTGGGGCGAGCTTTGCCAACCCCTCGCAAAGTTGTCTCATATTTCTCGCACTTCCTGAGTCATGGAAACTAAACTGCGAAGGTTAGAGACGGGTTGGAGACACCTGCGACGACTCTGTGACCATTATGAGAGTACATTTGTCGCGCGTTTTTTTGTTGTTCAAAATTCATGCGACACAACAGCGAGGCTTTGCGACTCGCGAGGAAATTGAGAACCCCCGCGAACGTTTCGAGACAGTTGGGAAGCCGTGTTCTGTTCTCAGGGGCGTAGCATCAACTTCTGGGCCCCTCTACAAGAAGTCCTGATGGGCCCCCTGAGAGGAGGTCTTACAAATACAACTGTGTAAAAGCCATGTTTGTCTCCAAAACATATGTGGCTGGTCCCTCTGAGCCAGATAACACAACACAATATTTATATTGATGAAGGACAAAATCGTTACTTGTAAATAAACTAGGGCTGTCAAGCGATTAAAAAAATTAATCAAATTAATTACAGGCTCTGTGATTAATTAATCGCATACTTATATGATACTTTTATGCCTGTTTATAAACAACTGTATAGGCTACCGTTCGTCTCTCTCTCTCTCTCTCTCTCTCTCTCTCTCTCTCTCTCTCTCGTAACTTCTGTCTCCTCCTCTCAGCCAGGTTACTACATTAAATTAATTTAGGAACTACTAGCGCCGAAAAAAACACAAAAAAACAAGCAGGCTAAATGACTGTCTATCTCCCTCAACAGACAGCGCTGCACTGCCACAGGTGCGGTGCGCATAGCCTATGCCGACTCATTCACCGTCCTACTCATAGCCAAAAATATTGACACAGACACACACACACACACACACAAAGGAGGAAAAAAGACAGGCATATGCTTGGAAGAGTGAGAGGGGGCAGGTGTCCGTTTGAAGGAGACGATCGCAGCTAGCAAACAAAAGTGAGACAGAGGAAGATTGAGAGATACTGTTTTGAACCTATTGTTAATTAGGCACCCACTAAATCAATAATGCACAGACACTGCGGAGAATAACATAAGACGTATTCCTACCTTCATGCTTATTTGCCCGGAGCTTCCCATAAAACGTCCCTCTCTATGCTTCTTTCTTTACTCTTTAATCCCGTGCGGGCCGTGTCAGCAACCTACAGGTGCAGCTCCGCTATCGCCTCACCTCTTTTGCACCGGGTCAAAGGGCAACATAGAAGTGCGATTAATCTGCGTTAATTTTTTTAAATCGCGTTAATTTTTCTGTGATTAATTAATCGAAATTAACGCCTTAATTTGACAGCCCTAAAATAAACACAACCCCTGGTCTAATGACTTTTAATAACCAAACACACAAAGTGTTTCTCACAGGAATTTGGGAGACTGTGTTAGGGACCCTGGACCTTGTAGGGGGGTCCGGGGTAATGGTCCCCCAGAAGAAATATTTGAACCTTTTAAAGTAAAAGGGTCAGGGGCCTATCATGAACCAGTCCATTTTTTGTTTTATTGAATGGCATTGTTCGGGGCCTTCGAAGATTGGGGGCCTATATTTAGCTCTTTTTTTTTTATGGGGCCCCGTCTGCCTTGGGCCCCCCAAAGCCTGTCTAACTAATAGCCCCAGTCCGTTGGCCCTGAGTCTTCTATATATATCCTTGAAGTTATTACGTAGGCTAAATGTCATGCCCGATCATGTTAAAAACTGCAAACGCGATTGTGATCATTTTATCTAAAAAAATGTAATTCAACATTCCGTGCGGGGGACATCCTTTCATTATTTGTCCATTAAAATCGTCTACGACTATCAAATCGCGTAAAAAGTTGCGTAGTGTAAGCCCGGCATTAGTTAAGCCTAGCTTGAGTTTAAATGTCAATTTGTTTTGGTAAATGCCATCACCTAAATGGTAACTTCTCTTGCCTCTTTTCTTACTTTAAGGTTTCCCAGAGCTGGTGACCAGCGAAGGGAATGGGAAGTGGCCCTTAGGAGAAAGGGTTTTGCAGCCAGTAATGAATCTATGCTGTGCAGTAAACATTTCAAGCCAGAGCATTTTGACCGGACTGGTCAAACTGTCAGGATCAGACTTGGTGTTGTCCCGTCCATCTTTAAATTCCCTGCTCATTCTCTTCTAACAGTAGGTACACTAGTTAGGCTTTCTGCATTCTGTATGTCAGTGATAAATATTTTCTTGAGAATGTTATTTCACTAAAGTCAACAGCCAGCACTGCCCCCACCACTGAGACTTCAGGGCCAGCCGAGGAGAACCTTCCATTAGACCTCTCTCAAGAGGCCCCTGTTGAACCTCCACCTCTGCCTCAGTTTAAGCCTGTTGTGAGTATTTGTACTTGATGTATCTGAATCAGCTTTAAACCTCATTGCATTGATCATATGAAAACACGTCTTATTTGCGATTTGACTTTCATTTGTGACACACATGTCCGTATGAACCCTTTTTCCCCCTCCCTTTTACTAGGACCACACCTATGCTCTGTCCAGTTGTCCTGTTGCTCTAAAGGAGGCGTTCATTAAGGCTAGGGACAATGTAGTCAGACTGGAGACTGAGAAGAGGAACACAAAGAAGCGTGAGACCAGGTTGAAGAGTTCCCTGCAGGATGTACTGATGGAGCTGAGGGAGAACAACTTGATGACTGAAGAGCTCAGTCAGAGGCTTGGATTGTATGCAGGTAAAATGACGTATAGGTTTGATTTGATTCCTTAGATCCTTGTCTATGGCCCAGAGACATGTCCTTTTATATTAATACTGTAGGCCTGTCACGATAACACATTTAGCTGGATAATAAATTGTCCCAGACATTTTTGCGATAATATTGCAGTTTTGAGACTATTTTCAACTAATATAATGATAATGGCGTAATAATGCAAGTACACCCTTTCAAAAGAATACACATACTATTGTTCTTATATATAGATCAACATTCTACTACTTTTTACATTTCTATTATTTATCATTATTAATGTGTATGTTTGTATGGTATATTATTGTTATATGCCAGTGCATACTTAACGACTACAGTCTCAATTAGATTCTACAGGTTATTCTACAGGTCTACCATAAAATAAGAATAGCAACGCTTTACATATTTTGTGTTGCAAATTTAAGTAGTACCATCAACTCAATGCCATTGTATGCATTGAATTACATTTTAACTATCAATGAATTAAACATCTGTTTGTTTGTTTTCCAAGCTTGGAAAATTGCATGGGGAGATTGTGTTTTAGGTGCAGATGCATGTTTGTGGTATTGGCGCGTTTAGTTAATATGGTCTTTCAACAAATGCGACATATCGGCTCACACAGGTTAATTGGTTCAACCCCGGCCGTTCGGTTTGAACCCCAAGTGCTCCCACACGGCAGCTGACGCGTTCGGCTTTGATACAGAATCAATCTTTTTATTCCTCCAAATTGTTTTCTCTGGCTCTCCTCCTCCTCAACGTAGCCTTCAAGGCATCACCAACTGAATGCCTAACCCTAACCCGGCACGCTGCCTTGAAGGCTCCAGTGGGGCCACAAAACACAATTCAGGCGAGAGGGCCGATAAACCGGAGTGAAAACTCTTGTCATCCAGTCTCTTTGATAGAGAGAGACAAGTAAAAAAAAAACAAGCGTGCAAATGGAAATTATCGCTCATTTTAATTTATCGTGCAATAAATTGATTTATTGCTTATCGCGACAGGTCTATCTATAACTGCGTAATTTATGTATGCAAAGATGTGTTTGTGCCCATGCGGCAAATTTGTTTGGAAATTGTATTTGTTCATTTCTAACTGCTCTAGACTTTTGGCAAGATGTCATCTACTCTAGGCTCTGAACATCCACACCCATCATCAAATGTTGTGGTCATTTATTTGAAAACCGGTGGACTTAATTCTTTATTTCGTTGTTAGATCTCCCACTGCACCTTTTTGAGAAAAAGGCCAACGAATACAACCAAGAACAGAGGGAGTTTGCCATCACACTACACCTGCATGGACCCAAGGCCTACCGCTACCTCAGAAGCACGCTGCAGCTTCCTCTCCCTCATCCACGCTCATTGCAAAGGTATTGTAATGTTTTCTTCCAGAATGAAACAAGACCAACCTCTATTAGTTTTAAACAACAATATTTTCTTTGTAGCCCTTCCTCATGGGTAGTCTTGTCAAGAAAGGATTTTTTCCTAAAGGTCTGTTTAATAAAGGTCTAAATAAAGCAAGAAAAATTGTTGGGCTTGATTTCATACAAACAATATGGTCAGGGCTAGAGAGGTTAAAGTGAAGTAGTCAAAAACGTACAATATCGAATTGCTTAAGGAAAATGGCTGATCATTCCCTGGCCCGATACATTTATAGTACTTTTTCATTTCTTTTAAAGGTGGTGGTCATCACTGGATGACAAGCCGGGCCTGAACACAATGATGCTGAACATGCTGGGGCGTAGATGTGAATTAGAACCAGACAGACATTGTCACGTTACATTGGTGCTGGATGCCATGTTGGTCAAGAAGCATATGCAGTACAATCCTCAGACTGAACATACGTCTGGTAATGTGGACCTAGACGACGGCTGCGATGAAACAGATCCTGCCACAGAGGCTCTCGTATTGACGGTCGTTGGCCTTCAGGCCCATTGGAAGGCACCGATTGGCTACTTCTTCACATCCACACTCACACCTGACACGCAAAAAGAGCTTGTTGTCCACGCTTTGGAGGCCCTGCATGAGCGTTCCATCAAAGTAGTGAGCATAACCATGGATGGGAATGCCACCAATCTTGGTATGTGTAAGCTGCTCGGAGCTGATCTAAAGGGAAACCCAGATGAAGCCCTGAAGACCAGCCTTCCTCACCCCTCTTCAGGTGATGAGGTATTCGTCATCTTGAATGCCTGCGAAATGCTCACGCAAGATGCTTGAGGTAATACATGTCTCTTAGTATTTGTGGTGGTCTTCTTAATGGTATCATATTTCCACCCTCTGTATGCACCATATACCATCTTCATGTAGTTTGCAGCTGGTCTCCTACTCTACCACTTCTGTCTCTACTATTCATATAAGGAAAACATGAAAGGTTGAAAATATCTGAAAAGGTTGTGTGTTTCTGTTTGTTTCCATTTTTAAAGCGGCTGGAACATCAACCCAACTGCTGGACAGCTCCAGGGTTATCTTCCGCAAGCTGACGTTTAGATGGTGTGTCAAGCCAGTAGAATTAGGCAACGTGACAGGGACAGGATGGCAACTGTGACCCTGTCTGCTGACCACTTCACCAGTGTGTCCCTTTTCAATGGCTGATTCACTCAAAAGGAACTGTTGAGGTCAGTAAAAACATCCATCAGCTCCAACCCAACCTCTCATACACAGCACACAGCTTTAAAGGGGACATATTATGCAAAAACTCGGGTTTAAATGTGTATTTCCGAGGTCTACTAGAAAAGGTGTTAATGGTCTATTGTACAAAAAGCCCATTAGTTTTCTACCAATGCCCATTTCTTCATTGCCTTTTCAGGCCTTTTTTGGCCTCTCCCTAAAAAATTTGGTTTTGACATCTACCCCCCTCCTATCTACATGGGCGTGCATGCACCGCCCTGCTCATTTACTCTATACCTACCTATATGGGCATGGCACACGCCCAGCTGTCAGTTTTGTTTACTTTTGGCCAATGCAGCATGGAGATCGATGTTACCATGTTTACCTTCATTTCTACAGCAAATATCAGCACACTTATCACTTCTAAACCAAAAGCTTTACAACTGAACCTGGTCAGGCAGGAGTCTGAGCTGAAAACTGTGAAAATTGCATCAAGATTTCTGGTTTCCCTGACATTATCCTCAGGTAAATACAGTTTAAATATGTCACAGTCAGTAACAGAATATGAGCTAAGTATTTATGAATAAACTCTCTAAACTTGTAACATACAACGTTTTATGTATGTCTCTACAGGTTAAACTGGGGAATGATCTACAACCCAGTGGAGTGAAAAAGCTTTGGTTGTGATGCCATGCTGTAAATGTACAGTAACGTGGCAGGAACGGAATGTATCATGTCAAGATCCACTGGAAAGACATTATCTTTTGTAAAAAAAAAATATATAGAAACAATTACAGTCAGAGCTGCAAATTATCTGACACCCTTTCAATATCTAGTAGGTAATGTATCATTTGTATTGTGATCACTCATTTATAATAAAGTTGTACTGTTAAAACATGTATTGTGTTGCTTACTGTCACTGTTTGCTTCGTGTAGTAAAGGATTACTTGAAACTCACATTTTCATAGTCAGGATGTTGGACTAGTTTTCAGACCGATCTACATGCATTGACTTATACGTTTTTTAATTCAACCCTTTATCTCTCTGAAGATTTTTTCTTTGAAACAGTATCATTACATTTTAAAATGACCAAAACCATACTTGAAAATAAAGCAGTTTATTCATAGCCAGTGAAATGGAAATATAAAGTGTACATAATTCAAACAGAAGCAAAGCCATATTGTATGTAACTGTCCAGTTGTTGCTGGTGGGCCCTGAAGAAGACCACCTGTTCCATCCAGTGAACAGTCCTCTGATGGAACAGATAGTGTGACGGTCCTTGTGGGTCAACGCTCCGTCAGGTCACTCATCTGTAAAACATGGCACAATCAATGTTACATCATGTAGCCTACATAGCATACATCATACATCTGTAGTTATGGCAAAGCTACAAACTAATAAATATATTTTTTCTTCCATTATTAAATAAGATAGGCTACTAATAGATTCAGTATAACCCTTGCTCAAGAAGCAACGAGTTCTGAGTGATACTGTGTGCTTTTTGAAATATAATGGACAGGAAACAAACAGCAGCAGAGGCAAATTACAGTATTCCTGTCTGTTATAGTGTACATTACACTAGAGATGTAATAGGCCTACTGCTGCATGTACCACGACTGCTTGCATAACTACACACTGTCAACAACAAACAAATACTCTTCAGTTTCCAACACACCGTACAGTTTCACCGTCTGTTTTTCACACGGGCTGTCACGGACAGACTCACAGATCTAACCGTTAGCATACAAGCTAACGGGCGCTAACGCTAACGGACGCTAACGCTAACTACTTAACCCAGAGACATTCTCTCGTTTCAGTCGGCGTTGGTTATTATAGGAGGGATAAATTAAAGCACATTACACACATTGAACTCATAAACGGACAGATTTGTTTTTAAATAGGACTACTTACATTTCCAGAGGAGAGATGGTGTCTCTCTGTCTTCCAGGCACAATCTCCTCCACACTCCAGTATAACAGCAGATCACACTAGATTGCCAACCTTTGCTGGGCATAGCCAAACAAAAAATGTAAGTAAATCCATTCAGCCCCGGTCTGCTTCGAGGCTGGGGTGTGATGGTAGCTTGAGGATGAGCTAACACTGCAGCTTGCTTCTCCTCTGTTGTTGCATGAGCGAGTGGAGGCTCAGCTGTGTGTGATTACCAACGGGGCGTCTTGATTGGCCAATCAACTACCGAGTTTCTGGTAAGCTTTCCCGTGGGAGTATTTATGATAATGAAAACCGACCGGTTTCGTCACCAGTCTGTGTTTTTTGGAAGAAACCTTCAAATCCCCCTTTTTTCTAAAAAAGCATCCCTGAAGAAACTGACACATTTGTTTTTTTGAAGCTTGTGTGTGCTGGTAGAGACCCCAATAACCTAAAAGGGTGCCCAAACACCTGCAATGTTTTGTTTTTCATAATATGTCCCCTTTAACATTTTCTAATTGTCTTTCTGAAGGTGGCGAGAGCTGCGGAGAGGGCTAGCTCCTGGTGAGTGTGTCGTGGTTGCACACTTGAGGACATCGGGACAGAGGATGTCTTCGCACTAGAGAAGCATGTGGAAGAAACTAGGGGTGGGAAAAAAAAAACGATTTTCCGATTAATATCGATTCTCTCTCGGACGATTCTGAATCGATTCAGAAAAGTTAATAATCGATTTTTTTTATATATATATATTTGCGCATGCACACCACACATGTGCGAGTTGTTTCCAAAGTGGCTTCAAAAGGGCTGAGAGCAGCAAACCCATGACCTGCACCGGCTTTATCTCTGTTTACGTTTTTGTATGAGAGCTGAATTCCAAGCCATACTTTTTGTACAATGTGTTGAAATGACATAGAAAATAATAGAATAGAAATCCTATAGAAACGTGATTTACGAGATTAGAAATAAAATAAAACTGAATCGGTTTAGTTTTTACATACTTCCATATTGTGTTGAAATGCAAGCTGCATTGATTATTGCACTGTTCATAGAAAGTCATATTTGTGACAAGAAAAGCTTTTCTCTTAATACAATATTAGAGAAGGCAATTCATCTGTTGATTGTCTTTAATGATCATCACAAAAGTAGGAAGTGATTAGCAAACTCCGAGTAGCAAACTCAGATGTGTATATAAATATATTTTTGAAATTCACACATGGGTATGTACATAAACAAAAATTTGCATTGAGATGCATTGAAAATCGATTTTGAATCGAATCGTTGACCTCTGAATCGAATCGAAAGGTGCCAAGAGATTCCCACCCCTAGAAGAAACCCAGTGTTGGCATGGAGAATCACCTGTCTCTCCTTCTGTCTCTGGTTGTCTCAGTGTTGATGAGAATACGCCTGCACCACATCGCCAAGTTAACTTCTCCCAACTGGCAGAGAGGAAACTCAAGAAAGGATTTTGAAAATTAAAATAGTTTGTATATATTGTTTCTTGAATATTCAGTGAAAACTCATCATACAACATATTACTGAGTTTTCATTTGTGTGTTCTTAACAACACACACACACCAGAGCTAATCCTAGCACAGCAGTTTTGTTTTACAAAAAATGGTTGTAGAGCATATAGAAAAAGTCCTTTGAGTAATAGGACTTCATAACTTGTAAAATGTTAAATGTTCATTCATTGTCTATCTACTGAGCAATAATTTTAATTTGTGCAGTTAGTTTGTTTTAGAAATGTTCATTTATTTATTCCATTCATTGTTTACAAAATAACATAATGAATTTGTTAAAATCTTTTGTACACTAAAAATTAAAAGGAGAAGATAAAATTATAATAGGTAACCTGCTCCTGTACGTACAGTTCCATTAGACACCAATATTTATTTTACACCAATAGCTACTGTGAGGGAATTTTGGGTCTTTAGTTGTAATATTAATGGTAAAGATTAATAGGTCATATATGCCTATCTTGTGTGTTTGTCTCTCAGACTCTAGGTCAGCCTTGGAGCCTGTTAGGAGACACATAGGTCAGCTGTATAGATAAAGTCTCATCTCCTTCTACCCCAGAATGTTATGGTTCACTGTGTTCAGCTCTGAACCAAAACATTGGTACGCTTGGTGCCCGAGCCGGGGAGGTCACGGTGGTAGAGATAGCACAAGGTTAAAACACAGCTCTAAGCATGAGTTTGTCAGAATTGAAGTGCAAGTCACAAGAGTTGCAGTCCGGTTCTCCTTGGCCAAGTCTGTAATAAATATTGCTTCATAATTCATCCAAGTCTCCTGAAATATTCTTCCACCTGAGTTGACCTCCAACTCCAGAACTTCCATCACAGCTACCACATGCAATATCAGAAAAAAGAATTAGACACAAACTCTAAAACAATTAATCTATTCCATTTGTCGCATCTTAAGTACTTATTTTTTCTCTTTTAAACATATTCTCAAAATGAGGAATACGTTTAGCGTACAATTCCTTGAGAATTCCATAACTTAACACTTGCAACAGAAGTACACATTTGCTTAAAAGTTATGTGACCAAACCAGGGTTTGAAAGCCAACCTATGTCTGCATTTATCATCTTCTAATCTGAAAGTTCTACAAATGTTTGGGTAAACATTCTTTGCTTGAATACATTGTTAAAGTCTGAAGTTCAATACATATTTATAAAAGGGCTTTTAAATGTCTTAATCTCACAGTAAACAAGTTTATTATGTTATGATTAACACACTTATATAGTCATAGTTTATTAACCAAAAATAAAGGTGATAAGCATCTATTAAGGGCCTATATTAAATAATGCTTATTACAAGGATGTGTTATCTTAACTTTAATTATTAAATAGTGTCATTGAATCTGTCTTTGATGAATCTATCAGTTTAAAATAAATTGTCCATGGTGAATTCTAGACTCCAAGAGATACAGCTATGTCATATTAAATTAAGTAAAACACAAAAAAAGCAACAAATCCTAATGTTTCCACTTCATAATTCATCTCGTCTTCCATGCACTTGGAAACATTACTCTCTGTAATGGTACATGATATTTCCCTTACAGTCACACAATTTCTGGGAAAAAAAAGGAATCATGACGTGGCCGATTGTTATCCTTAAATGTAATCTTACAATCTGTGAGCACTCCAAACAAAATGCCATTCCCTCTATTGCATTGGGATGGAAGCAGGAACTGTAGATACACACGATAAATAAAAACTATCTAGAAACACTAGCAGTAAATGAAAATGTCTGCATTTGCTTGGCTTTTTAACATTTTGGCAAACAATTTTTGAAGTCCACTCAGTCAAAACTGGCTGTAACTGAAACCTCTATTGAAAGCTATTCACACAGCTCAACATGTATGAAATCCTTCCTTTGGTGAGAGTGTAGTTTGAGAGTGTAACCTGTGTGTTTGAATAAAAAAACCTATGGCAGCTGCTGCTCTACTCATCAACCATGTGACACTACACAGGCCAACAACATATGGCAAGCTCTTTTCTTTATCCATATAAAATCCATTTTCATTATCTAATATTGCAAGATGGGTCATACTCATAACCAAGCATTAGGTGCACCTTGGACGTGCTGAATTACAGTGGCTTACACAGACAGCCATATTCACACCTAGGGGCCATTATGAGATATCACGTCTTACCCTATCCTGAACGGGGAAGCACAGTTTATCATGACATGCCCACAATTACCTAACATACCTAAAATGATACTACACTTATTTAAATGCTAATTTATGATATGGAATGTAAAAAGACCTTTTGCCTTTAGTTGCATGAAATGTTGACCTTCAAAATATTTTCATTAAATTAGGACAAATTGTGCCTAAACTTCACGCTTCTGTGAATGAAGTTCAATGTAGATCCGCTAAGCAGCTATCAATCAAAAGTACACTTTACATACAGCGAGCATATTCCATGATGATGAGATCCTTGCTATTAGGCCAGCTATAAAATCTGGTTTCACAACTTTTTTTTAGTGTACAAACTTCTAGAACACTAAATAAAATGACATCATCAGAGTGTCTACATATAGAACCTCTTGAGATGTTTGGATCATTGAGCTTGCCAATGATTTGACTATATGTGGTAGACAGGTTAATCTGCTTATATTTGTGACTCTACACATTGTACTGAATGCTGAAACAAGCATTGTGATTGGTCTGACTCATACTGTTTGATCGGTTTATAGTGTACTCAACTCAACTTAAACTGTAGTGTCATTCCCCATAAACAGAGTTTAGAAAATAGAACATTTTGTAGGGAACAGCAGAACAACTAATTACAAAGTATTAAAAAAATAATCAGTGGATTAAACGATGATCAAAATAGCCCCCCCCCCCCCTATATACACTCTACTACACTATCATACATAGAGAGATATTGTGAATCACAATAAAGTCACATGAAGATATGCTGCACAATAAACATTTTAAAAAGGCAATGTTGTTGGATTTGTTTTACCATTGCATTAGTTAAGCTTTTAAGGTTTTTGCCTCAACCTTAGAAGCATTTACCCTGCGTTCCAAATCGCATACTTTTTCTATTTACTACACTACATACTAAAGTACAGAAGAGTTTTAGGGCCACAGGAGAGAGAAAAAAAAAATCAGATAAGGAAGTTTTTTTTTCATGATGTTGATAAATGTCAAGAATAAAGATGAATACTCCAAAATGCTATTGGAGTTAGTGGGGCATTTATTTATATTTTTCTGCCTCTCATCTACTGTAATACCCGGACACGCCTCCTGTCAATCACAACAGGTGCACCTTTTCCTCTTTCTCTCCTGGGAAGTTGAGTCAATTCTGGATTCCATTCAAAGACAATAAACTCAGTATTTCAATATTATAATGACTAGTAAAATGGCCTACTCATTTTAAAATCAGATTAAACCTCAGGCTACTTTTATTAGGCTATTTTTTTTTTATGATGGGATACGAACTTACCAGATCAGTTGTTTAAATAAGATGAAATAGTGATGTAGCCTATAGACTTATACATCTTATTTGACCAGGACAGAGAGGGCTTTGGATGGCTGCCCCCATTCAAAACATATTCAAAGTGTGACCTGACCTTTGTTTAACCCTTTTAGGTGGAGTCTGGTTGTTTGCTTCAATAAGAAACTCACTTTGCCGCATTGTCCGCCTATGGAAGACGGTTAAAGCCATGTCGAGATGGTAGCCTAATAGCCTACTCTTCCATCCCATATGAGCGAAACTGAGTCTTTTGAATAGTAGGCTAATATAGGCAGTTAAACCTTATTGTTACATGTCATCTGACAACCACAAAGACAGGGACTATGGGGAGAAGCAAACAAGTCGAACTGGAAAATCCAGTGCGACTGTCTGGGTAAAGTAGCAACTAGCATTATGTAAGTAAATTGACGTCCGGTGGATATTAATTGACGCAATATTGGCCCCTAATGTCTCCACGATCATTTAACTTTCATTCGACGAATCAGACATTGTATGGTGTTAAATGTAGCCTACCTGTAGTGTTAAACCTGACATGGTGGCTGTCAGTTGTCAGTAGGCTACTGGACACTCTCACCGCGTTCAGCCCTTCTTCACGGTCTTCCTAGGGCCAAGCAAATGGGTGAAACAACTCCAGCGGGAATGACACAACTAGCTTGGGTAAACTGACAGCGGCATGTGAAATTCAACGTCTCTTAAAGCTGCTGGCGGGCGCTCCACAAGGGTGTACTTGTTGTGTCCATCGTGGAAACAAATCTGAGGGAAAAGTTTGAATTGAGTTAAACTGGCACTCGGCCCAAAACCTACGTCAGCAGGCGGCGGCTACGTTGGTTGGCCGTCGGTGAAGACAGGGAAGCTGCGGGAACCAATCACATTCGATGACTCAATGCACCTGCCGAGGTGGCCTTATGATGATTTTCCGCAGCCTATTCATATAGGCCAGGGGTGTCAAACTCATTTTCACAAAGGGCCGAATTACGACTTGATAATCACACGAAGGGCCAGACATGTCGCTTACTGACATGCCTTCTTTTTAATCCAAAAATTAAACAACATATCTAGGTATATAACCTGCGTACATACAGGGGCATAGGCTTTGTTTACATATTTTGGGGGACAAATTATAGGTGGGGGGTATGGGGGTGCTCCCCCAGAAATGTTTGTGCATCAAACACTTAATTTCCTGTATTCTGGTAGTTTATTCTGTTTCTGTTTTCTGCGTTAATTTATTGTAGAAATGTCTTTATTTTTCTAAAGGAAAAGACAACATTCAGGTTCCTGGTGAAACAATTATAAAGGACTATAATGCAGTAAGGCTCTCAGGCATCCTGGATTGAGCCACAATATGTTTTCTCTTGGATTTTTCTAAACTTTCTGCACATTCAAAACATATCACGTTTTTTTATTTTATTTTTTATAGGAATCATGACCCAGCACCAGTGTTAACTATTTATGACACTTTACATTGGTAATGAAATGCAAAGCCACCATTGGAAACAAAAGGGGTGGGCTATCAGCGGCTATCTAACATTAGCTAGCGAGCTATATTGTAACTTGAGGCAAAAGTTAGAAACCAGATAATGTTAGCATTCATCCTTAGACAGTTGACACAATCAATCATCAATATTAGCATACTATTTAGCTACATAGATCGGCCTATTTACAGCCATTAGAAAACTGACATCTTTTCTTCAATGCAAGTTCATCAATTCATGGCTTAAAATCCTGAGCTGTGGAACTTTCAGAAGACATTCCTAGTGGTAAGCTATGCGAGTGTCCTAACGGTTGGGAGCGTGTGCGACGTGCAGATATGGCACAGGCTCCACATGAGAGAATTTTTTTTTTAAAAAATTTTATGAGGGCCGAATTTAATGGAATTGCCGAATTGGT
Organism: Ammodytes marinus; assembly: GCF_949987685.1. Lineage (NCBI taxonomy): Eukaryota > Metazoa > Chordata > Actinopteri > Uranoscopiformes > Ammodytidae > Ammodytes > Ammodytes marinus. Next base: position 23,899,904 of record NC_137222.1, on the reverse strand, counting down.
TCGCGGGCCAGATTAAATATCGAAACGGGCCAGATTTGGCCCGCGGGCCAGAGTTTGACACCCCTGATATAGGCCAAATACACAAATAGGCTACATAATATAGCCTACACACAGCTCTGGTATTAATAAACTCACTAACAAATTCTTAATATATCCCAATTTTAGATAATTTCCTTTAAATCCTTGATTTGGATAAGGGGAAAAAAATCCCTTTCAAAAAACTAGAGTGGGAAATAGTATATAGGGATTAGACACACCATTTTTAAACATGTCAACATACTGTCCCTAGGCTTCTTGACTTTGATGGGAATTAATGTGATCTGTGCCTTTTTCATTTTGATTGACCTATATGGCTATTTATTAAAATCACATGAAAATTGTGATTGACTGTCTAATTTAGTTTTTCTTGAAATGTGATAGGCCATGATATAATTATACACAAAAGTTGGTTTTCATAACTTTAAATACAAAAAATAAAGTAAATGAGGGTCACCCCTCAATTGGTCTCTTGAGGATAAATAAAAGTTAAATAAATAAAAATGAAAAGAGTGTGGGAAAAAAAAACATATCACGCATATTGAAAATAAAGTAATTTGATTTGCCAAGAGGGCTGGTTCTGTTTTATCCCATAGGCCTACTCCTTGGCTCGGAACACAAGAAAGAAGAACAGCATTTTTTATGCCATGACTGCAAAGGCAGATTTGCCAAATTCAGTAACACCAGTAGGCCTACTGTAGGCTATATGAGTGTGTACAAGTGGAGGGTTTGGGTATAGACTAGATTCTTGCATATACTATTAAAAAATGTAATAAGAATTGGAGCAGTGGAGTAGTTTGTACACTGTAAGAATGTGCCCAATTGAGCTTTGTATTTATACTTTCCATGCAATGTGTATGGATAATGTAGTTTGTCTCATCCCAATAGTGCAAGCCTTTCAGTTTTTAAATATTATAATCAGCTGGTATATTTCCCTAAAATCCCAAATTATTAACATGGAGCTCATAATCATCATGTACAGTGAGCACTGTTTTAACTCATTTAGATCTAGTTTTAGAAGTAATACAAACATACTAAGTAGGCTACCTTTGTTAAGTAGGCTACATCACTTCTTTAAAAATAGTTAGGCTAGATAGCTCGTTCAACCCTACAAAACAGATCAGGAAACTGCAATCAGTTATAACATATTGTTTACATTACATGGATGATGGACAGCAAAAACGAAGTAGTTGCCCACAGCTTTGAGTTGACTGTACTGCCTGTAGCTTTAAGTAGCAGTGTCGCACCCCGACCAGCAGGGCGCGGTAGAGTACGGTAAATATGTTGACCGACCGAGCGCCACAGAGCGGATCAAGCGTGCGGAGCTGCGCTCATTCCTCCTTACCGTGGGGCTGGAAGACACGCACTCTGAGTGAGGTGGAAGTTACTTTTATCCTCTAGAGAAGCGTTCAAAACCTTTCGGAATATACATCTGGACAAAAGCGGCACGGCAAACTGTAACCATGTCGGCCTCAACGGCGAAAGTCACTAGGAAGGAGAATTCAAATCACGACGGATCAGACGAGACCTGTGGTAAGGAATGGCGCTTATCCTGTGCAACGCCATTTTCATTTGTTTTCGTCATTTTGTTATCTTCAGCCAAGTTTTGTTGCGTAGTATCGTGTTGAACTGCCAAGATAAAGCACGAATAACTTAATTGCCCATGTATTGCATAGGAACACTGGGGTAAAATGCAACTGTCAAAGACTGTTGCAGCTTACGATGTAGCATGCTAACAATGTAGCCAGCATGATAGGCTAGCTAGCTACTAGCTTACATTAGCTACTAGATCACATGAAGGAGGCCGATATTTGCATTGACCCTGACGTGCAGTTATTGTTCATGCTGCCCGTTTGGGGAGGTTTGTCGTATTCATATATTGATGAAAGAACGTGCGAGGTGGCTGAAGCTTCAGAAGCGATTGTTTGACCACGTTAGCAATAGCATCAAGTGCACTATTCACTGTTCCCCGTGTCCCATTGAGAAGAGGCCGTGCAGTGATAACGCTAGCTGTACCTTTCTCTCATAACCACGCGCGTTGAGCCAAATGTAAACAAGCGTGCGTTAATGGTTTCTCTGAGGCGACAGTGTGAACAATAAGGCATGTATGACGTGCTGCTTAGGCTCTGTTGAACCTCGCTGTGTGCTAACATCACTTTGAAGCGTATAGCATATCCCAGCGAGACGTCGTTAAGCCCTCTCATTCAAACCAGGCCGCCTTTAGCAGCAACAGGAAGCTCCAGGGTCTGTAATGCCATGGATCCTCTCACACACACAGACCAACCATGGCGTCCCGCGTTATTTACCACCGTGCGTCCTATGGAGTATTTTACTCTACAGATAACTGGAAAGGGTTTCAAAACGATCATATCATGCTCTATTCTAGATACATTATTTAAGTCGCACAAATAACATTTAGAATAAAATAAAAATATGTAATTTTATTAACCATAACCTCAGCCACCAGAAACATTGTTTGTAGTTTCAGTGAAGCCATATGTTATTTGTAGCAGTGTGAACCTAAAAAGAAATCTTGTGTTTTAAAAAAAGTTTCTCTTCCTTTCAGAAAAAGAACAGCAGGAAGCAATTGAACACATCGACGAAGTACAGAATGAAATTGACAGGTGAGTTTGCGCATTGTTTGTGGACAAAGAACGCTGATGGGGTTCGTGTGTGCACCAAGTTATCAACGCCTGGTGTATTTTTTCTTGTCCCCAGACTGAACGAACAGGCTAGTGAAGAAATCTTAAAAGTAGAACAGAAGTACAACAAATTACGCCAGCCATTCTTCCAGAAGCGATCAGATCTCATAGCCAAAATCCCCAACTTCTGGGTCACAACATTCGTCAACCATCCACAAGGTAAACTGTCCTTATTACTGAAATTATCACCAGTGTAATGAGCATTCATCGACTTCATTTATTAAAAATGTGTACATTTTTCAAATGATAATAGCAGACAAGCGGTGAGCCCTAACACTGTGTGTGTGTGTGTGTGTGTGCGTGTAGTTTCAGCTCTTCTGGGGGAGGAGGATGAGGAGGCCCTGCATTACTTGTCGAGGGTGGAGGTCACTGAGTTCGAGGATATCAAGTCTGGATACAGAATAGATTTTGTGAGTTGCTGTGAGGTTTTGCTTTTTTGTGCAGAACATTCTAAATAGTCACGTCGTGCACTCATACAGATGTTTCCTTTCTTTTTTTTGTAGTTTTTTGACGAGAACCCGTACTTCGAGAACAAAGCCCTCTCCAAAGAGTTTAACGTCAACGAGAGCGGAGACCCCGTTTCCAAATCCACTGAGATCAAATGGAAAGATGGCAAGGTTGGTCTCCAGTTTTTTTTGGCTTGTATGTGATTTTACAGTATGTTATGTTAGGTTTTTTTTTCACCTTTTATTATGCAAAATGTTTTCCCAACATTAATATTGATCCTCGTCGGTGTTTCTAGACCAGTGTTCCTCTAACTTTTACAGTCCAAGGGCCGCTTACAAATAGAAATTAGCAAGAAATATACACTAATGCATATTGGTTGATCTTAAAGGCAGACGGTGCAATATTTGAATGAAAGTATAACTTATAGAGTCACACAAAAATAATCCCTCTCAATGATCACTTCTGCCCCACTAGAATATGTGGTGGTCTGTTTGTCTGTGTGTAGTCTTCCTCTCTCTGGCTGTATTTTACATTTTAGAATTTGTAGCACAGTGCAGAAGCCTCTCCACTTCCTTGAGTGGGGTTAGCTTTGGTTAGCTGAGTGGCTAACAAACTGGTATGCACTGTATGTCCAACTAGAAAGTGGTGTCTTCTCCTCCCTCCACCGAACATCGGCGCCTGCTCGCACGCTCTTTCATAGTTAAAATCTTTAAAAAAAAAAATAAAAAAATCGGATTTATATCGGAGCTGTCCGATACGTAGATTTCGGTCATATCGGACCCGTTACCGACACTGGATGGGATCGACCCCATTCCTAGACCTATTATTAGATGTGTAGATCAGGTACAATGGAGACAGAGGAGAACGGTAACGGAGGAAGCCAGGAACCAAAACAGAGAAAGTGACCGAGCAAGAAGCTGGACCAGAGTGAATATTGGACAGGCTTTTACACGTTGGAGAGAGCAACACCAACCTACAGTCTATGGTCCTACGCCGAGACATTTAGAAGCTGTACTCCGTGCCTAAAGTCACGTCATCCAAGTTATGTATCAGGGTTGCATACAAATGAATAAGTCGACTTACACTGAAAAGCTATATCAACTAACGTTAGCATCATTGTTAGCCACAGCCTGCCCTATAGACATCACGGCAACAGCTGAATAATGTAACACATGTAAACACACTCGCCAAACCAAAATTCCTACCTAGTGCCGCTTTCAAAGAAACGAGCTCTAAAACGGAGCATTTCAGACGGAGGCTGAAAAGAGAGAGAGAGGGGGCAATGGCACTTTGAGAAACATTTTCTTTGTGGAAACCCAAATTACAATTTTTGAACGTTAAAATTAGCATATGTGACCTTTTTAACAAATCATTGTGTAATTATTTGACTTCAGTGCTATACTCTTTGCAGTATTTTACTCCTAGCCTATACAACAGCCTTGAATGTTGACTGAACTCGCTCTCCTTTCCCCCAGGACCTGACGAAGCGTGCGGGCCAGACACCCAACAAAGCGGGGAAGAAGAGGCAGCACGAGGAGCCCGAGAGCTTCTTCACCTGGTTCACCGACCACTCTGACGCCGGAGCAGACGAGCTGGGAGAGGTGATCAAGGACGACATCTGGCCCAACCCCCTGCAGTACTACCTGGTGGGTTTCAAACAGACAGGCCCCTGTGACCTGCACCACACCCTTTAATATAAGGCATTAGGGATGTGCCCATAGAATACCAGCTTCTTCTGTTTTTCAGTTTTTTTTTGCCGATGCTGTCCGAGTGACTGAGTGTGCAGTGGAGAAAGAATGATGCACCGATCCACAATTTTTAGTTCCGATCCGATTCCGATATCTGGGTTTTGGATATCGGCCGATACCGATACTGTCCGATACAATATCATAATTGTTGTACATTTTTTTGCTGGTGGTGATGTTATGTGTAAGGCTAGGAAGGCTTAAACAATTCTAATTTAAAAGAGCAAGAAATTTACACAAATGCATATAGGTTTATCTTAAAGGCAGAATTATTGAGTCATACAAAAAAAATCCTTCTCAATGATCACTTCTGCCCCACTAGAATATGTGGTGGTGTGTTTGTCTGAACAGTCTTCCTCTCTCTGGCTGTATTTTACATGGTAGAATTTGTCACAGTGCAGAAGCCTCTCCACTTCCTTGACTTGGGTTAGCTTTGGTTAGCTCACTGGCTAACAAACTGATATGTACTGTATGTCTAATTAGAAAGTGGTGTCCTCTCACCCTCCACCGAACGTCGGCGCATGCTCGCACGGCTCGTTCGCTCTTTCATAGTAAAGAAAACATTTTTTATTTTATTTATTTTTTTAATATCGGAGCTGTCAGTCCGATATCCGATACGCGGATTTCGGCCATATCGGATCCGATACTGGATCGGATCGGCCCCATCCCTAGAAAGAACGAGAGAAAGACGGGCAGACGGAGAGAGAGGCAGAGAGCGCTTTATTATATTTCTGCATTTTTGACTTGTAGAAATGAATAAATATCGTCACTGAACACAATTAATGTGTTGTATAGGACAATGTGGCTATTGGCAAACTTCACCCAACCCTGTTACGATTGTGCACATTAAGATAACGGCCCGTCATCAGACACGCGTACCTGACGGATGTACACACAACATCGAGCCAAGTCAGAGGTTTTCATCTGAGAGAGTTATCCCAAGTGTCTTTTCTAAAGTTTCTTGTTAAACTTTGGTGCTGTACCGTTTGCTTATCACCGGACAGCTGAGTCCTGCATTGATTTGAGACAACATGCACTGTGATCAGCGGAGAGTCTCGTGCAGGGCTCGACTATAACACTCGCCAAATGCAGGTGAATGTATTCTAAGAGCGTAGTAAGTTATTGAGACCACCGTGGCTGGTGAAAGATGTGCTCTGCCGGCTTTTCTAGCGACTGACAAACTTGTCATTACCGGTAATGCACCGGACACGGCTTTCTACATTTAAAAAACACTATAGCTCAGGATGCAGCAGTCAAGTTACTCTTAATACAAACAGAGCATTTGCTAAGGCTGTGGCTTCACTTTAAAAGCATGTCACTGGACAAACCCCCCTTCACAGCTCTGCTGCGCCCCAGTCTCTAGCAGCATGTCTTCTGTTTTCAAGAGTTCTACTACATGGTGAAATAAGACAGACCCCTTTTTCATTTGCAATACATAACGTAACCCTGAGCCCTCACACCAAAAGCTAAAAGAATTGTTCACATACACCAGGGGCCTATCCGAAAACTTTTTTTTGCATAGGAAATTTCCTTTCCTATCGAGATGACCCGGAAGTGCTCGGCAGATAGGTGATCCGAATAACCAAAATGCTTAGGAAAGGCATAGGAAAGGAGCCTCGATTCATCCTTTAACCCTCCTTTAGCATAGGTTACTCCTGGCTAACCTATGCTAAAGGAAAGGAGATAGTGGTATCCCATAATCCTTTACGGCGGCAAGATTTAAAGCAACAGGCCACCGCCGGAGTTTACCGACTCTACACGAATACGAACGAGAGGTAAAACAGAAGAGAGGAGAGGAGAAGAGAGGAAGATTTAACTCGGCTAAAACAAAATACTCCCCCTCCCCCCCCCCCCCCACACACACACAGGCTAAAGATAATAAAGAACTCATAAAAGACCAACATCATAATAGTTATTTTCGTAGCACATAATTTACACCATAAGAAAATAAAATACCAACTTCACATTTAATGAAGTTACTGGGGGCAGTTCATTTCAACATCAACACAAGTGTAGCCTCTTTTTATTCCACATGTGAATTGGGATATATGGGAGTGATTCTCACTCTGTTGGCGACAACCTGATTAAAATCAATATGAAAAGAACGCATGGATCAAACGAGCGCTTGTTGTAGTCCATTTTCGGAGAAGGAAGTTTCACGCTATGACTCACGTCAGCAATACTCGCCGTCGCGCAATGACGTCGGTTAGGAAAGGTGGAGTCGAATTCATTTGAAACAACGCTGTCCTTTCCTATGTTCGATAGGAAGCACCTTTCATCTCTCCTTAACCCCGATGACGTTTAGGGGTTAAGGCATAGGAAAGGAGGCTTATAGGTAAGGAGATTGGACTTTTCGGATAGGCCCCCGATTGCAAGAGCTATCTACTAGGCTACAAGTGTCACCGGCGCCAACTACTGGCTTGGCATGCGTACTACAGCGATTTTGGAAGTTTTTTTTCCGAAACTGTGTGCATGAAGAAAGTTTAACGCGGGTGAGAGGAGAGGAAAAACAAGCATGGCTTACAAATGAGTGATCAAATGCAGTTGAATTTAATACCTGATCGGCTTGTTATTTCTGGTGCCGACAGCGGGCATTTAAAGGTTTAACCGACTGGTGCCTCACAGCCATGGAGATGCTGTTAGAGATTCAGCCCCAGCACGTCTGCTCTCCATTCACCCTCTTCATCTGATCAGAGCGGCGTCTCACTTGACGCATGGCACCGCGTTTGTGTCACACGGCCCTCTGTCATTCTGGGATGTGGGACACTGTGTAAATACACAAACTGTTTCACCATGCACACATTTCTCCAGCGACTCTGGAGAAGACTTGTTGTCACAGTCAGTGAATATCCCCTACCTGTCAGGATCGTTAGGAGATATTCACTGATTTTGACACAAAGCGATTTTGAAATGGAGCGTTCTGGAGAATGGCTGACTCCAAGCCGTGGTCAGTTGTAAAGTGTGTTCTGTTCCCCAGGTTCCCGACATGGAGGACGAGGAAGGTGACGGGGATGATGATGATGATGATGAGGAAGGACTGGAAGACATCGACGAGGGAGAGGAGGATGACGACGACGATGAGGATGGTGAAGGAGAAGATGGAGAGGTGAGGATATACCAGGAGTCATCAGGACAATCCATTCACTAGAGTGTTCATGGGATCCTTTCTGTATCAAGGTCATATTCCTTACACCCATATTTGAATTCATTTATTATTGTCTGGTCATGTAGCCCAGGTAAACAAACGGTACATGGCGGTAATTCATTTTTTACGTTGGTTGGTTGCCTGGCTGACATGATGTATTGTTTTTGGAAATATGACTCGTGACATGCAGTCTCTAGAAGTGTAGGACTCAACTTGTTTTGTTTAAAGTGTAACTAAACCCCAAACCACTTTTTTCAGCTTACAACCAATTTATATGGGAATTTAGTAGTGTTGTTGATTGTCACACGCAGGTCCAATTCTCCACATTTTACTACAAAGTATGTTTATTCAACATTGTGTGGTATAAATCTGTTCTGGTGAAAACATGGGTACTGCATACACATTTTTCTATCGGCTTATCTAGTTGAGCGAAACGTGTGTGGTTCACTGAAACGTCAGCAACAACCCCCCCTCCTCCCCCTCTGCCCATCTCCCTGCTATCATATTGTATGGAATGTAAAGCCCACTGGGGCAAATGTCTATTTGTGATATTGGGCTATACAAATAAAACTGATCTGATTTGAGTATTTCTCTCTTCATACAATGAATATAATATTGGAAGGTCAACTATTTATATATTAATAATATAATATTTATAAAATATGAGTGATGGCGTCCCAGCTGTTTGTAAAGATGTCTGACATTAACTCAAGTAACAGTGATTTGTTTTTTCTTCCAGGATGATGGTGAGGATGACTAAAGGTTTGAGCCCAACACCGTGCCCCAGTTCTCCCTGTCATCGTCCTACAAACCCACGGGAGCGAGGAAAAAAAAATTGTTTGTTTTTGTGTGTGTGTAGAGAGAGGAGGGAGTGGGGGGGGGGGGGGGGGGGATGGGGTTGTAAAAAAAAAACGTTCCTGTGTGTTTGTGCATAAAGCCTGTCCGACCTCTTCCTCTGCAGCCACAGCCTGTCCATCCCGCCATGTCTTTAGACCAGCTCTGTCTTTCTCTTTCATCTCCCAAAGACACGCAAAGTCATTTAAAAAAATAAATAATTTGTAGCTTTCTGCACGTCATCATACGTAGATTTAAAGATACGGACAATAGCGATTTCTATGTCCAATTGGAAAATGACAGTTCTTGGGGTAAGACATTAATTGTACAGTTTAATGGTCGGGGCAGAGGGGCTTCTTTGACACCAACTCTGGACGTCTTGTTAAGGTTTGAAATGTCATTTTTTTTATAAAAACAACCTAAAAACTAAATTTGAGCTTGGCTTAACATTTTGAGACGGGAGAGTTTTTTTTTTTTCCTTACCTGTAGAGTCCTGTGGAGTCTGCAGTGTTTTCTCCTCTTCTGCTGGAAAGCTGTTTCACATTAAATGAAGTGTACCAGTTTTGCTTTGTTACAATAAATAAAATGTATACATGATTTTTTTTGGAGGAGGTGGGGTCACATTTTGGGCACGTCGGCTGCAAATTTGACAAAAACCTTGAACTGTGCTTTTGTTTATCACATACTTGCTTCCATTAGACCAGTCACACATGTTAAGAATGTTCATTTTTTTCCGTAGTAGATTTCAATCTTGACAAAAGTCAATGTGTTTCTACTAGACACATGACCTGACAGGTGCATTTGTGGCTGTTATAGGAGGCACTTGTTCTGCTCTGACATGTTCAAATGTGGCTCTTTGCCTTGCCAACAGACATAGCAGCTTGAGCCAATGTGCATGTAAACACTTTGAATCAGGCACAGACTACTTTGGGTCCAGCACAATCTTCTAGAATAATCTGATTATTTACAGAAGATGATCTATTTTTTCTGAAATGTGTGGGGGCGCTCCAGACTCTTGATGTGACCAGTTGGTAATTATTCCTTTTTGATGTGTCCCGTTGAATAATAATACCCTGCACTTTGTTGCCAGTGGCTTTTCAAATAAACAGTTTTGGGTTGATTCAGGTTTTATAAAAATGATTGCCAGTGTTGACTTTTTTTTAAATTGCAGAAACAGAATGGTATTTCTTGTAACTGTAGTTGACTATAGTAATAAATACAAATACTACCTACATTTTTAGCCTACATATCATGGTTTCACCCAGTGGTGTAAAGGACTTAAGTTACGTCTTTACAGCAGATTTTTTGGAGTATCTTTACTTAGTTAGTTTTTATATTCACTACATAAAGAAAAATGTATACCTCTAGGCCTACTTTTCTTTTTCTTTTTTAACTAGAATTAATTGTATTTCTTAGCTATTGCTTTGGTAATGTTAACTCTTGTTTTTTTAGAGGAGAGGGATGGAAGAGTATAGAATAAGAGAGGAGAGGTAGAAATAGGCTTCCATTACAAGTTTAAATTCAAATAAAAGTGATTGAAATTAGGGGGGGACTATTTCTGTTTTTTTTTGTACTTTTACTTCTGTCGGCCTACAGTAGCCTACATTTTAATAGGCTACCTGGCTTTTGATACTAAAGTAGATTTAATCTAAGCTATTTTAAGTAGGGCTAAAAAATGTATCTAATTAATTACAGGCTCTGTGATTAATTAATCTAAATTAATCGCATACTTATATGACACTTTTTTGCCTGTTTATAAACAGCTGTAGATTCTCTCTCTCTCTCTCTCTAGCCAGGTTTCTAGGCTACATGAAATAAAGCTGCGCATAGCGCCGACTCATTCGCCATCGTACTACTCAAAGCCAAAAATAGATACACACGCAGCTAGCAAACGAAAGTGAGACACGGAGGAAGATTGAGAGATAGGCTACTTGAGTTTTGAACCTAGCCTACATTGTTGGCGGCCACTAAATGAATAATTCACAGACACTGCGGAGAATAAAATAATTGCTTATTTGCCCGAAACATCCCATAACACATCTATAGAGACCTCGGCCCCTTTGCCCTGCTTCTTTCTTTACTGTTTAATCCCGTGCGGGCTGCGTCCACAAGATGCGCTCTCGTCTCACCCCTTTAGCACCGGGTCAAAGGGCACTATAGAAGTGCGATTAATCTGCGTTAATTTTTTTAATCGCGTTAATTTTTCTGTGATTAATTAATCGAAATTAACGCGTTAATTTGACAGCCCTATAATTTTAAGACTTTTAGTCAATTGATTTTATTACGGGTGACTAACTTTTACCGGAGTCATTTTCCGGTGAGATATCCTTAACTTTAACCTCAAGTAGGCCTATATAGCATGTAGGCTATAAGTAGGCTTACTTTATACACCAATGCGCTGCTTAATTATTTTTCAGAAAAAAACACGTCCTGTAGGCTAGTTGTCCCTCACGCGTGCAACGGCTGCACATCACTTACCCTCGTCGTTACAAATAGGCTGCAAATCCGAAATATAGCCTACACTTAAAAAAGTGTAAACAGACAAACAACAAATATAAACAAAGTGTAAAAAGGTCGGACAAAAGGATAAATAAAAAACTGTAATTTACATCTATTAAAATAGCATATTAACAAGCATTGTAAATGAGACATACGAGCAGTGTGAGTAGGCTACTGTCCCGTCTCGCACCGGCTGTTACAGGAAGTACAGATGCATTCACAATATATTATATGTTTTAATACCTGAGAACGCTTCAACCCTATATGTGTTGGAAACAGATAATCACGTGTTCTTATCTTTCTTTCTTTCTTTCTTTATTGTTCAATTTTAAGAAAAGGTTAGGATTTGTATCCTGGAGACAAAGCGGAAGTGAGGACGGGATATATCTCTTGTGTTTGGACATTCTCTCCGTAACCAAGGTAACGCTCCTAGCTATCCCTTTTACTCCATACATTTGGAAACCAGCGCCGTCAAACGTTCTGATGCTAGCTACAAAGCGAGACCTAGCTAGCTGCGCGGTCACCATTCTGACAAACGCTAGTTAACATGTTTCATGTTCATCGTTGAATCATTCTTCAGCCCGAGCAAAGCCCATACTGTATTAGCATGTTTACTGACGAAGCCCTGGACTCGGTACACATCCAGTCTGTGTGGAGGAAGTCCCAGCAGTCTGCGCAGGAGTCGGTATGAATCTCTACTTGATGCCGAATAAGAATATCTCGTGTTAGAGAAACAAATGAGTATGATTACAACCACGGAGGGAAATGGAACTAGGGATCACACGATACTAGTAGCTACTAGCTAGTCACTAAAGTAACTTCAACAGGGGAGAGATTTCCCGAAGAGGATAACCAACCAATGCCACTGGACATTTTATTTGTGCAAGGATAATGTTAATGTAGCCGATACTGTTTACACGTTTTAAATAATGATAACGTGACCACAACACACAGTACATCTATATTGCACCTACTTCAGGCTCATAAATTGCGGTGTCGGGGAGTAGTTAACGCCATGTTATGAAACTAATAGTCTACCTTCATTTTGCTGAGGCTTGCTGGGCCTACATGATCAATTTTCCCCTTTTTTACAAAGTAATTTGAACTACTTTTTCTAAGTAGCTTCAGTTAACCAAACTAGATCCTTCCCTAGGGTAGCTTTGGCCCTACTTTATCTTCCTCCAGTGTGAAGTCATTGACAGTTTGCAAAGCTAAGATGAACAGGTTGCTACCCCAACGTTGCTTAATTCTGTATATCACATTTGGAATTGCAATCACTATAGGAATGATTTGCATCCCTGAGCAGAAGGGGCCTTTATTTGCTGTCCTAACCCTTTCAGAGAAGCTGTCAGACGGCAGCGCTGCACAGTGCTGAGGCAGAGGTCCAGACTGTGTGTTCCACCAGCATCTGGACCCAGACGTCCCAGCCTCAGCCCCCTGGCACGGAGCACCTCCTCCAGGCAGACCATGGTGAGCCAGAGCCCCCAGGCCTCCACGCCTTCCTGCTGCGAGTACAGGACCAGGTCATCAGAGAGCTGGGCAAAAACGCCAAGAGCCACGCCTTCGATGGCTTCCAGGTCAACTGGGAGAACCACAGTCACCTGGTGAGTAGGACCAAGTGGGAATCGCACAAAAAAGGGTGTTTTTCTGATTTTGTCAGGTGACAGCGAAAACCAGGCGAGAATCTGAAAGTGTGTCTTCGTCCAATGAGCCGATGCTTTGATCTTGATTTGATTCATTTAGGATCCCCAGTTGCAACACACCAGAGTGAGTGGAGTCTGTACATAAAAAACTACCAACAGACAATCATGCGTTTGACATCAAGTCAAACAAAATAGACGAATAATAAACAACAATAAGACAATATAAAATCAATTAAAAATGACTTTAAAAAAAATGAATCTTTGGCCCTGGCGTAAGGGAGATCTTTTCATTAACTGTTAGCCATGACAGGCTACAATGCATTACTTCGATACTACTGTGACTCTAGCAGTGAATGGAGCAGCTTCTGCCTAATTATTTTACAGCAGCATTGTGACACAGACTGGGCTTGATTGTATCTCCATAAAGAGTTTTTTCTGTACCGTTTCATGTCTCCAGGTCTCATGCCTTCATTGTCTCCAACATCCCAGTGCTCAAGAGAAAGATCTGCATGTCACCAGTGTGTCGTGGAGCTGCACAGGTTCAGTTATTGCCTGTGCCTACGGTCGGTACGTATGTCACTTCATGTAAACACACTCCACCAAGGTAGTCCTGAATGTTTTTCACCCCATTTCAGTCTGTTATTTACTTAGAAAATGGTAACCATTGCACACCCAACATCGCTCAATGATTTCAGAACTATTGTCCTCACACCTCACTTAAGCAAATGCATGAAATGTCTAGTTAGCAAGGAATTAATTACACAAAGCTCTTGTGTTTTTTGGTTGGCAGGATTGACGAGGGGGACTGGAGCACTGAGCGGTCCTATGTCTGTACGTGGAACCTGGACCGTGGAGGTGTGAAGCCCAAACAGGCTGACCTGGTCATAGACGTTCACACTGCAGTCACTGCTGTGTGCTGTCACCCCAACCAGCCCGCACTTATCGCAGGTACACTCACTCTATAGCAGCATGCTAGTACACTCTGAATGGGCTCAAGTCAATACTCCTAACATCTGTGTCCAGGGCCGGCGGTAGCCAGGGGCCAGGACTTTTTTTTTTTTAGGTGAAAGTCCAGACCCACTATCGGACGGACCTGTTCATTCGCTGTCCAAGAAAATGTCAAATAAAATTCAGACAATTAGTTAATACTAAAGAATATACCATTACCATGCATTGCTTCTAATTGTATTATTGGGTGGGCAGGACAGCCTGCCTCCAAGTTACCCACCCGCTTATAGTGGTCACTGGTCAGCAGAGCCGGCCCGAGGCATAAGCGAAATGAGCGGTTGCTTAGGGTCCCGACTGCCAGGGGGCCCCCCCAATTTTTTTTTCTATTTCGTTTTCTTTTTCAGTTTGTGTGTTTGATATCAACATCATATTATGTAAATGTGAATTATCATACAATAAAAGGAATACAATGTTTTGGTAGATAGTTAATAGCTTAATAATTGAATCAGTTCATCTGGGAGGTAATCCGAGGTTAACTGATCACGTCACGTTCACGTCCATGGCATGCACAGTGTGTATTGAGTTTATTTAAAAATATTTGAAAATGGGGCTGCCCTCAGTTGCCCATGCACTGTGTATAGTCTATAGCCTATTTCAGCCTCGTCTGTGGAAAAAAGATAACTGGACAACAGAGTTCTTCTGCTTCGTTCCTCTCACTGCATTTAAATGCATGAATATTACAGAAAAATATGTCCCGTAAAAGAAAAAGAGCACCAAGCCCATCCCAGAGGACCCTCCATAATATTTTATTTCAAATTTATATTTCCATGGAAAATCCATGCATCTTTCTTCAATTGCTTCTAATTCATCAGACCCAGTGTCCCCAAATTATTTGTTCACACAAAATTCCTCAGATTTAGCCTCTTAATTTTCCTCTCAAAGTGCACCAGATTCATGCATTTCACTTTAAAAAGGTAAAAAACAATCTCCCGGGGGGGGCATACCCCCAGACCCCCCTAGCAGAGTTGTGACCTCGGCTGGCTACTATTTTCACCCAGTTGGACATCGGAGCCAATAGTGGAAGGAATATATATCTATATAGTGTGTATAGTATATAGCTCTGGACTACCACCATCCAGGTTGCCCAGTTCCAAAGCTTTCTCTTCAATCAGCTCAGGCTGCCTACAGTTAATACTGCGATTAAAAAAAAAAAAAGATACATTATGTTGTATATAATGTATATTATATGTTATTCATAAACATTTTGGAAAAAAAACATGCAAGAATCAAATCTCCCACACAGCAACACTCAAAGTTTATTTGCATATTGTGTTCTACACAATTCACAGTAAATGTGCCAAAAAGCAGACGCAGAGATCTTACAAGGGCAAAACATTTCGGCTTGCGTAAATTCACCTAAAATGTATAAAGGCCCACCCTAATCTAACTGTCTAGAACTTGGCCTGTCTGTGTCTTACCCTACGTCCCCACCAAAAGCAACACATACGCCTGTGGGCGCTCAGGTCGCTCCTATCTCCCTGCCAGCCTCTGGAGCAGTCGCTGGCAGGGCTGCAGACATCACTCCTGGTGTGTGAATAGGCTGTCAGGTTTACAGAAGCTATACAGAACAAGGGCTGGTAAAACCTCACTCACTGATGCTCACAACACTTTTGCACACAAGCGTTCATTGAAAATGAATAGCAGCCAGCTGACAGTGATACTCTGGTGGGGACGCAGGGTTAGTGTCAGGTTTTGCTCTTAAGCCCCGCCCGATGAAAACAAATATATTTCAGAGGAGATTAGAAAGCTAATGATACATTTGAATGGAAAACCCTTATTCTGACATTCTTGCATTATCTTCAGTATGCTTAGTCTCATTCCTAGCCTTAAAGTCACAGCAGATAAATAGCCTAACGTAACAGTTTTAATTGTGTTACATCCAGAAGTATGTGTTTAATTAACTGGTCAATCCACATCAAATAGCGTATACCTATTTCTTATATGGCTGTATTAGTGTTGACTTAAGCCTAACCAATAAATCTGGTGATTTTAACTAAGCGCAAAAATCTAGCGGTTGTGTACATTTTTGCAGGCCAGTAGCAAGAAATTGTAAAGCACAAATGACAAAGATGTTCGGGAGCTCTGACAAGTTTCTATTTAGTTTGTCAAATATCTTATTTGTTACATATCTACAGATATAAAACATTTTGCTTCTTAAAAATGTAACATATCTAAATCTAAATTATTATAGTTTTTGTCCTGGCAGTGAATACGTTCAAAGACTCTGATTCTTTCAGATGTCCCACAATAGCAGAATAAACCCTTTCCATGGCTTGTTTCATGATTTTCACTGAGGTATGTGTGTTTGTGCGATTACACATTACAAGTGGTGTGTGTGTGTGTGTGTGTGTAGGAGGCCTGTACAGTGGGGAGGTGGTGGTGTGGGACACCAGGCAGACTCAGGACCCTGTGCTGGCTCAAACTGGGATGTCAGCAGACAGCCACAGAGAACCTGTTTATCAGGTGAGTGAACACAGATAGAGTTGACATGCAGCATGCAGCCTCCTCTGTCCTTAGACCCTTCAGATAAGGCTAACATATCTGTACAAAGACCCCTCAACTGGGAATCAATGGAGAAAAACAGAAGAGGGATCACTCTCCCTGGAAGGACAGACATCTTATGGATTTCATGAGTTCAAATGAAAATCACAGTATGAACACAATATTTGACAACATAAGAGGTACATGTAGACTGTAAAAAACTACTGGTAATTGGTTTTCTCCTTCAAAAACCTAAATCCTTCTACTGCAGTACACTGCTGTCAGGGATCATACAAAGAACTTGTGTGCAACACACACACATGATAAGGTCCCACTGTGTAGTCCATTCCTCTGTGATGTGTGTGCAGGTAGCCTGGGTGCCCCTGCAGAGGAAAGGAGAGTTTGGGGTGCTGAGTGCCTGTTCAGGAGGACGGGTGCTGCTGTGGACGGTGGACTCAGACCAGAGCAGGCTCATTGCTCACGCTGCCTACGCCTTAGCACGACAGCAGGTTCCACACAGCAGCAGCACTGGCTTCAAGGTGAGCCTCCCCATGAACGACCACACTGGAACCAAACCCAACAGATAGAACAGCTTCCTTCCACTATAAGGGACCAACGTTGGCTTCAACGCCAGCCCTGATTGGCCCAGGCATTTTTAGTTGGGCTAAAGCATAGTCTAGCATTCATATTCAAAGTTCAAGCTAGACCCAGGAATAACTAAATAAAGGAAGTGTCTACAGAGATGACACCTGGTGCTCTCCGTTACTAATGAGTAGACTCCAAGGTAAATGCAAGGTGCTCTTAATGTCTTAATGTAAAGTCAGGTAAAGAGTAAGCACTGAAGCTTACTTCAGACACATTTGCGTCATACTAAGGATCGTAAAAAATACTTTAATAGTTGTGGCAGATCAGAATAAATGTTTCATATTAGTAAAATGTGTGTGCTGTGTGGGCAGTGAGTAGCAGGTGTCTGTGTTGTCCCGTAGGCCCGAGGCAGCAGTGTGGTGGGGGTGACAGCCCTGGCCCTGTCTCCCTGGGACCCTGACACCTTCCTGGTAGGCTCAGAGGGCGGCCTGCTGCTGCGCTGCTCCTTCTCCTCCCAGACCCAGGCTGCAGCTCCTGCACAGGGCCTCAGTGTTCCGCTCAGAGCCCCCGCTGTCTTCTCCTTCAGGCCTCGCAGTGGGCCTGTCCACTCCATTCACTGCTCCCCTTTCCACAGGTCACCACTCACACACACTATAATACATCTGTACATACTACATATACATATTTTCTATTATATTTAACATTATATTACATGTACGGTATCCTATTTCACTAGTTATTTTTTTCATTTCCTTGTTAGGTATTTGATTTTGTCTAAATGTAATCTAATTTTGCATTCTATTTTATATTTCCATGGTGCACTGCACCTCATCTCTACACTGTGTCCTTGCACTACTGTTGTTTGTTCAGATCTCAGGTGTTGCTCTCTTCACTTGTGTGTTTCTATAATACATTTTCTTCTTCAATATATTGTTGACAGGAGCCTGGGACTTTGATTGCCAATGACTGCTGCTGTAATGGTTGACTGATCAGTACTGCAGTGATCAGCAGCTATTGAACAGGTGTGTCTAAAGCCTCTTTGTTTTGCACAGGAACCTGTTTGTGAGTGCAGGGACAGACGGCGTGGCCCACCTCCACTCCCTGCTGCAGGCCAGCCCTCTGCTCTCTGTCAGGGTGTCTGACTCCTACGCCTTCCAGGTGCAGTGGTCTCCTACCAGACCACTGGTCTTTGCTGTAGCCACCGGACAAGGTACAGCAGATAAATGCTTGTGTATGTGGATGGTGTACAGTGTTTTAGCCTCGGATTGAGACATAGCAGCGGGGCATATGGGGGTGCAAGGAGGTTTTCAGCAATCACAATTGCGCCCTGCCAGGACGTTTTATATGTGTGTGTCTATCTGCCAATGGCTCTTAATGCCTGTGTACAAACTACATTATGCACAGAGATGAATAGGAAAAAGGGTTAGAAAAATTCAGTTTTACGGATATAAATACATAGCCGGAATTTAAAAGTGGTGACATAATCAGGAAAGCGCTGTGTAGGCCTATCTTTTCATCAATGTGATTTGATGTGGATATAAATGTTAGCCTCTAGGTTAAGATGCTTTACTGACATGAGTGTGACAGCACAGAATAGTCTAGATAAGTTATTTTCTAAAGTTTAAAGATAGGTGCTCTCATCTCCCTTAGGTGTGTTCATTCACACATCAGGAAAACACTATAAATCAGGAAAACACTATAAATGATCACTTCATATATTTTCTGGTTGAATGTGACACATCAGATCCAGATGAGGAACTTTGAGTTGGAGCTACGCGTTTCATCCAGTATGTCTCAAAGGTCAATCCTCCCATCTGGATGGTCAACCAGTTCTACCACTACAGCATGATGTGCTGTGTCATGTCAATGTAGCAGCAGTACGTGAGGCTGTGTCCTTATTGAAACCTCGTCCTTCTCTCTCTGTCAGGCTCGGTGCAGATATTTGACCTGGGCCGGCGGTCCCTGAAGGCAGCAGCCACCATAGAGCATGGAGGACCGGCCCTGGCTGCCACCTGTCTGGCCTTCAACCAACACAACCCTGAGCTGCTGGCAGTGGGCAGAGCGGATGGAACAGTGTGTGTGTGGCAGCTCAGTGCTGACCTGACAGAGCAGAGCCCCAGAGAGAGCAGCCAGCTGGAGCACATAGCCAATCAGGTGGCAGAATGACCTAGGGGTGGGCTAGCATGATATTTTAAAGGTATGATAACCTGAAGCAGAAAAATACCACGGTTTCTCTGTTGCGATCGCAGCTCTCAAATATGTTATTTTGAAAAAAGCTCAGGAACATGGAATAAAGTCGAAAAACCTATTTTGGACGATTGCAGTCCCCTCTGATGTTTGGAGCTTGGAGCCTCTATCTGGGGCTGTGTTCAAAAAGCCATACTAACACCATCCCCCCTACATACTCAACATGATGTATATACTCCATACTTTCTACGTAACGATCCATTGTGTATGCGAGGTTCGACAGACCGTTTACACTGTAGTATACAGAAACAATAAAGAATACAAAAAAAAACTTCCATGCTGTTTGAAAGGACACATTGCATTGTGGGGCGGTTGAGTAGGAAAAGTAACCTGTCGATCCATACACAAAATGTTACCAGAAGGTAGTACTCATCCGGACATTTCTCGCATACACAACCGTCACATACTCAAATTGACGTCAAAATGAGTATGAGTAGGACGTTAGTATGGCTTAGTACAATGGAAGGACTGATGGACTTTTTTCGAATTTTTTTTATGTATAGTTCTTTTTTATTGGGTGTCATATAAACATTTGTAAAATGTAATTTTCTTCTATTTTTTTGGTCTTCATGGTCCTATAACTTTTTTTACATTCAACTGACATCACTGCAGCGTGTATATTCTTAAAGCCCAGGTTGTCCTGAGTAAAAAAAAATCTCAGCTTGATTGTGTGCATCTCACAGGGCACATGTTTTACAAGGTTTATTAGATAATAAATCCAGACGGACCAGAAAAGGCTTACGGCATGGGAGGGTTGAGACACTTGTATGATAACATGCTGAGGGGGTGGACTAATACCATAGAACGGTACCACGGAAAATAGTGCTTTTGAAACCTTTCATTTTTCTAATGGCGGTATATCTTGATACCAGAGGCCTGTTTCAGGTAGCTGGTTATGAGGCGACTCAGAGTTTGTTCGCTCTGAGTTAGTGGAAACTCTGGGTTTTCCGTTTCAGGTAGCAGGTCCAGCGCAACCGAGAGTCAGTTACTGCGGCAACATACGCCGTGGGTCCAACCTGCTGGATAGGTGGTTAGACCCCCCATCGATAGAGGTTCAGTCCCCTTCACAGCAGACCCGGGTTAGAATCCAGCCCACTCTTGTTCTCTGCATGTCATTCCCCTCTCTGCCCCA
Organism: Ammodytes marinus; assembly: GCF_949987685.1. Taxonomy (NCBI): domain Eukaryota; kingdom Metazoa; phylum Chordata; class Actinopteri; order Uranoscopiformes; family Ammodytidae; genus Ammodytes; species Ammodytes marinus. The sequence goes on along the minus strand of NC_137222.1, from coordinate 23,879,400 downwards.
TTTCATCTCTGTCTTTACAAACGGTATAATAAAAAGCCAAAAAAGAAAAGGCAAAATTTACCCTGCATTCCAAATCACATACTTTTTCTTTTTACTACATTGCATACTAAAGTAAAGAAGAGTTTTAGGGCCACGGGAGAGAAAAAAAATCCGATAAGGAAGATTTTTTATAATTGACCTGCATGTATTGGGACATCCTAAATCTTTTTTTGGCATACTAAATAGTAGGGAAGTATGGGAATTGGAACGCAGGGAGTTAAAAAAGAAAAGTGAAGTGTGATTAGGAGCAGGCTGAGGTCATGTGATCAGGACCAGGCTTCCATCTGGAAGCGGCCGGTCCTCTCCATGGTGTCCAGCATGTGGGCTGCCTGCTCTGTGGACAGACCCCCCTCCTGCTGGAACACCTCTTTAAGGGCCTCACACACACTGCTGGGCATGTCCTTAGCATTGCTGCAGAGAAGAGACAAAGGACAAATCAGACATTCGTATTTATTCGTTATTCAGCTCTGTAAAAAATTAAGAGACCAGTCTGGATTTTTGCTTAATTTTTTATCTCAACATTACTTAATGGAAATGCTCTTAATGACAATATTCTTATTGTGAATTTGGTAGAAATGTTGTCAGTAGTTAATAGTGTAAAACCAAAATGCTATTATTATAATTTTTTTTTATACTTATTTTTTATTTTAAAAGGTTAATTCTACTCAAACATATGCATATAAATAGTAAAACGAGAGACACTGAATATTTGGAGTGGTCTCTCAATTTTTTCCAGAGCTTAATATTACCCCCTTAGGGATTGACGTTTGGTATTGAACAACAAAAACTTTTTTCCATACTTGATTTATGGAGTCAATTTGGTCTGTGCCAAAAGTAGTGAACTTGGATACCCAGCCCTAAAGCATGACACATAAAAAGTGCTAGATTCTGTTCGGTGGGGAGGATTCTGGGGCCTGTATGATGGATTTATCTTAGTTGTTATTGTGCCTTTTTGAAAGAATAAAAATATATATATTTTTAAAGATGTCCATCTTCATTAGGAAGCGATTTAGTTGTAAGAGTTTATTCATGCCACACCCTGGTGAGAAATGAGCAGAACTTTGGCTTCAACTCAGAGTAACCTAGGCAACAGTATCTCAAAGCTTTAATTGGGAAAAATAGAACTGAATTTAATTTAAAATCTTGATTTCTAACTGTAACAAAAAAGAGTCAAATAAAATCTCATATGGTAAGCCTTCATTCTGTGGTGTGAAACAGGCCCGATGTGGATATATTCCCAGAACTGGCGCTCTGAAAGGATAGCTACTTGACTTGTTCAACTGAGACAGGTGTTAAAGGTTAAGGGGTGGTAGGATGGCCTAGAGGTAAGGTGGCCGACCAGTAACCATGAGGTCGCTGGTTCGATCCCCGGCACCGGACAGGAGGGTGTGAGTCGTAAAACTAGCAGAGGCTGGTATTGTGTCTACGGTGCCCACCATCTCTACCATTGTGTCCTTGAGCAAGACACTTAACCCCAAAACTGCTCCAGGGGCGCTGTACTGCGGCTGACCCTGCGCTCTGACCCCCTCCGAAGTGTGGTAACTTGAGAGGGGATATGCGAAAAGACAAATTTCAATGTGCCTCGTGTACAACTGACAAATAAAGATAACTTAACTTAACTTTTTTTTTTAAAGGTAAGCCATTTATTTATGTTAATATAAGTGTTAAATCGCTCTTATATAGTGTGTGCGTTTCATAAAGCCGATCTCTCAGTCACTCGCTCTGCATGTAATCTGCAAATAAACTTTTCGGGGATCCCACCACACTGATAACAAATCAGAAGAGAGAACGCTACAAACCGGCACCCGTCTCACTGCCGGTGCACGTGCAGAGCGACAGATGGGTGAATGTGTATGCGCCTACAATGGTGTAGCAGGTAAGAATCCTTTCCAATGTCTGTTATGATGGTTTTTATCATGTTTGATCACACTTATGGATCTGAGATGATACTAGATAACTCACTGCTTGAAGACCGCAGTGCATTAATGTGGTGACGTAGGGACGAGGGAGGGGACTGCTAACTACAGTCACTGACAGGAAGTTAGCTAAAAGAACCATTCCGCTTACAGCACCTTTAACTTCAGAACTTCCAGTTTTCAGACAGACAGGCAACATGATGGAGTGACCCTGACTACTCACAGGAGAGAGAGAGAGACTCACCCTGCGATGTAGAAGCACGCCCCTTTGTTAGCTATCAGGTCCCACAGGAGCTCAGCATTCTGCCTCACACGGTGCTGCACATACACCTTCTCATCCTGAAACACACACACACACACACACACACACACACACACACACAGTCAGGCCGGAGGCTTAGAATTCACCCAAGATTGTTTCATTTTTCTACAGATTGAGTAAGTCAGTGATTCTGGAGAATGCTTGTTGTCAAAATCACTTTTTTGTCAAATTGAGTGAATGTCTTAATGTACGTATTTACATGCTCATTTATGTGTATTTACATATTTAGTGTGTTGGCCCTTAAAGCCCTCCATAATGTGTCTGACCTGGTCTCGTGAGAAGGCAGTGAAGAGGGTCATGTGTCCAGCCTTCACCAGCTGCTCCCACTCTGTCCTACAGTAGAAGTCTTTGGACTGGGAGCGACAGCCGAACACCAGGACGTTGGCTGGAGGATAGGGAGGGGGGTGAGACAGCTCATTTTTCCACAGAGGCTACATTTACACCACAATGAGCTCGCTAAAAAACGGAAACGTTTTTTAAAAACGTCTGCGTTTAGATGACAGTTTTTGAATTAGCTCCACATGCACACAGATCTACATGGCTGTAATACGCATGCCAGGCCTGTAGTGGGCGGTAAAACCTTGCAGTAGATAATAACCCGTCCTTATTCAAATAAATTTCACTCTGGAACCTGGTTTACAATTTCAGACCCCCAAAACGCTGTTGCCGTGTAAACAAATGACCCCAAACATAAAAAATACTTTAGCTTTAATGTTGAAAATGTTAGCGTGTACACAGCCACTAAAGGAGGAGAAAGAGGCCAAGCTCTCACCGTATTGGCCCTGTGCTATCCTCTCCTGTAGGGCCGACCTGAAGGGAGCCACTCCTGTCCCAGGTCCAACCATGATCACAGGGGTGTGCTGCTCTGTGGGGAACTTCAGACCGCCCTTCTTCACCCACAGAGGCACATACACCTCCCCTGCAACACCGTTTATTACAACACAATTAATGCTACACACATGGCTTTAAAAGGTGGAGCCAGCGATTCTGCAGAATGCTTGTTGTCAAAATCACTTTTTGGGCCAAATCAGTGAACGTCTTCTCACGACCTGTTGCCTGTCTGTGTGTGTGTGTGTGTGTGTGTGTGTGTGTGTATGCTGAAAAAGATGGCGGGCCCCCTTTGTTTACAGAGCCTAGGTTGTGTATTCACACCAAAAAAGTGGTCAGCACACAAAGTACAGAATGGTGACGAGGATATTCACTGTTTTTTACAACAAGCCTTCTCCAAAATGGCTAACTCCACCTTTACTTTTTCAGTTGACATTTAAAGTACATATTCTCCAAGTTACGCATTATTTTGAATTTTTTTTTTGTGCAAAGATATGGAGAAAGGAGAGACCTTGTGCAGGGTCCAGGGCGGCCAGCCAGCTGGAGCAGAGGCCAGTCCGAGGTTTGTACATCTTGGTTTTGTAGCGAACCACAGCCACTAGGATCTGGAGCCTGTGTGGGTGAGCCTGTGTGGAGGAGAGAAGGATCACTTTGCTTTTTAATAAGAAATACAAGTTCCCAGTGATTTCTCCTAATCCGTCGCTAAGTACATGCTTAGTAAATGCCTTAACGTTAGTACATTAGTGGTTAATGCTTATTAGGCAATAATTCAGTGTTAATGCATATTTTTTACGGTAGGTGCTTTGTTAACCATTAACTATGCTTGCTTTACTAATGCTTTAACTGAGCACAAGTGTTACTTAATGCTTAGCTCATGCTTATTGAACATTAGTATATATTGACAGTTACTTAATGCTTAGCAAAAACCTAATAAGCATTAATGTAAGTTACAGTTAATGAATGTACCTTTACTGTAGAGTGTTAACAGTATTTCAGAGAGAGGACTCTAACCTTGAGTGAGGAGGCGATGGAGAAGGAGCGAGGCTGGATGTGAGGGAACAGGTCCAGGAGATAGTCCACTGTGAGCTGTGCTGTAGTGTGGGGGAAGTCTGCCAGCACCTGCACCAGCCAGGACACAACACACTTAATAGGCAGCTCAAATTCTTACTATGTGTTACTGTATTTCTTTAAGTTGACTATGTTGTTTTTTAATGTTTGTTTATACATTGTGCAATGTCCCTGAACTAAACCAATAAATAAAAAATAAATAAATAAGGACAGAATGACTTACAACTAGAGGACACTGAGGAATACGTAAAAAAAACATATGGTTGGAAACAATGAATTCTAATAAACTTAATTAAACAAAGTCAGTCTGCTTGTACACAAACTTTAAACATGGAGAAAGCATCTGTCCCATGGTTAGGGTTTCTTTATGACGTCATTTTTCTGAAAACCGTGTGCATGATGAAAGTTTTCAAAACAATTGCGTCTGAACGCGGAAGCGTTTGAAAACGTAAAGGGGAAAACTTTTCTGTTTTTAGCGAGACCAGTGTTGTGTAAACGTGGCCTTAGATTCAGGGCCAATCAGAGCAGACTGGGCTTTTTTGGAAGGCTTAAAGAGAAAGGCTCTAAAACAGAGTGTTTCAGACAGAGGCTGAAAAGAGGAGATTCAGCAATGGAACTGTTAGAAATATAAAAGATTTTCATTGGACACACTACACCATGAAAAAAGTTTCTAGTAGAACCCCAAATTACAATTTTGAACCTGGAAATGAGCTTTATATGTGACCTTTAAATAGCTCATCAAAAGTGAGGTTTAAAGGTGGAGTAAGCTATTTATTTATGTTGATATAAGTGTTAAATCGCTCTTTATTCATACAGTGATCACTTATATAGTGTGTGTGTTTCATAAAGCCTATCTCTCAGTCACCCGTTCTGCATGTAATAAGCAAATACACTTTTCGGGGATCCCACTACTGATAACAAATCAGAAGAGAGAACGCTACAAACCGACACCCGTCTCACTGCCGGTGCACGTGCAGAGCGACAGATGGGTGAATGTGTATACGCCTACAATGGCGGAGCAGGTAAAACTCGTTCCCAATGTCTGTTTTGATGGTTTTTAATCATGTTTTATCACACTTTTGCGGATCTGAGATGATGCTAGATAACTCGCTGCTTGAAGACCACAGTGCATTAATGTGGTGACGAGGGAGGGGACTGCTAACTGCAGTCACTGACAGGAAGTTAGCTAAACTGACCATTCCGCTTACTGAACCTTTAAATATGAAGGACTTGGGGGTGGAGGGAGAAGCATTGTGCTATGGCCCTAGTGGTGCTACGGCCCTACTACCTCCAGAGTGGTGCGTCTGGGTCTGTTGCAGTAGCTGTGCAGGTCGTCCTGGCCCTGGGCGGAGCTGAGCTCCAGCAGCTTGTCCTGCTCCAGCTGGCTGCTGCTGCTGAGGCCACACAGCAGCTCAAAGAAGGAGCGGCGCGGCACACAGCTGATGTCCAGGTAGCTCTCCACCAGGTGACGCACAGAGCAGGGCTGAGGGAGGCGGGGTGGCACTGACAAGGCAAAGCATTAGGAGTATTCAGGCTCCACAGTGATGCTTTAAAAAGGTCACCTATCATGTATGCAAAATGCACTTTGTCATATCTCTTCAACAATAACATGGGTCATTGTTAACATGTTGCATTTCGTTCTGTTTTTTATATTCTCCTAATGTGCTGAGGATCTGGTTGTGTCAGTTTGCTGTCATTGGTTTGTTCATTGTGATGTGTTTGGTGTCTCTGATCTTATGTTTATTTTTCTACATTGGCTATGTTGTAAATGAGGTTCCTAACTCAATATATTACCAAGTTAATAATAAAGTTGACGAATTAATGAAATCACTTCTTTCCATTGACAAAAACAATTCATGGGTAAGGCGCACACGCACGCACACACACACACACACACACACACACACACACACACACACACACACACACACACACACACACACACACACACACACACACACACACACACACACACACACACACACACACACACACACACACACACACACACACACACACACACACACACACACACACACACACACACAGAGAGAGGCCTACCTGCAGTGTTGTCTGAGGGCTTGAGAGTGAACCTAGCCTCTGGATCTAACCTCAGCAGTTGACAGAACTGCTGTACGTCTTCTGAAGCGTTCTGAGGTGACATCATCACTACATCACCAGCAGCAAACCTACACAGTGACAACACACCCAATGGAAAAGGTTCAGCATTTTCAGTTGGTTTTACACCTCTACATTTATAGCCTGGTCCTACCAGAGTCATATTACTTCATTTCATTTGTACAGAAGGTCTGGAATCGCTCAATTGACAAACGGTAGCTCAGAAGGCAGGTGTCTGTTGAAGTTTAAAACTATTGGATCTGCCCAGTGCCACTCTGGATCTGCCAACCAATCGCATAACGTTCGGTTGTGACGTATGTCATGAGCCGGTTTCTGAGCTACTCTCTCTGTTCACTGATTGGACCGCCAGAAATCTGGCCGGAGAAAAACAAAGAATATACCGCAGACCCAGACTGACTACTGAAGGGAAATGAAAATTAAGCAGAAGTAGGAAGGCGGGCGGTGGCAGGCTACTACATTTATAGACTGAGAAGCCGACTAATTCTGCATCTCAGAAAATACTACAGTGTACAGATCAATCCCACTACTGCTTTGGGGGTTAGGGGATCCTACATTACATCACAGTACAGCACCACTCCAGGCCAGTTGTTGGCTGCATCTAGAAGCTGCTTGTAGGGCTGGCAATAATAACTATCCTCTGTTCCAGTCGCACTGAGGGGAAATGTCTTTTGTAGACTGATGTGATGTTAGAAGAGTCTCCTCGGTAAGTTAAAGGAGTCTCTTCCACTGTTTCATGTTGAATTAAACTGATTCATTGTCTAGAGATGCACCAATCCACTACTCAGTATAATCCAATTCCGGGTTTTGGATTTCTTTGTTGGTGGTGATGTCATGTGTGAGGTTATGAAGGCTTAAGAAACACAGCCATTCTTATTTAAAAAAGAGCAACAAATATACAAAAATACATAAAGATGTACCTGAACTGCTTTCAACTAGGGCTGCAACTAACGATTATTTTGATAATCGATTAATCTGTCGATTATTTTCTCGATTAATCGATTATTAATCAATTAGTGTTTTGGTCCGTAAAAAGCCCATGTTGACGTCCTCAAATGTATTGTTATGTCCAAAACACACAGATATTTCAGTTTACTTTCATAATAGGATTAAAGAAAGCAGAAAATATTCACATTTGAGAAGCTGAAATCAGAGAATGTGGACATTTTTTATTAAAGAATTACTCGAAACGATTAATCGATTATCAAAATAGTTGGCGATTATTTTAATAATCGATTAATTATCGATTTGTCGATTAATCGTTGCAGCTCTACTTTCAACTGTTTCAATACAGAAGAACATCAGAACTTTTTAATTGCTCAATTATCTTTAACGTGTGATATGTCACATAGCCATGGCTTAGCATTTTATTTTATTTCCTAGTTAAAATAAAGTATATATATATATATATATATATATATATATATATATATATATATATATATATATATATATATATATATATATATATATATATTTTTTTTTTTAAATTTAAAAACATCCCTACTTCATGTCAAGGTGACTCACTCAATGTTGGATCCAGTGATGTCGAACTCAATGTGCCTGACGTCCTGGAAGTGGTCCTCGTGGGTCACTCTCCTGTTGAACAGCACTCGAGCAGCAAAGGGCTGGCCCTGGGAGGGGACAGGGGGCTGAGTGGGAGCTCTCAGCCTATCACATGGCTCCTCTGTCGCATCATCCAGGAAGTGGAATGTGTATGTTGGAGGGAGGCTGCATCAAGAAAACAAGGATTCAACACAAAACCAAGATAGATAGATAAAGGGCCTTAAAGGCACACTCCATGCCTTCTCCATCGAACGCTTGTTTATGTTCAGACTAACAGCGGCAATAGGTGACGCTCAGAGCGAGTGGACAGGTCGTTTAGCCAGCTTTAGTACAGTAGATATTAACCTATTTTGCCAAAAAGTGTTCTGGGTTACAATCGCTTAGTACACCTTTAAGGACAAATACAGCCACAGTATACTTATGTGTCGAATCAAAGTGTATACTCACGGCTGGTCTTCACTCAGTGGAATCACATGGGCTAAAGAAGGGTAGAGTGCAAAGACCTTGTCCCAGAGCACTGAGAGCCAGGGGTCAATCACAGCGTCAGACCTGCTCCACACACAGTGACAGGGACGAAGACACAATAAGATCAGACCTGGTTAGCACACACAGTCAGTGTGTTTCCATGGGACAACTAGATTGGATTAAGACATATACCGAACTTGCCACTCGAACGGACCGCGTCACTTGTCTGAGTATACATACATGGCCTTTCAAATATTCGATAAATGGCCGGAGCATGGCTGACTCCGCTATGCTAGGTGGCGCTGTAGCCCTTTCAACTAGTGGTTATAGAGCCACGTCCGGTTCCTTTCCGGCAACAACACTACTATTTATTGCGTCGTCCCCTTCCACTTCCTTGTGAAATCCTCCGCAGGGATTCTGGAGCAAGCGCAGAACGCAAACTCCGATATTAGATATGCGATCCTGTATACATGCAGGTAGAATGCCGACTATGAACGAGTTATCTAGGTGTTCTTATCCGACTTCGCTTGTCCGTTAATGTGCCGATTTGTGTGCTCAGCATAGCACTCTCGTCACTGTGTCACTGCAGTAAAAAAAGCCCAGTCTAGAGAAAAATAATACGTGAACTAAAACTACCATTGTCTTTTCTCCCCACAGTGTATGAAAGACATTGTCCCAGGTGTGAGGTGTATCTTACCCCAGGTCATGTTGGTCATCAGCCAGCCCTGGAGGCAGCAGCATACTGGCTCCCAGCTGACCCAGGCGCTTGTGAAGCTTTTTAGCCACAAAGTTGAACCTACGGACAAATGTGGTTGATGCTTTTACAGGGTAAGTTCAATTTAAGACTTTGTAAGACCTTTTTATGCCACTTCAGGCCATACTGGCAAAAGTAGGAAGGATGTAATGGAAATCCTGATGCATTTCAAGATACTTTTTAATACACATTTTGATAAACTCACATTGATGTACTGTAACAATAGCTCTGTGAAGTGTTGTTAACCCTTGCTAACAAAATCCAGAAGTGCTTATTTGTCACATAACGACCCCTCTCCAAGTATTTAGAAGTCAATCACAAATGGAAGACCTTCGTAAAGGAAGTTACCTTGCAGCAAAATGCAATAGGTTTAAGGCCTCATTTTCAGAATCTTAAATGAAATGTTTTCTTTAAGGCCATTATGACCCTGCAGGTATCCTGTTGTATAAAGACAGACAGTCACTCATTCTGAATGTGTATTGGGACGACTTTAAAAGATGAAAATCAAAGCACTTACTTTGGATAGGAGGAGTCGCCCAGGCCCAGCACGGCACAGTCCAGCTGACACAGAGAGCCCTCAGGCAGCGACTTCCTAAAGACAAACCTCCAGAAGCTCTAAAGAAAGAAAGACCAAAACAGAAAAATGTATGGCTTTTCCTAAGTTATTTCAAAGTTTGTGTCTGTATTTTTGACAAATCTAATAGGCGTTGGGCTCTCTTAGCTCAGTGGGTAAGGCCCCGCAGCAGACCCGGGCTGGAATCCCACCCCAAGGGTTGGAGGTTCGATCCCCGCCCTGCCACCTGTGTCATGGTTGTTGTGTCCTTGGGCAGGACACTTCACCCACCTTGCCTCGTGTGAAGCCTGCTATCGGTGTATGAATGTGTGTGTGAATGGTAACGTGTAAATGAGAACAGGTCTCCCTTGCAAAAGAATATCCAATCTCAATGGGATTTACCTGTATAAATGAAGGTTTAAAAAAAAAAAAAAACGCTTAATCATACTTGATTTGTTACCTTCATATTGTCTGGAGGGTCGCCCTGGCCAGCGGTGGAACACACAAAGACCACCAGAGACTCTGAGATCAGGTTGGCCTGTTTGAAGAGAGGGATGATGATCCAGGTCAACTTTAAAGGGCACATATTCTGCACATGTTCAGGTTCTAAATAGTAATTAAGGTTTCTACTAGAAACAGTTTTCATGGTGTAGTGTCCAAAAAAACACCTTTATATTCCCCACAGTGCCATTGCTGAATCTCTTCTTTTCAGCCTCTGTCTAAAACGCTCAGTTTTAGATCCTGTCTTTTTAAGCCACGCCTTCTGAAAGCCCAGTCTGCTCTGATTGGAATCTAACTGCTGGTTTTTGAATCTAAACTGCCAGATTCTCATACTTTGGGGGTCTTTAATCACACAGGGATCTTAATGTATGCTGAAAAAACATGAAAAAGTTAAATTTGCTTACCAGGTGACTTTACAAAAACCCAAACAAATGGGTACAGGGTAGGTAACGATAGGGAAGTGAATTCAATCCCCAGCACAGCACACTCACCACATTGTATTGATCCAGAGGCACACTCACCACATTGTATTGATCCAGAGGCACACTCACCACATTGTATTGATCCAGAGGCAGCACCTGGACCTGCAGCCTCCTCCTGCGGGCCTGGCGGGCCACCCTCTGGGCACAGTCCTGGGCCGTACCGGTCTGGCTCCCATACAGCAGCAGCAGGGCCGGACCAGACATGATGACTGACACACACACACAGGCACACACTGCTCAACAGTTCAAATAATCAAAATAATAATCAATAATCAAATAAAACACACATAGCAGTGATTCTTGAGGACTGGGACAAAATGTAACTGCTGTTATCTTTAAAAATAAAAATATTTAAAATTGTAGATGTTATTAGGGATTAAGAATAGAATGTCTGGAGCACAATTAACCCCTTAAATTAAATTTAATTATTATTATGTCAAATTTATGACACTTGTTATCTTCTCATGACGTCAAAACAGTGTGTCTACAGAGAAGGTTTCAATCTTTCATATGCAATAAAACCTATTAAAAATGTACTTTGATGATTTAAAAAGAGCTTTTTTCATCAAAGGCAACACTAAATAATCTCTCATATCAATAAAAAAAAAAATTCTACAACACATTCATGGTTTATAAGGTTTCTAAGTGGGGGGACACTTTTTGTCACCACCGTCAGACATTTCATTAAAATGTAATAAAATCAGGCAATATGAGGGGCAGCTGTCTCCGTGAAGGACCTATTGTCACAAGATATCTGTGCAGATTACATTAGAGTCAGAGAGGCTCTGATTAGTGTTGTAGTTTTAGAATATTTTACATTCCAAATCTTGAAAGTCCTGCGTCACAACCATGATACGTTAACACTGACTTACAATTTCTGAAGAAGTTATTTGAAATGTTTTGATCATTTTATTTTCCTGAAGTAGTTCATACTAGCACCTAACATCAACAGAAAAAACAAACTGCTACTAGAAAAACTCTATTTGTTCTGTTTAAGAAACGTTAAATATGTCAACACCGTCAGATATCAATATGTATATTCATATACATTTTGAAAATATTTTTTGTGGCCTCTATCAGTTTTGGTGAATATTTGTGATCACTATACATCTCATGGGTCTAGCATAAAATGAGGGAACATTTATTTGTGTTTTTTGGTGTCTGACGGAGTTGACACAAAATAAGGAATGGCAAGCTAAAAAGCCCATGTTAAAAAGGAGAAGCAAGGTAAAAAGTCCATTTTGATAAAAGGACAAAAGCTGGGAGGTTGTGTCAAAGCTTAGCTCAGTAGCTTAGTACATGTTGGATACATACATGTCATTTAATTTGCCTAAACATAGGGTTTGTATTTTTTCAACATGGCACCCTGTTTTGTCCCACTTCTCAAGAATCACTGATAGAACAGGAACAGCAGAGAGAATGTAGGTGCAGACAAATGAATGATTAGATTGATTATATAGCAACACTAAAAGAATCCACAGAGTAACATTACTTCTATAGTAATAAGACTACTAAAAAAAGCTCTGTTATGTATTTAGTAATGCTTATGTTTTAGTTATAGGGCATACCAACATAAGGTGAATTAATGGGATTGTGTTATCATATTATGTGTTATTGTGTGTATTATTAAAATGTGTTATGTCATTGTAACTGTGTTTCTTTGCTTGTGATTACGTCATCATGACTCATCACTATACTCATGAGTTATGTTCACTTTCAGACAGTCGAGTCTCGAGTGTAGTATCTATTCAGAGAACCACAATGATGCTTTCAATAAGCTCAAATGAAATTGTTGACTTTATTAATTTATTTTGCAACGTTCGTCTGTATTTTTTTGGTACAGGCTACTCTATTCAAATGCAGATAGATAGCTTCCTGACTTAATTATCTTGAAAATGCTATACACTTGACATTTGAGGACTGGCTACCTGCTAGCAGGCTAGTTAGCTGACTAAAGAACTTGGTCATTTATTTTTATTCTTATTTATATTCCTTCACTATAAATAACATACATCACCAAATACCAATTAGACAAGGCACTTACCGCTGCTGTCTTTGTCAACAATATCTGTTAATTATAATAAAATGTATAAATGGCTCCTCTCATAGGCCTTTCACACCAAAATGAACCAAGAGTCAGTTCCAGGCTGGTGTTGGGGTCAGTTCAAAACTGGTTACAGCCTTATCCCAGTTATGAACCGGTTGGTTTCACATCGACCGGAGACAGCCATGGAGCCGGCAAGAGAGCAACGTCATGACGTCACTGTAAACGTGTGTGTACGTCACCCGACGCCGCTGCTCTTGTGGCTAACGCTAAAGCTACCGCTAGCTTTAAGCACAACAACAGCGGCGAATACGTCTTATTTTTACACTTGTTGGCTCTCGCTTTGCTTTCTTAAGCAAACAGGACCCATACAGCGTATTCTCGCCGGTCAATTTGATCGCTACGTTCGGTAATTATGTTATGTTTACGTCTCGTAGTAGCGGTGTTTTTAAATATGGCGGGCATGAGGTTTGAGTTGCTCTGGTTGGTCAGGATAATCCCTCCCCCAACCGTTCGCGCAAGCAGTTCTTATCAAACCCTGCTCAATCCTGGGGTATGAGTTCCCCCGGTTTTTACGGCCCGGAGCAGGCTCTCTGGCGGTGTGAAACCAAAACACTGGCTCTAACTCCGAACAAGCCCAGAACTAGCTCCGATTTTGCGGCGGTGTGAAAGGCCTATCAGTGATGTATGCTGCTCATGGACCTATGCAGCTGGATATCAACGTCCCACTTTACGGCAAGTCGGTTTCACGTTGTGATTGGCTGGTGCGTTTATGCTACGTTCACTGTCGCACCATGAAAGTCAGAGTTTTCTGACTGTTTATAGCTCTTCCTTTCATTGGGCTAGCAACACTACTCGGTTTTCTAATATTAAGCAATATTCTTAAATGAGAAAATATGGGAGTCCATTAAAGCGTGAAAAAAAGAAAATGCTTTCCTAATTAGATACCATTTTTATTGCGAACATTATAGAAAGCTATGTCAAAAGTTTTTTAAATGAAAATCATCAGACAAAACTACTACAGTTACTAAGCTAAAAATATGGGACGTAGTAGGCTAAGTAATAAATAAGTAGGCTAAGGAAGTGTAACCTATTCAAGTAATTTGTTTTAGGTAGGCCTACTTGTATTTCACTCGAGTTAGTTTTCCATTAATACCACTGTATACTTCAGAAGGAAACATTACTTACTATATTTATCTGACCGCTGGACTCACTATTTACCAAGATACCTGCAAATGGTTTATTTGTAATAACGGGAGTTCCTGTTCAGAAATTAAAAGGTAAGTTAAAGCAATTAATTGAAAAAAATAGGCTGGTTCTGAGATCACTCCTCCCTGCCCAAGAAAGCAAAATAAGTATAGAGGACAGCAGGTGTAAAATACATTTTTATGTATTATTGAGACTCAACCACATCACTCAGTTTGTATAATGTATTTCAGTACATTTCCAGATGCCGCTGCCTGTGTATGAGCAGTGCATCTTTACAGCAGAACTAGGGTTGCAAAGGGGTGGAAAGTTTCCGGTAAATTAACTTTCCACGGGAACATTCGCTCGGGAATTTGGGGAATATTCAAAATTGGAAATTATAGGAATTAACTAAATGTCGGTAATTTAAATGATTTTTTTTTTCATATCCAAACATAAATCTAAACATTCAAACACTATGTTTGGTCATAGGCAGACATCCATGCAAACTAATACAATTAAAAAACATTACATTTGAACAGATTTATTTGTAAGAAGAACTTTATCAAGTTTTGATTATTTTATGAACAATCAATAATTTCACTGAACAACAAAAAGATGAATATTGAGTTCAATATTAGTCATCTGTCTGAACCCAACCATTCAATAAATAAAGTCAAATGCCCCCCATGTGATGGAGGAATGCACAGTGCATGTAGGGGGCATGGCCTCAGTACCCCTGCAGTAGGATGTGTGCTAAGTGCAAGTTGCCAAGTGTACTTGCATAAAATCTGGTTGTTTTAGTCAAGATTATGCTAAAATATATTGTCCCCAACTATATGTAAAATCACAGTTTAAACATCTGTAAGCCTGGTCTAGTAAAAATCAATATATGATATCAAGTTGGGTGTCGGAATAAACTTAAAAAAGAATCTGATTTGAAATTAAATGTTCATAAATATATTAAAACTTAGTTGAAAAAACTGCTTTTTACTCTCTAGAACGTTTGCCAGGACTGAAATAACATAGTTAGGAGAATTTAGTGCATTTGGGTTGCTTTAAATCTAGTAAATTCCCGTTTATTCCCGTTAATTCCCAAAATTCCCGTTAGTTCCCATAAATTCCCATGGAAAGTTTCCAACTTTGAAAATTCCCGGAATTTTGCAACCCTAAGCAGAACAAAGCCTTCACATTGACCACAAGGTGAGTACAGAGAAAGGACACACATAGATTTCCATTCAAATTGTCTTTGTCATGACATGTCATATGTATATAGAAGTGGAATCTCTGACACACTACATTTAACAGATGCATTAACAATACGTAGAGATATTTTCCTGAAACATGCTGAGATGTGGAAACGTTAAGAGCACTTGAAAGAGTGTGGTAGCACACAAGTAGTGATGGCTACTAACAGGTGATGTGTTGTTAGCTCAGACATATTCACAGTATATAGCCATTCAAATAAGAGCAGGGCTAAAAAGACATGTAAGAGAAGTGTGGACAAGGAAACTTGGAAGAACAAGCCTGGAGTACATCTTGCCCTGCGTTCCAAATCACATACTTTTTCTTTTTACTACACTACATACTAAAGTACAGAAGAGTTTAGGGGGGCCACGAGAGAGAAAAAAAATCAGATAAGGAAGATTTATTTTCATTATGTCACGAAATGTCAAGAATAAAGACAAATACTCCAAAATGCTATTGGAGTTAGTGGGGCAATTGTGTATTTTCAGCATACTACAATTGATGTGCATGTATTGGGACATCAAATATTTTTCTGGTATACTAAATAGTATATAGTATGGGGATTTGAACGCAGAGAATGTGTATAATCAGGCAAACACCCAGGGACCACCCCAGACCACTAGGAATCCTCAAATGGCCCAGTTGGATTGTTTGGAAAATTGATTGCATTGAATTCATTGTTACTTTGTTAAGTGAAATGTGTTTTACAGGAGAAGTAGTACTCAACTAAAACTAAACATTACATATATATTAATGTGTCTTTCAGATCACCACAACGCAAACTTTGGGGCTGTGTATCAAAGTCAAATACAGTATTAGAGTTTGAGTTACACAATAGAGAGTGAGTGATATGGTACAGGGCAACGATAATAATACATTTAGTTCACTCTTATGAACACTCATGTAGGTGATTCCAGCATGCGCACAGTGGGAAGAGTGACAAGTGAAAGAGAGGGCAAGACAAAGCTGTGTCATGGATTGAAGTGCTACAACATGAAGTTGGCATTATTGATGCAATGAACACCAGCAATAATAGACTGTTTCATTTAACTTATACACATGTAACTTTGGTTAATAACAACACAGATAAAAATATTGTTGAAGAAAAAAAAAGAGTTCAGAGAAAAAAGGCACACATTCATTGAGTTGGTATTATAAGGCAAAGGGGGAATCAGTCTTTTAACAAGTGAGTGGTGATATCCACTTAATATATAATACAAAATAAGGACAACTAAAAACACAACTGGCCTAGTGACAACCAAAAACACAAAACTAATTTAAAAAAAATGATTCTATTCAAAGTTGTTTCTGCATATACATCACAAGGTACTGCTTGGTTAATAGAGGAAAGAGGGCTGGGCTCTTTGAAGACCTGCTAGAAAGCTTCTCTATACAGGGTGAGGTCCGCAAACAGCAGCAGTGTTCTGATTCATGCATAAATAAAGAGAGAGCTGGATTGTGTTGGCTCCAATGCGCTTGCCTTCTAGCCGTGGTAGAGGCGTATGCGCTGGCCTATGGTACTGCGACACAGTGGGCAGGTCTGCAGGCCGTCGCTGCACACCCGACAGCTGCACACATGACCACAGGGCAGGAAGATCACCTGAGACTGGAGGGAAAGGAAGGACAACACATAGTCAGGTACATTCCATGGGCTTTTTCTTAGTTATAGTAAATCTGGAGTAACTGAAGAAAATCTAAGACTTGGGAGAGGGCGGTATCTCTTTTCTTCAAAAACCGAACGCAGTTGCTTTATGCCCCAAATGTCTGCACAGAACAGGGAAAAGGGGGCTTTTGTGTACTTTGCACCCCCCTCCCTGCATGCAATATGCGGCAGAATGACTTAATTTTCGACGATTTTCTTTTAACGATTTTCTTTTTTTCTTTTAAAAGATAAAATTGAGACGAATGCACTTTGTAAACGGGAAGTGCAATATTACCATATTGGACTCACTCATTCCCTTCTCCCTATACATGGATAATATACACTCAGTTGTTTTCTCCAAGTGAACAGTGGATTGAGATTTTGAGATGCTTAGTAATCAATATCAATTGGTGTCATTTCATTTTTCATTTTCCTTTATTTAACCTCGAAAGATCAATTGAGGGGTGACCCTCTTTTACAATGACGTCGAGTTTGTACAGATACACAATATACAATGAGAATACATAACAAGTTTACACACACACACACACACACACACAGACAACAACAATTTAAAACATTCAGATCAATTGAATGAGAGACATAATAGCCTAATTAAAACAGTTACAAGTGTAGAGGGGCTGATTCAAAATAATAATTTTAAATTGGTTAACAGTTATGAGTGTATTTATTTTAATTGTATGTTGTAGGCTGTTCCAGGAGTCAGGGGCACTATGGCTAAAAGCGGTTTTACCAAGCTCAGACCGGGCATAGGGGACATTTAACATGAGCATGTCAGTTGAGCGGGTTTGATAAAGCCCATCTGAAATAAGCAGCATTTCTGTCAAATATAGTGGTAGCTTTCCAGTCAGAGCTTTATATATAAAAATATGCCAATGTGCATCACGTCTCTCCTTAAGGGAGGACCACCCAACCTTTTCATATAAAACACAATGGTGTGTATCATAAGCATCTCCTGTAATGAATCTCAAAGCAGAGTGAAATACAGAGTCTAGGAGTTTAAGGCATGAACGAGATGCATGCCGATAAACCACATCACCGTAATCAAGGACAGACATAAAAACTGCCTCAATAATCCTTTTCCTACTGAACAACGGGAAGGTGGCTTTATTCCTATAAAAATAGCCAATCTTTTGTCGGAGACGACAGACAAGATTTTTTATGTGAAATGTAAAAGAGAGTTTTTCATCTATCCAGATGCCAAGATATTTATATTCAGTGACTCTTTCAATATGAGATCCATTATTTGTGTGAATAATAAGATCATTAAAATGTGTAATTCTTGCTCTGGAAAAGCACATATATTTTGTTTTTTCTATATTAAGGACAAGCCTGAGATCCACTAGACAGTTCTGCAGGGTGTTAAAAGAGCTCTGTAGGTTCTGAACAGATTGTTGCACTGAATCAGAAATGCAATACAGTACAGTGTCGTCCGCATACAAATGGGCATGGCAGTTTTGTAGTGATGAAACAATGTTATTGATGTAAATTGTGAATAGGACTGGACCTAAAATTGAGCCCTGCGGAACACCATTTGTAACTGTTAAAAACTCAGTTTGGTAGCTTCCCAGCTTAACTGACTGCTGTCTATCAGAGAGATAGTCCCTAAACCAGCTACATGTAGAATAATCAAAACCAATTTCATGCAGCCTCTCTAAAAGCAAATGGTGATCTAAAGTATCAAAAGCTTTTGACAGATCAACAAAAAGTGCTGCACAGTGCTTTTTTTTGTCGATAGCTGTAACAATGTTGTCTAAGACCAAAGTGACAGCAGATACAGTACTGTGGCCTGCCCTAAAACCAGATTGAAATGGACTCAAAATGGAAGCACTGGATAAAAAGGATTTCAACTGAGTATTAATGACTGATTCTAGAATTTTTGCCAGGCATGGGAGTTTGGAAATTGGCCTGTAATTGTTAAGATCACTTTTGTCACCCCCTTTATGTAATGGAATGACGTGAGCTTTTTTCCAGACTTTAGGAACAATACCAGAGGAGATGGAAAGATTAAAAATATGGGTTATTTGTTTTGATATGATAAGTGCAGAGAGATTTATTGAAAATGGGTCCAAATTGTCCTCTCCCATGTACTTCCTGGGGTTGATGGCAAGAAGCGCATCTACAACAATACTTGTTGGGACTTTCATTACTGACAGGTGTAAAAAAAAAAGCTTACAAACAAACTGGGACCCAGGACAGAACCTAGCCTGGCTCCGTCCGCCTACCTACTTCCGGCCAAATTTAATTTTCCCTTCAGTAGTCAGTCTGGGGACGGGGCGTATTAGTGGGATTCTGCTCAGGCAGATTTCTGCCTGTCCAATCAGCAAACAAAATGAGTGGCTGAGAACGATGACGTCGAAGTCGCGCTCCAGTTTCAGTTGAATGCTGCGTTCCTTTATACTCGGAAGAAGGAGATTTCCGACTTGGTAGTTCCGAGTGCATCTGCTCGCGAAAGTATGGACGCCGACAACCTTTCTCGTCCAAATAACTAAACGTTAGGCTCTAACAAGTTACTTTTGCCAGGTACCGGTAGATCCATAGACCACAATATGTAGTGAAGTCGGAAATTTCCGAGTTCCCTGTACAACTTGAACGCATCGTCAGAAGCCGGCTCATGACATACGTCACGACCAAACGTTATGCGATTGGTTGGCTAATCCAGAGTGGCACTGGGCAGATCCAATAGTTTTAAACTTCAACAGACACCCGCCTCCAAGTGAGTGAACGTTTGCCAATTACAGCAGTTCCAGACCTTCTGTACAAATGAAATGAAGTACGATGGTCTGGTTGGACCAGGCTAGATAGAACCCTACTGACTGTAGTTCATTCTCTGACACCTCTCTCCTTGTGTACAATGCAGATATGAAAAGAACCTGATCCTGGTTTGAGAAAAGCCTCTTTTCATGGATTAACAGTGCTGATTTGAAACAACATTAAAATGTGTGCAGCATTGATCATTAATGTAACTGAAGTGATGAAGGTTTGTTCTTACCGCGGTCTCCATGCAGACCACACACTCAGAGCTGCCTGGTCCCTCCACAGGGCTGTGGGCTGAGGGGGTGACAGGGGTCCCTGGGGAGAGGGGGGGGCTGGTGCTGGGGCTGGAGGTGGAGGTGGAGGTGGAGGAGGTGCTGGGGAACAGTGGAGGGGCAGAGGGGGAAGAAGGAGCCTCCTCATCCTGCTCCACAGCCTTACACGCTCCTGGGAGGGGGAGAAAATCATACAAAACAGACCAGACAACCATGAGTCTCAGAGACCTTAACATCCTCCGCCAGCATATGAATTATTTTTTTTTATTTAAAAAATGTCAATGTTTCCTGAGTTTCTGTGAGAATTCAAACAGAAGCGAGGGAACCTTGCGCTCAAAGTCTAAATATTCCTTTCCGTTTCCATTTTTTTATTGTGTTTTTATGATCTGTTTTGAGGATGATTTCATCGGTAAACAAGAAATGAAAAAAAGGAAATTGCCTTGAAACTTGCTTTAAGAAGACACCTTATTACTTATGTATCCCTCACACTGGCTTTGTTTTGGACTGACTTAAAGGTGTAGTTTGCCAAAGGAGAGAGATCTCGTTGATATTTGAACTGAACACCAAAACAAATCCCTCCCTCCCTTCCTGCTCCTTCACAGACTCTGCCCCCAGACACTTGCCTTGGCGACAGCAGTGATCTGTTGGTTAGTTTCTGCTCTGGCACAGATCCTTTCTTTGCTGAGATCAGACTGGCAGTGTGTTGCAGTAGGTACAGTATTAGCTGGAATATATGGAAATGGAGGATGTCAAACTTACCTTCAGGGTTGTGTTCCCGAGCCCAGTTCAGAAGGGCTTTCTGGATTCCAACTTCAGTGATGCCAAGCTGGGAGAAAAAAAAGAAGAGAAATGAACAATTATAATAAATCAGCATACTAATCTATATTTGCATACATTTCTTTGGGCCACATGAAGGCAGAATAACAAGCGGTGAACAGAACACTGACTTGTTGTCATATTTTTAAGTTGATATGGCTAACGTGTTAGCAAACAGTTACCTATTTAAAGTCACTCACTGACTTTATGTCTCCCCTGTTTGGTTGTACAGCTCTGGAAAAAATTAAGAGACCAGTCTGGATTTTTCTTAAATCTTCATCTCTACATAACTTATTGAAAATGCTTTTGATGACAAAAAATGCATTGGAATTGGGTAGAAATGTTGTCAGTAGTTTATATTATAAAACCAAAATATTCATTCTACTGAAACATATACCTATAAATAGTAAAACGAGAGACACTGAACATTTGGAGTGGTCTTAATTTTTTTCCAGAACTGTATATTTATTTATTTCATTATAACTTTTATATCTTTTCTGGTATACTTAGCACTTATTCTGATTCTGGTTGTGAGCAGCTAGTATACAATGTGTTTTGAGAGTTTTTAGATGAATAGAGCAGGACTGCTTTGGCAACGCTGGAAGTGATGAGAGTGAACCAAACCAATCAAGTTGCAGCCACAAAGACCAAAACAACGAGCTCCGTAGGGAACTGCAGAGGTAGGTGAACAACCCCTTTACATATTAGGAGCCATTTGCCATTGAGCATTCCAATGTCATGGTAAGATATTACAGATAGTTGCTTTCAAATTACTTTGCAAAAAGGGGTTGGCTCACTTTGTGTTTTTAAAGTTGGACTTTAATTAAAAAGGTGGAACAGCAATTCCGGGAAATAATTTGTTTGTCAAAATCAATTTGTCGAAATCAGCGAATGTCTCTTCACGATCCGCTACCTGAACGTACTGTGTGTGTGTGTGTGTACTGAAGAAAATGGGTTGGATTATCAGGCTAGTTTATGAGATGGTTTTAGCAGACAGACCTTCTTGAGGTCAGAGGAAGTCATGTGATGCAGGGCCTGCGTGGTGACTCTGTGGTGAGCCAGGATGGGCAGGTAGTGCTGAGCTGACAGTTTGCACAACAGGTTGACTAACTCTTTATCCACGCCCGCCTCCTGTGAATTAGAATACACAGTTAAAGAAGCGAACAGTGTAGCCTCAAGATGTGTGTGTGTGTGTGTGTGTGTGTGCTCGCTCCCTGCTCTGTACTGTACCTGCATGCGTAGGGACAGGGGCTTGGCATCCAACAGTCTCTGGTACTGGATCATCCAGTAGTTCTGCTGGCTGGAATCAGACTTCAGCTCCATCTCCGCCTGGAACAAACACAGTGATCACTAGTCTATTCTAACTGACAAACTAAACCCCAAGAATACAACACAGTATTAGGGCTACATTGAGAAAAAAGTATAGTTGTAATTTTCCAAAAATAAAATAAAATGAATACAGAAAAAAGACTTTACATATTCCCGTTATATAAGGACCTTTCTCTTAGAAAACGAGGCTGTTATTTTCATAAAAATCACAAATGTATTCTCGTGATATTTAACTATGACTTTTCTTTCTCATAATATTCCAACTCATTTTTTGGCAAATTGAGCTTGGACTTTATTTTCATAGTTTTATTTTTTTTACCTCAACGTGGCCCAATACATCTTCTCACAAGAACAATAAATAATAACATGGGAGAACAGATTGAAGGTTTCAGCTCAGAAGGCTCATGCCTATCTCCAGTAGCACCATGGTGAGAACATGTCATAGAGACAGGAGACGTTGGTCTAAGCAGTGTGTTCTCCTCACCAGAACCTGCCTCAGCTCCTGCTCTCTCTGGACCCTCTGCTTCAGTAGCTGCTGCAGCAAGTCACTGAGAGCTGTACGCTGCTCCACCAGAACCTCCTACACACACACACGCACACACATGCGCGCGCACACACACACACACACACATATATAATACACACACACCATCCCGTGAGGCAGAGAGACAATACTCACACATCAGTGAACACTGTTGAAAGGCTAAAAACAAAAAAAATAGCCTGTCTCTAATATGATTGCCACAGATACTAAAATTGTGTTTTTAATATCCCTTTATTTCGAATTATTTTTGAAGTGCTTGGATGAATCGTTGGCATGGAGCAATGACATGATGAGCCAAAAACAAGAATATTATAGGAAGAAAATAATAAATAAAAAAAAATCAAGAAAATGTGGGAAAGGCAAAGGAAGGAGGCGGTGACACCCACCTGCAGGTTCTCAGCGTCCAGATTTCTCCTCTTAACCTCCAACCTAGTCAGCTGCATTAATTCACCCTCTATCACCTTGATCTGAGGACAGTGGAGAGGCACACATCAAGCTAGCAAAGGGACAAGCTCAACGCAAAGTCAGCATGGAAACACTGATGGGATGGTAGTCTGTCTGTGGGTCTACTGGGACTCAGGGCGTAGTGGAAACCTGACTATGGGACTATGAGATGGTGAGAAAAGCCAGTGAGAAAAAAGCAAGAGTTTGACCAATGGCCTGTCTCCATAATGAGCTGTGATGATTTTCTAACTCCTACAATAAAACCAGGACGTCTTGCAAAACTATGAGTGCTTGTTGATAATGTTTAAGGAGCCTTAAACTGAATGAAAAACATGAATCCTGCATCCTGGGTTGTATATATATTTTCATGTGATAGGTTTGACCCTGTCCGGTGGTCCACACAGACCTGGTTGCGGATGTATCCGTGTACAGCGTCTTTCTGCAGCTGCAGGGCCTGGAACGCTGCCTTCTGCATCTCCTCCTGCACACAACAGTCAAAAGGACATGAATGGTCGGCCGCCTGCGTAGGCCGTGTTTTCACTGAATGGCACAGTTCGGTTCAGCAGGGCACAGTAACACGAGATCTAGCATGCTATCTGCTGACAGCGCCCTAACTTGGTAGGCGGGGTTTATGTCGGTCAGAGTATATACAGTCTATAGGTCAAAGCCGACCAATGGCGCTGGCTGCGGCAGCAACGCAACTATGGTGACATCATAGCAAAAGGGACCCTTCAGGACGGCTTGGTACCCCCCAACGAAAGGGTGACAAAAACAAGTGTGGCACAGTTTATTTTGGTACTCTTTTCAAACTTTTGACAGTGAAAACGCTAATAAGTACGTGCTGTGCCGTACCGAACCGAGCTCTCATGATGACACTGGTGATAAGTAGAGAAGACACACTACATACCTCCTGTAAGATCTGGGCGATGGCTTTAGATTTGTCCAGGACTTGGACGGACAGCATGGTATCAAACTTCCTGTCAATGTGTTCCATACTGATACTCAAGGACAAGAGGAGAGAAACCACATGCAGAGTTTAAAACAGCTTCCTCTGTGTGTGTGTGTGTGTGTGTGTGTGTGTGTGTGTGTGTGTGTGTGTGTGTGTGTGTGTGTGTGTGTGTGTGTGTGTGTGTGTGTGTGTTTGTGTGTGTGTGTGTGTGTGTGTGTGTGTGCATCTTACCTTCTGTAGGCCTCAGTCACCAGGCTCCGTCGGCGAGAGTCACTTGCCGCCTGGAGCAGGTTCATAGCACAGCTGTCTGAAAGCATCTTCTGCATGGCCACTACAGACACACAGACACACAGACAGACAGACAGACACACACACACACACACACACAGACAGGGAGGTTTAGGAGGGAAGGAACATGGATGACAAGGCAATGAATGAATGTCCACTAACTCAAGTGTTTGGGTGAAATGCAATGAACAGAGAAAGAAATGGGATGGGAGGCCTCACAAATTCAAAATGTTTCCCTGACTATCTGCTAATGAGTTATCTGGTGAAATTCCTGAGGACAGCTCCAGAAACATCTGGGGAGCTTGAATGTACACTGAAATATTTAAAGGTGGAGTCAGTGATTCTGGAGAACGCTTGTTGTCAAAAAACACTTTTTGTCAATATCAGTGAATATCATCTCGTCACGATCCGTTACCTGTACGTACTGCTGTGTGTGCACTGAACAAAACATCCAAAAAAAGTGATTTTGACAACAAGCGCTCTCCACTAAAAACCTGCATTTCTTCAGAAAATGGAAATGTTGTCCTGACAGTAGAGTTAGGGGAGTCAGTGTTCGACAATAGACTTAGAATTAGCTGGAAATGGGGGGGGGGGGTCACCCTACCAACTGAGCTAAGG
This sequence comes from Ammodytes marinus, assembly GCF_949987685.1. Lineage (NCBI taxonomy): Eukaryota > Metazoa > Chordata > Actinopteri > Uranoscopiformes > Ammodytidae > Ammodytes > Ammodytes marinus. Next base: position 23,854,613 of record NC_137222.1, on the reverse strand, counting down.
GCGCCCCCCCCCCCCGCCCCCCCCCCCCCCCCCGGGCCGGGCCCAGCAGCAGACCCGGGTTCGATTCCCACCCGCGGTCGTGTTCTGCATGTCACTCCCCTCTCTGCCCCATTTCACCTCTGTCTCTCTGCACTCTCAAAGCATAAAAATCCAAAAACTCATTTAAGTCACGGCAAAACAATTATTATTTTACTTTTTTTTGGGTTGATGGTGTCTAAGAAACAGGAGCACTCCAGCCATGACTCTTTACCTGCGTTCCGAATCGCATACTTTATACTATTTAGTATGGTAGAAAAAAGATCTAGGACGTCCCGATTCTTGTGGCCAGATTTAGGATGGTTAGAAAGACCTTGATGTCTCTACTACATCCTGCCAATATTTTTAGTGTTGCATCCTATTTGGGCGATTCTGACCCATAATCCAGTGTGCACCTGAAATGGCGTCACATCAACGGAGCCTCCATATGAAAACAAACGGGGATGTTTTCATATGGAGGCTGAATATGATAAATAATCATTATTATTTATGATGAAATAAATAAGTAAAAGTATGTCCCGATAGTATGCCTACTGCATCCTAACTAGATTATTTTTATCGTCGGATGTAGTATGTAGAAATAGAAAAAAGAAAGAGTATGCCATTCGGAACGCAGGGTTTGTCTGGGTAAAGTCCATGAGCCAAGCTGCTTACTGGCCACGTCCCTCTTCCTCAGTGAGTTGGTTTCCTCCTGTGTGATGGCAGTGAGATGCTCCATACGGATCCTGAGGGGGGAAGTCAACCACACTATTAGACTCATGCTATACAAGGTGTTCCAATGATACTTAGGGTGCACTCATACTAGGTCATCTGTAGTTGCGTAGTATAACAAGGCACAAAACAACCAAACCTGCGTGTTATCAGAACAAAAAGTCAATCAATGTACAATTTCACAATTCAGCACAGTACGGTGCAACGTGTCCTAGTGTGAGTGCACCCTTAAGTACAGAAAATCCATAAAAGTGCATACTACACACACAGTATAGTGGTTTCCCTAGGTTTACTTATTTTGGGGGGGGGGGTCCAAAGGTGCTGCTAGAATCAGCTAAAATATTGCTTGAATGCGTGTAGCTACTTCAAGCTGAACTTTGCATTTTTTTCAAAAACTAGGAACCATAATAGAGAGAGCGCTGTGCTATAAAAAGCTGTGTAGTGGTTTGTACTGTAAATATAATTGTGGGGAAATAACGAATAAGACTTCAACAGGACTTGTAAAATGCATGTAAACACCTTTATCCGATCTACTTCGCACACAAATCGGCACATTAACGGATAAGCGAAGTCGGATAAGAACACCTAGATAACTCGTTCATAGTCGGCATTCTACCTGCATGTATACAGGATCGCATATCTCATATCGGAGTTTGCGTTCTGCGCTTGCTCCAGAATCCCTGCGGAGGATTTCCAAAGGAAGTGGAAGGAGACGACGTAATAAATAGTAGTGTTGTTGCCGGAAAGGAACCGGACGTGGCTCTATAACCACTTGTTGAAAGGACCACAGCGCCACTTAGCATAGCGGAGTCAGCCATGCTCCGGCCGTTTATCGGATATTTAAAAGGCCATGTATACTCAGACAAGTGACGCGGTCCGTTCGAGTGGCAAGTTCGGTATACGTCTTAATTATTCATTATCATTTCATTATTAATCCAATCTAGTTATGTTTCCCAAGCAAAGGAGAAGGGAAACAAGTGTATCTTCTGTTGAAACCCCACTAGCTTCTCACCTCACGCTAAAAATATCAAACTTTTTTAACCTTAAAACTCAATAAATAGAAAAGGACTTTCTTAACACCTAATAATGTCAAATTCATTTGTCATGTTTCTGTATTGTGTATCAATGTGTTTTTGGGGCCTACTGTCTTCTGTTAATGTGCTGTAAGATACACACAGTGCTTTCCAGCACACTGTGCATGTCACTTGGTGAAGTGCTTTATAAATAGGCTTGTGTGTGGTTAAGTGGACAACAACAGAAAGAGTTAGAGTGCCTCATAGCTTCCTGTTGAAATAGATCTGAATGATGACATGCTCACCGATCTTCCTCCATGGCTTGAAGAAACTCTGCACTCTTTCTCTGCCTGGGGAGAGATTGAAAATGTATAATAGAAACACACAAGTGAAGAGAGCCACCTGGGATCGGAACAAAGACAACAGTGGTGCAAGTACACAGTAGCCTGGCACCGCCCGGCAACCTACTTCCGCTCAATTGTCATTTCCCTTCAGTAGTCAGTCTGGGCCTGCAGTATACTCTTAGGGCGCACTCACACTAGGCAAGTTTGCCTGTTCCGTGCTCCAGTACGATTCCCCCCGCCCCTCCTCGCTGGCCCGTGGTCACACTGCTCCCAAAGGCCGCGGCCTGGGCACGATTGCTCCATCATACATACCATACGTCATCACGTCGTAATACGATACATACGTCATCACCAAGCGTACTCGCTGCCAGAGTTAGTAGAACAACAGTAGTCGCGGATAGCCACAAACACCTCCGGATTTTTGTGGGTCTTATCCAGCTGCGACCATGGCTGCGACTGAATACTGTCGCCGGCCCAAATTTCTAGCAAACTCTCCACTTCGCGATCGCACCGGAACCCACTCGTGAACCTCTTGCCGCCATTGTTTACAATTATTGTGGGGAAGAAGGGTCGCGCATGGACTACGTCATCCAGCTCAGGTTGCGTATCCGTGTGTGTGCACGTGTCATCTCATTAGCATCTGTACTTTGGCCACGGCACACCTCTCCCAAGTGTCCCGTGTGGCCAAGGGGCTGTTCCGTGCTGGAATACATATGGCGTGGTCACACTAGCCAAACGTTCTAGACTTTAGTATGCAAATGAGCTCGGGCACGGAACAGCGGCCCTAGTGTGAGTGCGCCCTTAGTTTTACTCCGGACAGATTTTTGCCGGTCCAATCAGCGAACAGAGGGAGTGGCTGAGAACAATGACATGCACCAGTTTCAGTTGTAGTCAGAAGCCGGTGCATGACGTACGTCACGACCAAACGTTATGCGATTGGTTGGCAGATCACTGGCACTGGTCAGATCCAATAGTTTTAAACTTCAGACACCCGCCTTTAAGTGAGGTAACGTTTGTCAATTGAGCGATTCCAGACCTTTAGTACAAATTAAATGAAGTACGATGGTCTGGTGGGACCAGGCTAAGTACACAGTGCAGTTAAGTTAAATGTTGACGAAATAGAATACTGTACATGGCAGATTTTTTTTAATATATATAAATAATAAATAAATATAGTGAAGTAGGGCAGAGGCTACTCTGTGGACAGTGTATG
>NC_137222.1:23108796-23193796 GCF_949987685.1 Ammodytes marinus | reverse complement strand
CAATGTTTGAGAGAAATGGTACAATTGTGTATCTGGAATGAATTTTAGATCTTTAAGTCCATCTCATGAAAAATGGGAGCAAAAACAAAACTGTTGCGTTTATATTTTTGTTGAGTGTATGTACTAGTAACGTTGTGTGACATATGTTCGGCTATTCATTCCTCTTATAAATATTTGATCTGTTTTCTGTTCTCTATGGTATTTAGAAATACATGGTCTATCATTTGCTTAAATGTATTCCTGCAATTTATGTTAAACTGTATGATGCAGTTATGAGTACATATTTCAGATATATAATATCCTTCCCACTGAGGACCCAGTTGATATAAGTGGATTTTTAAATGAGTCATTGGTTCAGTCCAATTTAAATCTCCCAAAGCAATATTTAAGAGTCACTTAATGTTTGTTGTCTTGCTTTATGATTTTGCTACTGAACGAACACATCTGAGAGCTGCTTGGCTGACACTCTATCACACACACACACACACACACACACACACACACACACACACACACACACACACACACACACTCTCTCTCTCTCTCTGTCTCTCTTTAGCCCTCCTGCTGTCAATAAATTATGCCCAAACCCTTTAATTAAGCTAATTGGTGGTAGGAGAGAAGGCGCACACACACACACACACACCCACACACACTTACAGTAGTTGCTGGATCAGCTGAGTAGTTCTCCATCAGTGCGGTTGTGTGTGTGTGTGTGTGTGTGTGTGTGTGTGTGTGTGTGGTTTACATTTCTCCAGCAACTCAGCTGTAAAATCCTGTGCTGAATATTTTACTAAGACTGAGCAGTTATCTGTGTAAAAGCAAGGACACATTTGCTTGCACACGCACGCACACACGCGCACACACACACACACACACACACACACACACACACACACACACACACACACACACACTCCTGGTCTATGTCATTCATGAAACCTTTGCACGGGCTGACTTACTTTGCCTTAAGGAGGGTCAATCACAGGTTAGTAGGGGGGTCTTATGGCTAGTTAGTAGTCCACAAGATTAATAAACCCCTAATTTTCCACTCGTAAACATATTTTGGCAAATCGCTAGGTCGCTATGCAAATGTTCAAAACAGAGGTACGAGCACGGCCAACACGTTGCAAAAATGCCCAGCATAATATATATAATGCATATTATGAAAAACTGACTTTTCCGGTGTTTGGGCACACTTTTTAGGTTATTGGGGTCCCTACCAGCACACCCACTATGATAGTTTCTATGATAACACATTAGCAAACACAAAAACAAAGCACAAATGTTTTCAACTTCTTGCACTGCCGGTTTTTCTAGGACATCCATGTTCAGAAGAAAAAACTATTAACATTCCTGTGCCATTTTGGTGACTACTGTAAAGTCTGGACATCATAAAGACTTATTGGAGATGCATTCAGGTAAAATATATTTTAATGTGTGACCCCCTTGTCTCTGATCAAAAGATAATGTAGTGTGCAAACCACAGCGACTCAATACACACGCTTACAAGGCAGAGAGTTGTGTAGAGTGTGAACTGTACAGCGATCGCACAACCTTAAAAGTCTTGTAGTGTGCACGGGTCCACTGCATGTTCACTCTGATCGGGTCTTGTAGGCTCCTGTTGTATTGCCGCAGGTCTTCGGTGTGTGTGTGTGTGTGCGTGCGCGCGCGTGTGTGTCTATCCATTAGGATAATTAAAGGCTATAGGTAGGTTATTCCGACACAGTACATACACACCACACATACTCTCTTGCCTGAGTAGACTCAATCAGCTTTGAAACATCCTGTGAATTGTCGTCATCACAGCAGTAAAATGTGTTTCTTTTATGAGGCAGTAGGAGTGGTAACTGATTTAAATCGTTACTAACTGATTGTCCCACCATATTCCAGTTCTTGTTGGTTGAAATTAGGGCTGTCATTAGCTTATTTTTCCTTTTTTTTTCCAAATAAGTCTTTCTACAATAAATAGGAATTTCCTGAATCCATTTCTATGGCTACTTGAAAATGTATTTTTGTCCGTGGCTGCTTGTTTTATCTCATTTGCACCTATTGAGATAATGATGATAATGTCCTTTAGTTCTTGTCTTGACATTTGGTGCGTCATGTTTTTGAAGTCAAATTAGATTGAAGTCATGCATGATATGATGCGAATGGTGTAGAATCATTTCACAACAGGAAATGAATAAAAGTGTCATAAAAGGAAAGGTGTAAGCAGTGTTTCCCCTAGATTTTTTTTTGGGCCCGGTGGTAAAAGCTGATAAAGAATATGCGCGCGGCGTGCGTACCAAATTTCTAGTAGAAATTGACCAAAACTAACCGTATTATGGATGAGCCTCTTTTGACAGCCCGCTACAAATTAGGGCACAGGGTTATACCTTCACAGTGTTTCCCTCAGGATTTTTTGAGACTGCTGGGGGAGAATGGACCTTCTAGTGGAGTCTTGGGGCATGCCCCTGCGGAAGAAAATCCTTTGCCATTTTAAATGCATCAATCTGGTGCACTTTGAGAAGCTAAATCTGATTTTATTTTGTTTGCTCTGTAAACAGCTGTCACATACGTAAATCCTGCCTAAAACAATTTTCTGGAATAATTTGGAGACACAAGCCATATAAACTATTGAAGAAAAACACATGGATATGAAAATAATATATAATAAACACTAAGACCTAATAGACTATAGACAGGTATGTCCTGTCTATTATTAATTTCTGGAATAATCTGGATCATGAAACATTTTCTTTAATTTATCAAATATTCATTTAAAATAAATGAATTAACCTAGGCTACACATCATGATTAGCCTATCAATCAAAATGTGCCCAAATGTCATATTCCGACCATTATATTTCATGTAGCCTAGTTCTCAATTTAAAACATAAAAATAAAGTAGCATTGAAAATACCAAAAAATAAAGCGTGTAGCGCTACAATAGCCTGCTGTTTTCAAGATAACTTGCTGCGCTGTCTCAGCTGTTGATACAGTTGGTTGCCACGGCGACGTAGCGACTTTAACTTTCTAAGTTTTGCTCAGCACTTTTTCCTGTTCAACTCCCTGTTACTGAGTCCTAAATATCTCCAGTGTATGCCATGGACCTATAAAGGAAGGTTCTTTCTCGTCAGTTCCCCTGTTTGACATGTGCGCTCCGAATGCACACGCGCATCGCGGCGCGCAGACAAAATAATTTTATTTTTTTATTTTTTTCACATTATTTTTTTTTTTTTCAGGCAGCTGTTGGCCTGGCGGGGGTCCCGTTGGCCTGGCGGGCCACCAGTTCTGTATAATGGTAGGGGAAACACTGGAGTAAGCCTACCAATTTCCTGTGTTACCACTTGAGAGGAAATGGTGTGGAGAAGGAGGTGTCCTTAGTAAGCTGAGAGATGTTTTAGAAAGTGGGCAACACAGGTGATAGGGAGACATATTTCAAATATCTCCGTATAGTTCCTTCTCTTGCCACCAGGTTTGTTCAGCCTCTCGGGCTTAAATGAGGATGGATGGAGTGTTTGAGGAAGTGAGACAGAGGTGAATGCATCATCATTGTTTTTTTGTTTTAGCCGTGTTTATTAGATTATCCCCCGGATGAGCTTTAACCTCCATGCTTCATCATTTAACCGGACACAAGGCTATTGACAGCTCTTCTGTAGCATGGAGAAGCTTGTTGGCTCATTGCATTTTGGGTAAAAAGTTGAAGCAGAAGATGACAGTTTTGGGGAGGGTTGATATCCACTGAAAGTGTTATGTTGATCTGCCAAAAAATACATGAAGTAGCACAGTGTAACCCCTAAGGTTGCTCCTATACACACATTATTGTTACAGTTGTCTGTCTCTTACACAACCAGCAGCTCTGATAAAAAGGTTGTTTTTTCCTGCACCAAAAAGTGACGTTCACAATCCTCTTTCCATTCATCAGTTGCTTTATCTCTTGAGTGCTTTTCGTCCGTCTTCCTGTTCATCCTCTGTCTCTGGAGGTCTTTCTGTGTGTGTGTGTGTGTGTGTGTGTGTGTGTGTGTGTGTGTGTGTGTGTGTGTGTGTGTGTGTGTGTGTGTGTGTGTAGGGGGTGTGGTCAATTGTGATCAACAATGCTGACGGGGGTCAGCACTGTGTGAGTATTAAATCTGGACAGATTTATCTTTAAAGCTTTGTCATCATCCAGAAGAGGATTTGTTTTTTTACTTTCCTCAGTTCAGAAGTCATCAATCTCCTGTCGGTAGATTGTGGACTCTTAGGTCAGATTATATACGGTATATCCTGTATATATATAACATGTTATATATCTGTTACCTTTTTCATTTGATTTCAATCATTTTGTCTGGTATCCCATACTGATTTGTCTTGTTTAGGATTTTCCTGACTTCCTTTTCTTTCACGGCAAAGTCAGATCTTGTTTCGTCAAATATGATTTCATCTTGTCTCCTCACATAAACTTATTGTTTGATGTCTGGGACAGTAGTAGCTCAGTCCATAGGGAACTAAAGGATGCCAGGTACAATTGCAGCAAAGACCTTATGGAACTCTGGAGAGTCCGGTTACCCAAGGCTAGACATTGTGTGTATGAAATTAAATGAAGGATCTAATGTTCATTTTCCAATTTCTCTGGCCACATTTTCGCTTAATTTGTCTTGTCCCCTGAAAATCTCTTTTAATACCTTGTATGTTATGGCTGCTATGTACCTACATTCTATCTCATCTCATGGAGTCACATAGGCAGCTTCCTGAGATCAGCTTTAGTGGTTGCAACTTATTTATCCCCCTCTGTCTCCCTTTGGCCATAAACCACCAACTTTGTTCGCATGTTTCAGACTTGTGCTCTTCCTTGCAGAATGTTTCATGCCTATATGTGTTATTGATTCTCCCTCTGCTTTTAAATGAAGATAAATGAAAGCTCACCGCTGATTAGTAGGTCCAAAAACCTGCAGAGACCACCAGTCCTTCTGTTTGTGATAAGTTATTGACCGTCTGATGATCACAAACAGCTGACTACTGCTGGAAATAATTCCTAATCTTTCTGCTGATATCAGGCTATTGATTACGAGGCTGAAGACTGATGGCAGTTCAGCAGCACTAAACCATCTTATTTCTATCACTCCACCAACAAAATCAATCCGTGTGTTTAGTTGGGCTTTCAGTGCTGGAAGTGAGGGCAAGATGGTCTCTCAGCTTCAGATGATGTTGTCAAGATTGAAAAAATCTAGCGGTGAAGAGAGCAGAACACATTTCCAATAGAGAGATTTAGTAGTTAAGTTACTAGTCAATGGCTACATCGAAATGTGTCTTTTCGCATATCCCCTCTCAAGTTACCACACTTCAGAGGAGGGTCAGAGCGCAGGGTCAGCCATAGTACAGTGCCCCTTGAGCAGTTTGGGGTTGAGTGTCTTGGTCAAGGACACAATGGTAGTGACGGTGGGTACCAATAACACCCTTCTTTCCTAGTGCCAGGGATCTAACCGGCGACCTCATGGTTACTGGTCGGCCCCTCTTTCCTCTAGGCCATCCCACCACCCATGCACCCAGTTTACATGAACGTTGTTCCTGGAGAAAATCTGACGTTCAGATTGCCTCTGATCCATGGTGTCTCGAGGGAACAATATTCATGAGAATATATATTTGTCAAAAGAAAGTCCAATTGTTCCTTTTGGACAATGTGTCATATTGTGTCAAAAGTCCCTGAGTATCTAATCGAAGACTTAAGATTTTTACAAAGCAGGATTACTATTTGCACGACTACTGTAGGAACCGTCAAGACGAGAAAAAATACTTTTATTTTATAAAGATTTTATGAGCACCTCACACAAAACGATTGAGATGACAGAGGCGCACCACAACTTTAGCAAAAAATCTCACGGTTTAATTTCCGACATTGTGTCTAAAAACTGTGAAATCCATAGGAAAAGCTGTTTGGTGTAAGAGCAGCATATGCAGCAGTGAAGTGGATTGGACGAAAACTGATGGCGAGAAACTCAAAAGGACATACAGACACACATACAGAGATGCCTTTCGTCATAGTTATACGACCCATATCGTCTCAAGAGGAACAGGGGGGGAAGATAGGCGAGAGGTGATTCAAATCCAAGCAAAACAACCTTGCCACTGACTTGATTCATGTGCACGTCTGCTTTATCTGCCTCCGCACTTCAGACTTTAGAAAGCAGAGTGAGAGAGATGCATTCATTGAAATAAACAGATGTCGTTTCAGCCTCTGCTCAATTAAGAGTCCTTAACCTCCGAAAGGGTTTTTAACCATGAAACTCAAAACACTGCGGGGGAAAAAGGACAAACAATGTGAGCAAAGAGGAGCTCAATCTAATCAAGAATCACATTAGAAGCTCAAAGCAGTAAAACATGCTCATTAATAAGCAGAGCAGAATAATAAAGAGAGAGGATCCATTAGAGACACAGTAGGCTTTTAACACACAGAGGAGCTGTTCTTTTCCACCTCCATCCATCCATCCATCCATCCATCCATCCATCCATCCATCCATCCATCCATCCATCCACCTATCCATGTATCAATTATGTATGCAGTGAAAATACTTGCATATGGTGATTAGTCTTCCAGTCATGATTTGACCTCCTCCATGTTGCTATTAAGTCCATTGCAACCAGTACTGCCACGCTGGTGTTATACTTCATTTGGGTTTTATGTTGTAGTCATTTGATTAAATACAGCTTTGGCAAGGCATCATTTGCACTGTGTCAGCACAAAAATGTTATATAAAATAAATAAAAAATAAATATTTAAGATGATGCCTAAATGAGTTACAAACGCAGGGCTCTTCTTAGTTGATGTTTTACTTAGTCTAAACATCCCCTAACAAATCACCTTAACGTGAGACTTTCATGTCCTGTCTTTGCTTATTGACTTTGATTAAGGGCTTTCACTTGTGGCCAAGTTAATTGTGGCTCTTGACTTTGGACTCATTGCTCTCACTTGTTGAACTTATAATAATAATAATAATTGATAGGATTTATAGTATATAGCGCTTTTTTGGAGGTCACTCAAAGACGCTTGATTGATATTTACTTTTGGGTCCTTGTTGGTCTTGACTTGACACACAGCCGTTTGAAGCCCTTTTCATATACTGTGTGTTGAGCTTGCCAGTTAGCTTCTGGACCCTGTAACAGATGTGTGTCGCTGAAGTTGAGCGCTCGGCCAAATGGAAAAGGGCCCTGTGTGTGTGTGTGTGTGTGTGTGTGTTTTTGTGTGTGTGTGTGTGTGTGTGTGTAATCACAGCCAGGAGCGATGGATTAATAAGGCTGACGAGTTGGAAACCATGTGTAAGCTGCTGTTTCGGCTCAGGTTAATTTGTTATTTCACTCCGGCAGCGGACAGAAAGCCATTTACAAAAACTCAGATAATAATTCAAACAGAAACACCGTTGAGGGTTTGCTCTGTCTGTGTTAGCATAGCAGAGGTTCATTCATCAGTCAGTGGTACACCTGAGGCAAAACACAGATGATTGGATGTGAATAACATGTATATATATTTAAGATATTCATATGTATTAACAAACCATTATTCCGATGATCTCCTTAGCTCAAACTCTGAGCTGAAGGTATTATTCATATAAGGTGTTCAGGTGTTTTTCTGACTTTGAGGGCACTTTCACACACTTCTAGTTGGCTTACTTGGTTCGCACCAGATGTGAGAATGATACATTGTTTGTTGAAAAGCTCCCTAAATCTGAGTGCTGGGGTGATTATTGTGTGTTCTTCCCTACCAGCAACAATATGTTGATTACTTCTACTATAAAGGAGAATTGAGAAAGCCCAACTAAATGTCCTCCAGCGATCCCAAATTTCTCCTTTCAAAATAAAACATGTTGTTCCAATAAGGATCCATTGCTTCCAAAAAATAAACAGTAATACTCATTATGGTGACTTCTTTCCACATGTACCCTGATCTGGAATGAGACGATTTCCCCAAAAACAACACCAACAGAAACAAACTCAAGACATCAAAAGATAAGCTTGGGATTCATCTGAGCAGCTTTGATTAAAAAATGGAAGAAAAAAATAAGTTTCCTTATTTCCTACAGAAAAAAACATTTGTGTGTTTTTAAATCAACATGTGCTTTTTCCCTGAACGAGATTTGTCATGTTTCATTACATTTTTTTAAGCCCCAAAGCCTCGCTGTGTGTTCTTAATGAAGTCGCTGGCTGTGTTTCTGTCTCTGCATTATTAAGAAGGTTGGATAAGAATGATACAAAAAAAATAAAAAATAGGCCTGTGAGTAATTTACAGAAAGATAATTTGCCTTGGCTCGAGACATTAGCGTTTCATCTGCGTATGGTGCTCTCAGCTGTCTATATTTAACATCAGCTGCTCCGCACTGACATTCATACATTATTCATGTGTGGGACCTGGCATTACCTGCCTGAGGAGCACTACATCTCCCTCACCTTTAAATCCCCCTCATTAATACGCATGCAGGCTTTTACATTAATTGCTTTTTACTTATTCTAAGTAGCCTCGCTGCTGTTTCTCCTTGTCCTTGCTGCGTTTACGTGTGGGTGTTGTATTTTGTTGTGTTTTCTTTTTGTATGCCGAGAAATGTAAAGCTGATTAAAAAGGTGAACAACAAATGAAAAGGTTTTTATGCAGAGGCGTGCAGTGTTTTCTAGCCTCCGGTTCAGTAACAGTGTGTATACTGAACATGGTGATACATCTAAAAAGGCACACTCAACATCTCAAGGACTTTAAAGCAGCAGTGCGTAGCCTCAAAGCGAGCCCCATTGAGCTTGACTCAATGTGGATATGGATCTCTTTCTCTTAACTCTAACTGGTGTTTTTCTTACACAAAAACGAAACCTTTTGGAATGCATCAACACACCTTTGCCTGCTTTGTGTTTAGGCACTCACTGGTATACAGTGGTGCTGAAACGATTACTTAATTAATAAATCAGATGACTGACAGCAAATGTACAACTTATTTAATGATTGATTAATCAGTGTCATTTATTAAGGGAAGATCATTTACATTTCCTCATCCTGAGACGACGTTGAGAATGTACTGCGTTCCTCCTTACAAAGTCAATATCTTTCAGTTTTGTGAGGTTGTTGGGGAAAAAATAAACAGGTAGTGTACTTTTTCATGGTAAATATTATTTGCCAGGAAAAGCGGTGGCTAAAATGAACTGTTTCAGGATGCCAAAAGAGAAAGACGAGACTCCAGCCCGAGGCAAAAGCACAGTGACTCACTGCATTGCTAATCAAGCGGCATATCTGATCCAGGGTCTGTAATGCTGCGTCAATGGGTTTACCAATCCATGCCGTCCTCCTTTGTTTGTCAATCATTGCTCACCAATCAGAAGTTGCCCAAGGAGCCTGAGTCAGAGGTATCTGGGGGTTGTGGCCAGGTTGAGATAGTTTTAAGTGTGGTTGGTTGTGAGGGGGGGGGGAGTGTGGCTTCTTCCCCTTATGACGTCATAAGGGGAGAGAAATCTGACTGTTTTTTTTAAGGGTGGAGGAAAAGAGATGGTTGTTTTGCATACTATGTCATCTTTTAAAATAATTCTGAGCACAAAAGCTGTCAGAAGAAGTGCAATAAGGTACGTTCCCCAAATAGTCCAGCATAGTGGCCACAGAGGCGCAGTGTGCGCTGAGGGAGCATAGTGCTTTGACTGTGGCGCTCAAGTCAAACTTATATCATCTTCATTTTCCTGCTATAAACAAATGGGACCCTGTAGAGCCGTTTTAAGTTAACCTGGTCTGCCATGTTTTGGCTCCAATCCAGAAACATGCGAGAGACACCATGGCTTCCTGTGCAAAAGAAGCCGCAGCTCGCCGCCAGATGAGATGAATGGCCTCGACTGCAGCACTTTCCCGCTCATAAATATTCATATGCAGAGTCATGGCGTCATGTGAGAGAGAAAGAGAGACAGAGAGAGAGACAGAGAGAGAGAGAGAGAGCTCCAGAAAGCACTGAACCCTGAACACCCCATCCTCCCTCCCTCCCTCCCTCCCTCCTCCGCCCGGCACCAACCACACAGCCAGCTGGATTTATAGCCACTTATAAAGATTAGCGATGCGTCCTGCATGCAGCATACACACCCCGCTCACACCACTGAAAATGCAGTCTTACAACACAGAACTGTTGTCAGATGAGAAAACCTTCTATCCGCAATGGTGGTGCTGTTGGTTAAGAGTTGTTGTTCTGATGATTTATGACTGAAGATGGAGATGTTTTACCGTTCATACAGGGGAGATGGGGATGTTTAAAACCTGGCAGTGGTGATTGATGTAACGCACACTCAGCTCGCTTGCTGGTTGTCCATCGCTTCACATGATGACGTCCACTTTGAACCCTTTTGTAGAATTTGAGATGTTCCCTATTATAGCACATGGCTATCACAGTCAAACACACACACACGTACACACACAAAGTTGAGTTCTAAATAACAATAATTAATTAAATAACATAAGAGGTATACGTTCACAACATTAGCCAGGTTAACATCTAAATGTGAAGCACATCTTTTGCTAGTTCACGAAAAAAAAGTAGGTGTGTTTCAATCAAAAGTTTGGTCTTAAAATGGCGCTATAGGAACCATCCTATAACATGGTAAAAAAAATAAAATAACTAGATGTTACAAACCTTGTAACCTCAAGTCAAGTTAGTATTCTCCATGTTGTTATCTGGAGACCAAGGCTGTGTCTGAAATCGCGCACTTCTGTACTTACACTTACTTTTTTGAGTGCACTTTGCGCAAAACCGGAGAGTGTGCCAAAATGCAGTGCACTGTAAGTTCCTCGGTCGTGCACTCAAAACGGTCTAAAACTTGAGTGTAGAGCGATGGACACTTTCCACACTCAACGGCCGCCATCTTGCCTACGTCACGGAGAGGACGGGGCATTCTAATCAAAATAGAGGAGCTTGAAGCAACGATGGAGGCGGACGCGCTCTACAAAAGTTAAATTACACATTGTTTTTGTCTTTCCGTGACTAATGTGCCTGTTTTGGCTATCGGTAACGCAAGCAGAAAAAAATACCACCGAAGAAGAACCGTCAAAATGCAAAGTCATTTCCGGTAGGTGCGCGACGGCAGTTTGGACAGTGCACTGTAGAAATGAGAGCACTGCGTCTATAAGTAAGTGTACTGTAGGGATAATAAAGTGCACTCAATGTAAGTGCACTTACGTAAGTGCGCGATTTCAGACACAGCACAAGACATTATGCAGATATCATGACACTTAGCTTTATCTAAAACAATACGACGACCAAACAGCTGACCTGACACAATTTAAGCTACTTTAGAACTTTTTCAACAAATGTGTTCCCATCTCCCATTTTACACATTAACCCTTTAACGTACCAGTCAAAAACCACCTCAATAGAATGTTAACGTTTATTTATTTTTTTGAAATTTAGATTATTTTTACTCATGGATTTTTGGTGTCTCCGTCACCCTTTTCTGATGACACACTTCAAAATGCACATTAAAGCAGCCAAGCACAACCAATAGAGAAGAGAGGGGAAACTGAGAGGAAACATCATTAGTTATTACTTTCATTGTGCTTACATTAAAGGTTCAGTAGGTGGAATGGTCAGTTTAGCTAACTTCTTAATGCACTTCTTAATGCATTAATGCACTGCGGTCTTCAAGCAGCGAGTTATCTAGCATCATCACAGATCCATAAGTGTGATAAAACATGATAAAAACCATCAAAACAGACATTGGGAAGGATTTTTACCTGCTCCGCCATTGTAGGCGCATACACATTCTCCCATCTGTCGCTTTGCACGTGCACCGGCAGTGAAGACGGGTGCCGGTTTGTAGCGTTCTCTTTTCTGATTGTTTATCAGTAGTGGGATCCTCGAAAAGTTTATTTGCCGATTACATGCAGAGCGGGTGTCTGAGAGATCGGCTTTATGAAACGTGCACACTATATAAGTGATCACTGTACGAATAAAGAACGATTTAATACTTATATTAACATAAATAAATAGCTTACTTCACCTTTAATTAAGGTTGTATGTGACACGACTTTGGCAGTCAGCTGGGTCCAGGAAGTGTCAGAGGTCCTGACCTTCACAGAGAGAGCAGAATATCTTCACTGACCTGGAAACATCTAACATCTAAGTGTCACATCGGCTTTACACAACACACACACACACACACACACACACACACACACACACACACACACACACACACAGTAACAGTAACAGAGGTGAGACGCCTGTAGTCACATCAGTTGGTTCCCTGTGTATGGCGTTGGGTGGTGATGTTAATTCGCCGCCCACAGCAGCGCCAAACGTCGGAGTGCATCAGCGGCGTGGAGGAGACATGCACAGCTGCATGATGACAGGCCGATGACATCACACAATGACTCACATATATCACTGAGGATATTAATGCTCTGACTGCTGGAGTTTAAAAAGTTGTTGTTTCATAATCAGAGAAGTTTGAACCAGTCAACTCCCCTGTCGTCCACTTTGACCTGGGTGGCTCTGTTGTGGTGAAAATCTCCCTGCGTTCCAATCCCCATACGTCCATACTATTTAGTATGCCAGTAAAAGATTTAGGATGTCCCAATACATGTACGTCAATTGTAGTATGCTGAAAATACATTAATTCCCCCTAAATCCAATAGCATTTTGGAGTATTCCTCTTTCTTCTTGACATTTCTGATTTTTTTTCTCTCCTGTGGCCCTAAAACTCTTCTGTACTTTAGTATGTAGTGTAGTAAAAAGAAAGAGTCTGTGAATTGGAACGCAGGGTCATTCAGTTGTGCCCTTTTGGCAAAAAAAATAAAACACACCAGTAATGTATTCTAACATTGATTAAAGGTAGAGTCAGGGATTCTGGAGAAAGATTGTTGACATAATCAATTTTTATACCAAAACATCTGTGAATATATCCTCACCATACGCTACCTAACCGTACTACTGTGTTTGAGCTTAAAAAATAAACCTGTGGCTACTTGTTTATACACAGCCTATAGGCCTATGGACATGTATGGCGAGGGGATATTCACTGATTTTGACAAGCTTTCTCCATAATGGCTCACTCTAACTCTCCACTGCATCTCATTAGTTAGTCAAAATAAGCCATCGAAATGAAAATACAACTTCATGTTAGCGTTGGTGAAGTTAGCATTTAGCTCGAAACATTGTTATCTACTTGCTTTGCTGTGGACTCTTCTTAAACTGTAAGCAACTCCAAAAGAGAAGGTGATTTTCAAACCTTTGCCTTGTTTGAACTCTCCTCCGGGTTCTTCAATATAAGCCTCTGTTAGATACATTAGTATGGGACTGAGCATGGCTGGTGTGGTTTCCTTTGATCCTCATGTACTGGTGTCATTTACAACGTGTTTGTGTGGTTGTGCTCTGGCAGCAGCTGGCAGCCTATAGAGCTGTTAAGCGGAAGTGGCGGAATTACGGGGCATGGGACCTCTCGGCTGAAAAAAAATGAATGGGAGTCTATGGAAAGTAATCTACTATTTTCTGGTCCCAGTCATTAAATGCCTTGGATTACATATATGTTTTGTATGGGTCTAAATGATAATTTTTCATGTGAAGAGTTTGACGGTATGTTGTATGATTATTCGTCTAACGGCTTTTGAAAAAATGTTACGAGAACAACTACAAGTCTTGTCGCCTCTGTGACGTCACCTCAACACATTCCCTCCACTTCTCGACTGACAGTGCTAATGCTAATGCTAATGGCTGGCGTGGACAACGCCAACAATCTCCCCACTCGAGAAATTGAAACTCTCCACATGTCCACTTGTGTAGTGGTTTTCGCCACGCTGAAGACTTTTGTCTTGTCATTGAAAGAAGGCGGTAAAGTGCATTAAAGACACGTTTCTGAGCTAAGCAGGTAAGAGTGGTGGTGACGTATATCATATGTGTCAAGAGCAGCGAAGAGCTGTAGTCCACAAAAGCGCTCTGCACAAAACCTGACCGTATCCAGCTTCTACTCGCTAAATTGTTCCATTCTTTGCACGAAAAAATACCATCTAAATCCATACAAAACATATGTGTAATCGAAGGCATTTCATGACTGGGACCAGAAAATAATAAATTTCTTTCCATTGACTACCGTTGTAATTTTTCGAGCCGATAGGTCCCATGTCCCGGAAGTAAGGCACTTCCGCTTAACAGCTATGGTCCTGGCTCTCAATCAGACTGTTTCATAAAGCGTAGAGATTGTTTTTTTTTGAATAGCGGCTCCTATAGCCAGCTCAGCGCATCCCTTTTGCCACCCTCTTTCATATCACACAAACTACCTTCACCTTTAAACTAGAGCTGTCAAGCGATTAACATTTTTAATCAGATTGATCACCGGGTAGCTGTGGATTAATTACAATTAATCAAGCTTAATTCTGCTATTCGAAATATGCCCCAGAAATTCACATTATCTCTGTATGTTGTTGTAGGAATGGAAAGATAAATGAAAGAAGGTGGATATATACATTTAAAATGTGTTTTTTTATTCATTGAAAATCCAAATTATGTTGTTAATATTGAAAATAAATTTCAGTAGGCTAATTAAAACATAGGCCTACCACACCATCATTCAATTTGGCTGTCTCTTTGCTACGTCTTTGAGCAAATATAGGCTATATAATGGCAATTATTTGGTGAATCCATAAGTTTTGCATTCCTGAATACAACTTGATTGCAGTCCTCGATGTGTGTGTGTGTTTGTGTGTGTGTGTGTGTGTGTGTGTGTGTGTGTGTGTGTGTGTGTGTGTGTGTGTGTGTGTGTGTGTGTGCAGTTTAGAGTATTGTTCATTTGTGCCAGAAAGCCAACGTTATGTTAATTATGTTTTTATGCTAAGCTAACCTGGATGAGCGACCTTTCAAAAATGCACACACAGTTACGGGAACCTTTTTTCTTGAGCCTCATGTGAGTGAGGCAAAACGCTGGAAAAACAACATGTAGAACTATTCCTTTAAAAGTCATTTCATTTCTCAACCAGACTTCACATTCCATTTATTAAGATTTTCTTTCTACCGCCTCTGGTAAGATTCACAAACCTGTTAGCGAAGGGAGGAAACTCCTCATGCTCTCAAAAATCCCAAATCCATTCATCAAACAGTCAAATCCCATTCAAAAAGAACTAAGAAGAAAATTTTCAGTTGGGGTGCTGTCTTGTTTAAATATGCACAACCGCTGCCAGGAAGTTCCTACCAATGTTACACTGTTTGCCATTAATATTGGATGGATCTGAAACCTGCAGCGCCGGTATTTACATTCATTTAAATTAAGTATTTACAGGAACGAGGCACTGCGAGCATCCTTTTCTCTGGTGCTCACACACACACACACACACACACACACACACACACACACACACACACACACACACACACACACACACACACACACACACACACACACACACACACACACACACACACACACACACACACACACACACAGGCATCTCTCTGTCTGTATTGTTCCCCGTGACAGATTGGAAGGGCTAACTAGTTTTTTTTTTGTACATTGAGTATCATCGTGCCGCTCTGACAGCTGATTGGCCGCAGTCCAGGCTGAGTTTTTACCCAGAAGCCCCCTTTCATGTTTCTATTTGAAAGATTCACACAGCGGGGCACAGAGACTGTGCCAGAGCTGCTTTCAAGTATTAATTATTAAAGAAGGACCTGTCTATCATGTGTCATCTGGTCAATGAGCGTTAGTTAAACAGTCTGCTCATCCATTCCAAGTCTTTGGATCCAGAGCCACATTTTTTTTAAACAAGAACCACTCAGATTTTTACCTTATGTCCTAGCTAGAAGGAAAAGTCATGTTGTGTCATGAGAGCATTTTCTTGTCCTTAGACCTTGTACTTTTTACTTTGTGTTTCCAAACTGGATTCAGCAGATCATCTGAAGTGCACAAACCAGTTGGACAGAATTACTCCTGTAACTCGCCAAATTTAGTTCTACAATTAAACGGCCTAAAGGCGAGCTATAACCGTAGCACAATTTAACTGTCAGCAACCCCTGCGTTACCTCAAAAACTTGGCTTTTTTTTACTGCTAGCCTGTGTGTACAGATTGTGCTGCTCTCTCCTTTGTATGTTTTTTGCTTTAGCGTCCGGGGATTTTAAATAGTTTAAACATCTCCATGTTTTCTGTTTCATTCCGCTGTTAATTCCATAAGACGCCTCAGGCTATTGATTGTATGCCGCCTAATAATTCCGGTTGTCCCCTACTTGGTATCCATATACACTTTATTTGTTGTCCTCCATTTTTGTTTCATTTGAGACATCAAATCATTAGTGGATTCTTCAAAGATTATTTTTGGGGCATTTTTGCTTTTTTTAGACAGATTGGAGAGACAGAGTTGAAATGGGGGGGGACCTAACCACTGAGCTATCGGCGCCCCCAAATCATTAGTGGATTTGAGCGGATATTGTATCATTTAAACAATCCATGTTTTCTAGTTCATTCTGCAGCTAATCCTATAAGACGCCCAGAGGCTATTTAATGTGGGCGTTGTCCATGGACCCATATTTATTATCATCCATTCTTGTTTTTACACCCTGCCGTCCTCATTAGTGGAACATTCAGTACATTAGATTTAATTTTTTAAATGCTGCTTTCCTTAAAACAAAATTTTAAACAATGAGCTAATTTTAGGTTGGAAACTGTGATGATGATAGCCACCTCCAGGCTACATCACACTGCCTGCCTGATCTCTGGCCAGCTCTGTGCCTTTGTAGTCCCAGTACAACAAATTGTACACATGGGTATAACAACACACACCTTTGGACAGACTCTACTTGCGTATCCGTCATGGGTTTTTTTCAATCAAAAAGGTGCCAGATGTTGAATTATGTTTTGAAAAAGAATAAAAAAGGGAGCTTGGAAGAGAGGTCGGAGAAAGAAAACTAGAGAAGGTTCCCCTGAGCGGTGCGGTTCAGTTTGGTGTGGTTCGCCATGCATTAATTTGTATTTCCACTGTCAATAGATGGGGAGGGTACCAACATCAGAGATACGTGCTGTACCAATTTTTTTGTCACCCTTTCGTTTGTGATACTACGCCGTCCCAAATGGTCCCAAAGGGGTGGAGCTAAACACCGCAGTCTGTTGATTGGTCGACAGAATGGTCAGTACCATGCTAGAGATCAACCACCACATGTCGCAACTGTGTTTACTTCATCTGTCTGTATGACACACCCACATAGCATCAGTCAATGCAAGCATCACAAGTGACCACATGTACAGAGAAAATTTGTATTTGTGGGGCATATTTCGAATGGTAGAATTAAGCGTGATTAATTGTGCTTAATCCAGCCCTATTTAATATATAATCTTATCTCCCAACCCTGATTCTCTGGGGTTTGATGTGACTACAGTATATAGGTGCTCATCAACAGCTAGCCCAGTTAAAAAAACATCCCATCACTGAAGTAGGAGAACAAGTAAAAGAAGTGCTCGGGTTTCAGCTTTGACTTCGAATGACCTCATTCTCAGCGAAACACGAGCGTATACAATTCACTGCACAAAACATTTACTGTACATTGTTGTAAGTGCAATACTTTGACTCTCGTGATTTATTTAATTGAAGCACACACACACACACACGCGCACACACACACACACACACACACACACACACACACACACACACACACACACACACACACGCACGCACGCACGCACACACACACGCATACAAGCTCCAGTAGGTTTAACTACAGCAGACAGTAATGGCCTTGTAACGTTGTAGTGCATTATAGTTGGGTATATAGGTTTTTGTATTAAGTTTCTTAAGTGGAAAAGGGTTACCTTCACCCATGTCTTTTCAGGCTGAATCACACTCTCCTCTGCTGAACAACCACTAAAACATCCTCAAGACGCTAAAACATTTTTTATGAAAGGTTGGTGAATCCATGACTATTAGGGTGGACAGAGACAGTGTGGCATATTGCATAAGCCTTTTAGTCAGCAGCATGGATAGTGATGAATCCGAGGGTACATTGGCCATGTAAAGGGTCGTATGAGGTAGAGGACCTGCCCCTCAAACATTGATAAGTCATTGTGAATCTCTGGCCAGCTCAGTGCCTTCTGGACCCTAGGCTGTGGCTGGCCTTTTTTCGGGACAGAATCTTTGGAGGACATAACGTGGACAGTTGATTGGTACAAACTAACAAGGGTTAAGTCCATTTTACACTGGCCAGAAAAAAAAAGACGCTTAAACTTCCTAACATCCCACTTTTTATTTTATTTGCAGTGTGAAAGGGTGTACATTCCCAGGGTCAAGTGACTCTGCAATAGACCCGGGTATTTATTTGTTTGCATGGGGGGGAGGGGGGGTCTATGTGCGAGTTAATCAAATCTGATCAAGACTGGGGGCCAGCTATAGTCAGCCTCAAGTCAGCAATGACCACTATAAATTAAAAAGCAAAACTATAAAATAAAGCGTTCCTGTCTTTATGTCTTCACTTGACTGCTGGCCATAAGACCCCAGGTTTGCTTGCACTGTTGGAGTGGCCAATCGCCTATCTTTAGCGGGTCAACCCCCCCTTTAAAAAACCCTGTGGACCCGCTCATTTTGGTGTGAAAAGGGTATTAATGTTGGTTCTCCTCCTATAATTAGTCCCTCATGGCTGTTTTCTATTCAACTCACTCACGTACGTTATATTGCATTACCTACCTTAATAACTGTCATCACATGGGGCCACAGACTTTTGCCATAAGTGACCCATTCTACTCCGAGGTGATGCATAAAAGTTATTTATGAGCAGTGAAAAAAGTGTTTGTGGAGAGGAAATCAGAAGGGAATAAAGACCCTGTGTGTGTGTGTGTGTGTGTGTGTGTGTGCGCGCGCCCGCCAAAAGGGATTGCCCTCTCATCTCCATGACAATCAACAGTCATCGCCCCATCTGTCCAACACACACGCACACTAAGTGACTGCATGCCGTGCTGTTAGTCACACACGGTCAGGGGTCACGGCAGATGTAGCGGGATAGATGGAGAGGAGAGGAGGTCATTGTTGGGCTTTTTGACACACACACACACACACACACACACACACAGCAGATGGGCTCTTCTTAAAACAAAGACTGATGCCGTATGCACTAATACACTGACGGCTGAGAAGGTTGCGACTTTATTTCCACATATCCGAAATGTGGATATTTGAATGAAAGGGAAACCTATAGCTGAAACCTTAAGGTGTTTGTGAGTGACAGTCACTTTCTATCCCTACAAGGAATAGATCAAACAAAATGAACAACTCTCATTGAGCTGCCCTGTAAAAAAATATAGTTGAAAATAATTTGGATTTTCCCAAAATGTAAGAAGGTTTCTGTTATCGGAGGAAAACATTGTAGTGTGGAGAGGACATCACTTAACTTAACACTTTACACAGGGAAACTTTTAGATCGTAAAGTTGATCATTTATGTTTGTATTGAAAGTGTGTGAGATTGATTTCTTATGTCAGTATCACAGACTATTCTTCTTATGCAAACACCATTATATGGAAACCTCTACAGCTCAGCAGTTCAAATTGATTTAACTTAAAGCTAAAGGTGTTTGTTTGTTCCTTGTCTCAGATTCTTTTCTGTTCAGGCGCCAAAGTGCTGATTTCAGAAGGATAAGACTGTGAGACGATCAATGACACACATTTAACTTAATTAAATTCTCCATTCATTTTCTGCTTCCTCGGATGTGTTAATCCTACACTCCTGATGATGATATAACACAGTGTCTGACTGGACTCGGCTGACAGAGTGTGTGTGTGTGTGTGTGTGTGTGTGTGTGTGTGTGTGTGTGTGTGTGTGTGTGTGTGTGTGTGTGTAATTTCATACCATTTGAAAGCATCATTAACTTCCTTTGTCATATTTGAGCTGAGATAGAGAGAGTGTGTGTGTGTGAGAGAGAGAGAGGGAGAGAGTTTACGTGTGTGTGTGTGTGTGTGTGTGTGTGTGTGTGTGTGTGTGTGTGAGAGACAGAGAGAGAGAGTGTGTGTCTGGTTTTATACTAGCTACTGTTGGTGTAGTGTCAAAAAATAAACCTTCATATTTCTCAATGTGTCATTGTCCTCTTTTCAGCCTCTGCTTTGGGGCGTGGCTTATCACAGGTGGAGGTAATGCTAAGTTAGGTTGGTAATGAGGGGGGCGTGTCTTCTCCCCTTATGACATAATAAGAGGAGAGCAATGTGAAAGGTGGAGAGGGGGGGGAATGGGGGGGGGGGTTCCTCATACTTTTGGAGTCTGTAGTCACACCAGGGACCCATATTAATGTGGAAAAGGATTATGCAAAAGTCAATTTTGCACAATAGATGACCTGTTACTTCAGTTTGCCGTGAGAAGAAGTGTAATAAGTGCATGTATGTAATATCAAAATGTATTCAAACATTCTTTAACTGAAAAGATGTAGCCCTTCAGTCCGTCCGTCTTAGTAAAGCCTTTTGTAAAAACAGTCCACAGTGAGGGAAAGCACCGTGCAGTAGTGCTCTGTTCCTCTGCTTTAATTGAAATTTATTCATTTCTCATTATGTCTGAAAATGAAAAAGAACCAGACCATCACACTTTCCTGTCTGAATTACACACACACACACACACACACACACACACACACACACACACACACACACACACACACACACACACACACACACACACACACACACACACACACACACACACACACACACACACACACACACACACACACACACACACACACACACACCCTGCCTGAGACAGTATTTATATTTCTTAAGACTGGGTTGTACTTACACAGATGTATTTATATTTGATATAGCCCTCATTGACATAATACATCCCCCTTCCCCTTGACCTCATGTTAACCCTCATCCAAAGGTTGAAACAATCAAACAACCATTTGAAGAAGAGGTGACGACTGGACAAAATGTCCTCAGTCTCAAACTGATCCTCGCAAAGGTAGAAGTACAATAGGAAATGCGCGCGCACACACACACACACACACACACACACACACACCGCCAAAGGGGGCAGCTGGACAATCGACATCTGTTCAATGTCTTTTGGCTGACTCCTCCAACACCACTGCTGTCACTGTGTGTGTGTGTGTGTGTGTGTGTGTGTGTGTGTGTGTGCACGTGAGTGTGATCCAAGGATTAACCGTTGACTTGACTTTGTTTGCCTGTGTGTGTGTGTGTGTGTGTGTGTGTGTGTGTGTGTGTGTGTGTGTGTGTGTGTGTGTGTGTGTGTGTGTGTGTGTGTGTGTGTGTGTGGAAGAGAGGGGATTACTTGCTTCCTAGACTCATGTGTATGCCTGCATCAGGAGTGTGTGGGAGTGTGTGAGTGTGTTGTAACAATAGGGGCGGGGAGGCAGCTCTCTAAAAATGTCCTTAAACCGTGTTGAACCTCCGTAATACTTTAATCTCATGTAAATTATAATTTAATTAGTGAATTTAAATAAGAAAGCTTCTGAAATATGGTCTGTGTGTGTGTTAAGTGTGTGTGGCTGTAAACTGCTGAATTTACTGTGTGCGTGGGATTAATTTCTTACTCTGTGCATGAGCGGCATTATTATGAGTCACAGCCGGAGTGTGTGTGTGTGTCTGTGTGTGTGTGTGTGTGTGTGTGTGTGTCTTTGTCTTTGAGGAGCTCCGGGGACAGGAGGGGGGTTCTGGACTTACTTAAACCCAGCAGGCCAGCAGGTTTCTGGGCATGCTGAGTGGGCCAACCCCCCCTAGAACCCTCTGGAGACTCTCTGACCATCTGCACAATTTTATAATACCACATTGTAATATATATATTACAGGCTACGTAAACCGTGCTGTTTCCCTTCTAGGCAGTAAATCAAAACTTGAGGTTGGCTTCGGCAAATTGCTTCTAGAGTGACTATCTCCAGTGCACAGTTACTAAGAGAAAGGGCTGTGTGTATGTGTGTGTGTGTGTGTGTGTGTGTGTGTGTGTGTGTGTGTGTGTGTGTGTATTGGTATAGCTCCAAGAACGGCAAGTGGGGCTCTTTACCATACTGTATTAAACTATATTATTGTATACTGTATTGTTCTATACATTAGCCTGAACTCACGCAAGCTTCACGTTGGTTTCTCTCCCGCAGATCAGTCTTGGCTTTCTCCAATCTACATAGGGAGGAGTCAGGCCCCATCTGTTAGTGGAAGCCAGCCCCTGATTGGTTCATGTAGTCGTCAATCTATAGCCTCCAGTCAGACCGGACCCTCCCCACGTTCCGTCTGTTAGTGGAAGGCAGCCCCTGATTGGTTCATGTAGGCGTTGACATCGCCGACGAATAAACTTGTGAGATTCGGCTGGACTCACTGGCTAGATTGACGACTACACAAACCAATCAGAAGCTGCCTTCCAATATAAGGGACGGACGTTACGTCAGAATGCAGGGCTCTGATTGGCCTTGTCATTTTTTGACAGGGCTCCTCACAGCAGAGATTTGAGAAAGTCCAAACTGATCTGTGGGAGATAAACCAATGTGACGCTTGCACAAGATCATGCTGGTCTCATCAGGCTACATTTAGTACTGTACTATTCTGTACTGTGCTGTACTCTGCGTATTCTACAGTTTATTGACCCCCAAACAATACAAGACTTGACTGTTTTGTTCAATAAATCATAACTAGAAAATGGCATTTGATTTTGAAAGAGATGATTCCCGGGAGACTGTGAATGCAACCAAGAGAAAGGCTCGTTAGTGTGTGTGTGTTTTTGGTTTACTGTAAGCTCCGGGGATTGCGGTGGGGGGTGGGGGTGGGGGGGGCTATGGACGCACAGTGCTTTAGATTTTAATATGAACATCTGTTTTGCTTCCTAAACATTGATAGATTCAAATGTTGAAATAAGAAATGGGATTCTCAGTGTGACCTACAAGCTGTTGGTCTTTGCTGTGAAACTCAGTCAGCCTTTGAAGAAGAAACAATTACAGTTGGTTTTTACTTTTTTTATTCTTCTGGTTAATAATGAAAACATTGTACAATCACAGGGAAGGCTGCTTTGTTGAGTTGTTTTTTTTTTTTTGCACAAAAACCCTCCAGAGGACAGAGAAATGGAGAAACAGAAACATTGTGTGTGTGTGTGTGTGTGTGTGTGTGTGTGTGTGTGTGTGTGTGTGTGTGTGTGTGTGTGTGTGTGTGTGTGCGTGTGAAGCCTCTGGCTATATCAGCTTATTTGTTTCATTCTGTTTGCTTAGTAGTCCATCCGTAGAGAGATGAACTAACTAAGATAAAGGATGAAAAAACACATTTTCATACATATTGTATTCAGATTTGACCATAGGTTCCATTGTACGTTTCCTTTGTGAGGAAAGAAGACATGTAAGGGAGGTGCAGTGGCCCTATTGTTACTGACAGACACAAATTCAGTGCAAGTATGTCGATTAAAGCAGCTCCTAACCTAACAGAAAGGGCTTTGATTTCAAATGGTTTCAATTTTCATCTGATTCAGCGTTCAGATCAAACGTGCCATTTAATGCAAAGGTGTAAGGGCAACACACGCGCGCACACACACACACACACACACTAGACTACTCCATATGCAGGAGCACTGATTGAAGGCTTTGTGGGTGTGTGTGTGTGTGTGTGTCAGGTGTTCCCAGTCTCTCTTTTGTTCTCTTAATCCATTCACTCTGTCGCTCCAACAAAAGCTTTTTAATGAACTGAGGTCCGAGTCACAGGAAAGGGAGTCTGATGAACAACTCCCAATTTTGTTACTAAGCAGTTCAACAGTCAGCGGTCCTGTCAGCGCCCCCTACATGCTCACACCTTCATTGCAGCCACATTACGAATAAAAATGTCCCCATGTTTAATACAACTGATTTAAAGTCTTACCAGTAGATGAACCAAACATGACAAAAGACAGATCCTAAAATTGAACTGACTGACGAAATGCTATTCAAATCGCAGTACCAGATATTTAGTAATAGCCAATGTTGTTGAATAGTATATACTGAAATTGATATTGGCCTTTACATAGTGTATAAGTGAAGGGTCACCGGGGATAACCAGAAAAATCTGAAGTAATTCCGGTTTGCACTATAGACAGTCAAAGCCAAAAAAAAAATCTATCGTATATCCGATATGCTGCATCTTAATTCTTGTACCGGAGGTTGAAGTTTCTGTAAAGTCACTCTCGTTTATCCATAAAAAAAAAAAGATTAAGCAAAGATCAAAATATGATTGTAAAACTCTTAGTGACAACCAGTTTATCCTTGCGTGCCACAGACAAACTGTGTTAAAAGCTGACCCATGCGCACTCGGGGTTAAACCTTGCCATGGTTTTAGTGTTCCCTTTGTGTGTGTGTGTGTGTGTGTGTGTGTGTGTGTGTGTGTGTGTGTGTGTGTGTGTGTGTGTGTGTGTGTGTGTGTGTGTGTGTGTGTGTGTGTGTGTGTGTGTGTGTGTGTGTGTGTGTGTGTGTGTGCAGTTTAGAGGATGGGTCACAGGAGCGTGGACACAGACATAGAGGGGGTCAGCTCAGCACACAGCACTGGTGTTTTATGAGGCGGAGGATGTGTGTGTGTTTTATGGCCTGTGTTTGAAACAACCAGCAAGGAGCTACATGTTGTACAAGGGCAGGAGAAACAGCTTGTGTTTAGCTGAGACTAGCACACATGCTTGTATAACTCAGGCACATATAAGCTTCAGCAGAACCTTTTTTTAAAGGGTTCAGTGAGCAGAATGGTCAGTTTAGCTAACTTCCTGTCAGTGACTGCAGTTAGCAGTCCCCTCGCTCGTCCCTACGTCACCACATTAATGCACTGCGGTCTTTAAGCAGCGAGCTATCTAGCATCATCTCAGATCCGTAAGTGTGATACAACATGATAAAAACCATCAAAAGAGATATTGGGAAGGATTGTTACCTGCTCCGCCATTGTAGGCGCATACAAATTCACCCATCTGTCGCTCTGCACGTGCACTGGCAGTGAGACGGGTGCCGGTTTGAAGCGTTCTCTCTTCTGATTGGTTATCAGTAGTGGGATCCCGAAAAGTTTATTTGCCGATTACATGCAGAACGCGTGACTGAGAGATCGGCTTTATGAATCGCGCACACTATATAAGTGATCAATGTATGAATAAAGAACGATTTAATACTTATAATTACATAAATAAATCGTTTATTTCACCTTTAAGTTACTTAATAACTTAATGCTACACTTAAATTAGTCTCTTTGCAAATCACCTCTATAAGTTACCACACTTCAGAGAGGGTCAGAGCGCAGGGTCAGCCATAGTACAGCGTCCCTGGAGCAGTTTGGGGTTAAGTGTCTTGCTCAAGGACACAATGGTAGAGATGGTGGGCCTGTAGATGTAATAGCAGCCACCACTTAGTTTTAACACCCTCCCTGTCCAGGCTAGGGATTGAACCAGCGACCTCATGGATACTGCTCAGCCCCTTCTTTTCCTCTAGTCCATCCTACCACCCCCAAAGAATGAGCTGTGAACTGTGGTCTTCTCCTAAATCTTTTACAGTGTAATAATGTTACCGTAGTAGTAGGTGTGAATCCTCCTCAATTTATTTCATTAAAATTGCTTAATTTTTTGTAGTATTTTGCCTGACCACGAACAGACTGCATTTGAACCTCCCAGACTGTTTGCGTTACAACATCTCTCGATTGGAATTCGAACAGAGAGGTGGGTTTAATTTATCGCCCGCCAATCGTACAGGTATGCAGGGCCTGGCGCACATTTATCCTGATTTACCTTGAACACACCGGCAGCCAGACAAGGGAATCTGTAGTGACGTGGGTAAAAAAAACTGCTGGGTAAAAAGCCGCTGGTTAAAAAAGCTCCCAGTAGTGTGTATGAGTGAAAAAAATAAAACCACAGCACAGAAAACAAAAAGCTTGTCCTTCCGACGGGTTGAAAGGTTTTATTTCTCTCCCAAGGAAAAAGCCAGAAACAATGTTTTTACAGTTTCCACTCAATAAAACACTAAAAGCTTCAGCAAGGACAAACCCCCGGTGAATAACCAATCACGCGCCTTTGTTTACAGGTCCATACAAATAGTTCCAATGCAGAACAGTGCAGGGAGGGGGCGGGGGGGGGGGGGGGGGGGTGAGGGGGGTGAGATTCATAGTGACAGAGAAGGACAGAGAAGCCGTTTGTCTTCCACTTCTCTCCACCTGTGAGCTGTGCCTTCAGTACAACAGCACAAATTAAAAAAGGAAAAAAAAACTTTAGGAAGCATAGATTGAATGTGAAGATTAATCTTTCATTGCAATACTTGCTGAAGGTTAACATAAATACATACAAGTAATGGGTCTAACTTCTCATTAGATGATTAATGTTTTTGAAGATAGAATGTAAATAAAATGTTGCCATGTTAGTTTTGCCAAAGTTATCATAATTCATGAATGTGTTTACCTAATACATGGCAATCCAATCAATAGTTGGATTCAAAAGGCGGAGTAGGCAATTCTGGAGACCTCTTTTTAGTCAAAATACCTGTTCGTACTGTGTGCGCACTGAAAAAAAGCATGTGTAAATACACAGCCTAGGCTCTGTAACTTTGTTTACATACCCTTTGCTTACCTACCCGTTTACTAGGTTGTGTATTAACATCAAACTATTTTATCAGTGCACACACAGTGCAGACAGCCAGTTGATAGTGAAGAGATATTCACCGATTTTGACAACAAGGTCTTCTCCAGAATCGCTGACTCCATCTTTAATTCCAAATGTCAGCTGCATGGTAATGCTAGTGAAAAAGTCAGGGTGTCAGCAGAGTCATTAGAATTCATCCTCTGGGGACCATAAAAAAAAAGCATGGCAATTCAATAGCTGCTGCTGCAATATTTCATTCTGGAATTGACATTTTCATTTTATTTGGGAATATATCCTTTTAGACTCAATGATGTGTCCAAAGTACATTTTAATCACGCTTCCACTGAGAGACTCCATACCCCTCAACTCTTACCATGTCCTTAAGAGAGATGCAGATGTGAATAAAGGAAGGGCTCCTCTTGAAGGACACTGAGCTACAGGAGATGCTAATGTGTGTACCGATGCTAATGGACGTTCTGCTGTCGATGCTAATGCAAAATGTATGACTTGAAAGTCAGGACGTCTCCTGACTGGCGCAACACACAGGTACATACGGTAACACACAGGACACACGATGCAATTTGACGGGTCAATCAGTCTCCATGTGACAAGGGAGAACGTCCTGGAATGTAAATTAATTCAGCAGAGGAAAAGACTGAAGAAGGAGGGGGAGGTTTTTTATTGTTGCCCCGTGACTTTTTGCCTGTTGGTTTTCAAGGGCAGGCATAAACATTGATCTATCTATCTATCTATCTATCTATCTATCTATCTATCTATCTATCTATCTATCTATCTATCTATCTATCTATCTATCTATCTATCTATCTATCTATCTATCTATCTATCTATAGCAAAGTGGCTGACAGTTTATCAGAGCTTGTTCTTGCTGCTACTGGAAACTACACTGATGAGAGTGCTGGGACTGAACCTCACAGCACACATTTCCCATAAAGCCACAAAGCGATGGGGTTGATTATAAAGAAGTCCACAGTACTGCAGAGTTGGTTGGAATGCTCTGTGGGGCTTGTTAACGATCAGATACACCTTAACACCTCATAACACAAGATTAATTAATCTGTCGCTCTGATATGAAAAATTGTTTGATGCAGTTTTGGAAAAGAAAAGAGTTCTAAATAGAAAGGAAAGTCCTTAAGAGCTACGAACACTAATCCCCGTTCAAATGGCAGCAATTGCAGCGGCTTCGAAAATCCCATTTAGCAAGGCACTGAACTCTCATTACCATATAATAAATCCAATAGTCCCTTAATGATATACCTCCATTTGTTAGTCGCTTCGGATTGAAAGCCTCTGCTTAATGACATGTGATGTGATTTCAAATGAAAGGTTAAAAACTAAAAACAATAGGAGTAGAATAGGGCGAATCGAATGCAATACTTAAAGCTGGGGTGGAGAATTTGGGGAGAAAATAGCAGTTGGGATAGAGATTTGAATCCAAATACCTCAACTGCTCCACTTGTTCTCTTTGGTCCCTCCCCTATGGTCCCTCCCTGACACGCTCTACACACCAACAACGCCGGTGCCAAAGTGTATGGACAGTCCCAACAGCCAATAAGAACAGAGAATCAGATTTTTTTTTTCTTTTTTTAATCGGAGCCTCGCTCTGATTGGTCAAAATGTACCGCTCAGAAATCACATACCCCAGCTTTAAGGGTTCACAAAATGTATGTCCAAAGTGTCACAGGTCAAGGAAGGTGTCATGGAAGTGATTGATATTTTGGTTGAGAGAACTCCATCCCTGCACACTGTTGTCTTGTCTGACCTGTGGAGTTCCTCAAGGCTCAATACTTGATCCCCTTCACATGCTCCTTTAAGGCACATTAGCAACTGAGGCTTATATGCTTGCTATGCTGACGATGATCAGGTTTATGTATGTGTGTCTTTCAGACCATTCTTTGTTCTCCTCATGTCTTGACTATCGTAGCTCCAAGTTTTGCACCAATGTGAGGTTTTCCCCATTTATATTGTTAATAATAAGGCTGAAATTATGAATCAAGTAAGTCGATCATCAGAAAAAGGATTTTATTCAAAATCCCAGTTAAGACCATTGATACATTTGGTCATTTTAGTCTTTAGTTTCAGGTTTTTGTTTGTTTATGTTATGTTTTTGCAATCTTTGTATCTCCGGCAATTAGCTGACATTACTTTTGGCTTTAATTTATTCTAATGGGATTTTTAACCTTATTGTGCTGATGTTTAATATACAAAATCATTCATGGGTTAATTGAGAAAACATTCGTCAAATGAATGGATAATGAAACCAATTGTTTGTTTGTTGTCCTATAGTTGACAGAAATGAATGTCTTTCTGGCTCTTTGCAAAGTAATGGATTGTACAATTATTCTTTTGGAGGCTTGATGTTACATTATCGGCTGGTAAGGTATTATGGTTCTTACCTCTGAGCTCTGGTGGACAGTTTGGTGGAAAATGGACACATTTGGGCCGTTTTAGACCTGATGTTTTTACCTGTAACCACAACAGGCTTGCTAACTGTTGCGTCTGAAAGATAAAAGGTGAGGTGACAGGGATAGAGGTGGGTGTCAATTACAAGCGCTCTGGGTTAGGGTTGCATTCAGATTTTTCTTCTACGACTGTTATTGTTACAAATATTTTCAGCCAGGAATTCCGTCTGAGGAACAGAAAATCCGAGTGTGAAAGCAGTTAAAATGGAAAAGACCAGTCAACCAGAGGGAGCATTGATATTCAGAACACACACAGACACACCAACAGCGACACTGACACACACACACACACACACACACACACACACACACACACACACACACACACACACACACACACACACAGACGCACCCACACATACACATTCACACACACACACACACACACACACACACACAGACGCACCCACACATACACACACACACACTGGCTCAGGAGCTCATTCTCTCTCTCCACACATCAGTGGCAGCAACGAATGAAGATTGAATACCCAGAGCGGGGGAAAGAGTGAGAGAGTAAGTGGCAGAGAGAGAGAGAGGGAGAGATGAAATGGAGATAGTTGTGTGTGTATGTGTGTAGCATGCTTCAGACGCCTTCAGCTCCATCCTATGACTGTTAAGTGCCTTCTGATTGGATGAAGTTTTAAATGCAAAAATAGATAAATAAACAAACCAAAACAGTCTGTGCCTGTAATCAGAGCGTCTGATTCCTCTCTGCCGCTCTGCTTAATTATGCGTGTTTATGTAAATGCAGTACGCTGATGAGATGGTAATGGATATCAGAGATTGACTTTAATGGATTCTGGAGCGACTGAGAATTAAACCAGGCCTGTCTATTAAAGGGCTTGGAGGTGAAGGAACCCTACACACAGACATCCCCCCCCCCCCCCACTCCTCCGGCCGCCATTTTCGAGGACACTCATATATACACCTTGCGTTCCAAATCACATACTCTTTCTTTTTACTACACTACATACTAAAGTACAGAAGAGTTTTAGGACCACAGGAGAGAAAAAAAATCTGATAAGGAAGATTTATTTTTTCATTATGTAGAGAAATGTCAAGAAATGAGACGAATACTCCATAATGCTATTGGAGTTAGTGGGGCATTTATGTATTTTCAGCATACTACAATTGACGTGCATGTATTGGGACATCCTAAATCTTTTTCTGGCATACTAAATAGTAGGAAAGTATGGGTATTGAAATGCAGGGATAGTCTTTTTCAGCAGAGGTCACAGAACAGGTCATTTTTAAGGATAGTTTCCAAGTAAGTTTCAGACGAATTTCAAATAATATTTTTCGGTAATATTTGAAGATCTCGCATTGAGATTCTGAATAGCGCTTGCAACACATTTTCCAATCATTTCAGTGGAGTGGAGTTTTGATGGATATTTCCCTGGATTTTAAAAGGTAGATTCCAAGATGTTGCAAGGACGTTACAATATGCTTTTAAGGGGATCTGTGGGGACTTTAGAGAGGTATAAGACATTTAAGGGAAAATAAATAGATATTTTAAGGATTTTCTTAAAGGAATACTTCACCCATACGGAACCAGCGTTCTATCATTATAAAATAACTATTATACTATAATGAATGAGGTTTTTCTTCCCTCAGTCTTCCCTAAATCTTCCCTTGGCCCAGCTGTCCTGTTAATCCTAACCCTTACTGTGATGTCACAAGAAGGAAACTGTAGGGTTAGACAGTGAGACCATAACACACTCTTTCTGCCTTTTCTCAGGCTAAGATGATACCATTTAATTTTTTTTTGCACATTTACACTAAATAGGATCTCCAAGTTCAATACACCTTCATATTCCAACCGGTGAAGTAGGCCTTTAAGCATAATTCCTGTATTTTGGAATCCTTGTATTCCTGCATTTTAAGATGTTTCAGAATGTTTAAGGATATCTGAGGGTGTTTGAGAGATAAATAGGACGTTTTATGGAGATGTAATGAATATTAATTTGTCAGGAATTTTTTAAGGATACTTAGGTACATTGTATTTCAGGAACATTTCAGGATATTTCGGGGATTGTATTAGGTATTAGAGAGATTTCATGCTAATGGAATTATCTTTGAGTTTCAAAGGACTATCAAAGGGGATTTAGAAAAAAAAGTCTAACCAGAGAATACTGATGTTACTTTAGATTTAATTAATATCACTTTATGTTAATATCTGTAGGTGAATATTTTATATACTCTATGGATTTAAATATAGCACACGTTTTGGGAGTTAAAACTGTGTGTGTGTGTGTGTGTGTGTGTGTGTGTGTGTGTGTGTGTGTGTGTTTGAGAGACAGACTTGAGATGAGCGGTGGTACAGATTGACAGAGGAATTAGTTGCTGTCTGCACACACAGAGACAGGCTGATTACAATCAATAATCTATCAACTACTGCCTGACAAGATGTATTGATCAGTGTGTGTGTGTGTGTGTGTGTTTGAGAGAGAAAGAGAGAGAGAGAGGCCCATATATACACACACCGATGAACACACACATGGCTGAGTGTGGAGGTTGAGGTGTCTGTTTCAAAGTTAGTTAATAAGGTGTGTAGACTCTGGGGATGTCTTTTTAAATGGCTGTCATGGATTTATCTTTTCTTCTTTTGGCTCGTTAAGAGTTGTTAAATAAATACATAAATAAATGTGGAGCCGGTACCAGTCATATAGATATAGTCAGTCGATACAGATACAAAATGAATGAGAAGCCTTATTGTCTGCAAAGAAGACCGCAAGGAACACCTTTAGAGCTGATCTGATCCGCCAGCAACGACTGTTAGCTCGCGCCATCACAAGCTTCACATCTTGCATTTGAATTTCAGCTTAAAAAACCACTGTATGAACTTGTGTATTACAACATTTACTACGTACATACAATGCAGTTCGATACAGCAAACAGATAATGGCTTGAATTTAGACTCTGTCTTTATGGCTTTGTTGTAAAGGCAACATTTTTCTTGTTTTGGTTCAATTCCGTCCATCTCTCCAATTGTCTTTGTTGAGTAAAAGACTAGTTAAATAAACATGTGTTACACCTGTCTGTGAAGAGATGTTTTTAAAAAAAATGTATAGTAAAATGTTATACTGTTATTTAACGCAAACATAAGAAGCAAACTAAGGAAACACAACCACACACACACACACACACACACACACACACACACACACACACACACACTCAGACAGAGGCATATGGTTGGTGTGTAACGTGTGCGTGAAGGTCATTAGTTCCTGCCTGCTCTCTGCAGGCTCTGAGCCTCGTTGGCATGATTTCTGCCAGATCTGACCAAATTACCCACAACACCCCAGTTACTGCCAACAACAACACGCACACAAGCATACACACACACACACTCACACACACACAGGCCTGAGTGTGTGTGTGTGTGTATGTGTTTGTCAGTCCGTCCTCGCTTACCATACGGTGTGTTAATATAGAGAGACTCTGCTCAGCTTTTCAACACTCAAGGAAAATAAAACTAAAGAAAACCTCTTAGAGGATGAAGTGACAGTTCGATTTGCGACAGCTTTGAAGTGAAAACCTTTATTGTTGCTTCAGAGGACAAGTTTTTACTCTGTGATGTTAATGAGTTTCTGTACCAAGAGATGTAAAAATCAAAAGGTTAGACAAAAGTGACAAGAATATAAAAAGTGATGCAGATGATACTGCAATCACCATCAATGAGTTATGTGAAAAGTGATGAAATGAGCTGGTAATATTCAACTATACAGCAAAACTGATGTCAAGTATGGAAATATGACAAGAAATAAAGGACGAAAACAACTTTACATTACAGGAGAAAATAGAAGAGAAAACATAAACCATAACTCATAACATTTTAAATATTGAATAAGACAATAATAAATCATATTTAGCAAGACAAACAAAACAGAGCTACTGGGAGATAAAATAACCTATTATGATATATATATATTTTTAAAGTTAAGTAACATCCCAAATATGAACAAAAGCGCAGAAGAAGACAAAACCATTCCACAACAACAATTCATGTTCTTTTATTTTGGCGGGGATATTTCCTTGTTGGAGTGAGTCCAGGGTCTTTCCTGTGGAGTGTAAGCCCTGGTTCAGCCCCCCCAGCCCGGCCCCTCCATATGCTGTGAGCATGTCCGTTAGGCCGCACTGCCAAAAAAACAAATAGCAAAACTCTCCAAGGTCAGGTAGACGGCTCATTAAAGAAAGGCATGCATGGCTTAAACGAGCTGTAGCATATAGGACGCTAACGAGTTCCCTTTTGGAAAGAGACCACAGGAGCAGGACAAGGACGGATGGCTCACTACCTCGCCAGTTAAATCAACATCAAGAGGTCAAGTCCACCATCGTTTATAATAAATAATAAAGTTTTTTTTTGCATGCACTAAAATGCATTTTCCCACATATACTAACTCAGATCAGCGTGTTCTGTATTTAAACCACCAATGAAACATTTAACACACACGCACACTAAGCTTATGCTGTGTGTCTGCCTCACTTAACCTTCCATTTACATACAGTAAAAGACCCTTCTTCTCTTATTTCTCACTATTAGGGCGCTTTCACAACTGAGTTCACATACTTGGTTTTGATTTGAGAATGATCCCTTTGTTTCATGATTTGTCAACCAGTTTGGGTTCTCTTTCACACCTATCGGTTCCTCTGGTCTGAATCAGTTGGTGAAGTGAACCAAAGTGAACCATAAGCCACCTGAGAAGGTTCTCTTCACTCATTGGTCAGATGTGTCTGGGGGCGGGAGCAATAACGTAGTTCCTGAACTGCTCTACAATTGGTTTAGAATGTCCATGCGGGAAAACTAAGGAAATAAACTACATGAAGTAGCCCTGCGTTCCAATCGCCATACTTCCATACTATTTAGTATTCCAGAAAAAGATTTAGGATGTCCCAATACATGCATGTCAATTGCAGTATGCCAAAAATACCTAGATGCCCCACTAACTCCAATTGCATTTTGCAGTATTCGTCTTTATTCTTGACATTTCATGACATATTAAAAAAAATCTTCCTTATCTGATTTTTTGTTCCCTCCTATGGCCCCTAAAACGTCTGTACTTTAGTATGTAATGTAGTAAAAAGAAAAAGTATGTGAATTGGAACGCAGGGTATGTTAACACCTGCGCAAACTAACCCAAGCAGAGGTGGAAACGAACCTGTGTTTGTTTCAATCGAACCAAACTAATGGTTGTTAAAGCGCCCTAAAATGTTCTAATATTCAGTTAATCTACGGTTGCTCTAGTCAGTATTTTTTTTCTGACGGATCGGCCTGTTCAATATTTAAACACCTGCAGCTTTTATTAATGGAACATTTAACACACACACACACACACACACACACACACACACACACACACACACACACACACACACACACACACACACACACACACACACACACACACACACACACACACCCTGAGCCGATACTCTCAGTTGCTCACTATCTTCCATCTCATCATCTACAGTATCTACAGTGGAGGATTGTATTTCCTTCTCCCTACCTTCCCCTCTTTTCGTGAAACAGTATCTTCCTCCTCCTCTTCCTCCTCCCCGGCCTTGCAATGAAATAAAAGATTACGGGCAAGACGAGCCATTATTTTCAGTGATGGCAGCCATACATCACTGAGACTGCGCCAGGGTGTGTGTGAGAGAGAGAATGGGACGAGAGACAAACACAGCAACAAGAAGAGAAAGAGAGAGAGAGAGAGAGAGAGGTGGGTGGATGGAGAGGGAAACAGAGTGAAGCCGAGGACGAGCCCAGAGCCTCTTTCTGTTTTTTCTTCTATTCTCTCTCTCTGTCTGAACAAGTCTGTGTGAAATTAATGGCTGCTACACCGACCATGCATCAGATGGTGTGTGTGTGTGTGTGTGTGTGTGTGTGTGTGTGTGTGTGTGTGTGTGTGTGTGTGTGTGTGTGTGTGTGTGTGTGTGCGTGTGTAAATAAATAAAACAGATCACCGGAAACTCTGTTGTATGAATTAGATTTGTTTATTGTAGTTAATAGATTGTGTGACCGCAGAGAGCTGAGAAAAGAGATTTAGTTTGATATGATTTGTTTGTCAGGGGCCATATATACATATGTATATATATATATATATATATATATATATATATATATATATATATATATATATATATATATATATATATGTATATATATATATATGTATATATATATATATATATATATATATATATATATATATACACACACACACACACAGAGGTGGATTCAGTCATTTGGGGCCAGCATCGTGAGGTTTAGCTCTCATAGTGTTTCTGCCATTTATGTCTGCATACAGGGTCAGGGACCAACACCAAACCCTGTGCTCACCAACTGTATTTAGAGATGATATACTGAAGTGCTGGGCAAATGAATAGACTAACTCCACCTAAAATCACATACTATGATTTATGTATGTTTAGGTCATATCTCCATGACAACACTGAGGGGGGTTAATTATTTTGTACCAGGCTAGTTTTTATTCTATTGGAGGTTAAAATGTATGAATAATTAGGGGCGCGGCCTCTTGAGTGACAGATAGCCACTGGCCCTCACTTCGCCTATGTCAGCTAGATGGGCGTATCTCCCTCCCCCCAACGTCACATCATTGCCCTTTTTTGGTAAAAGTAACTGAGGCGGAGTCAAAATCTGACAAGGTGAGTAAGATTGGGCGCAATTGACATAACTGAGATCAGCCCGGATGCTACATCCATTTTATATACAATCCATGACTGCTCCATGTTGTTAGCTTGCAACATGCGCGTTATCTGCTGCTATTGGTGTATGAGTGAATGAGACCAAAGCGCTTTGGAAGAAAGTGCTTTACCATTTAAAGAGTGCACAACACTGTTTTTTTTTGGGGGGGGGTAACTTTTTTCTCCGTAAAAGAAAAAGAACAAGATAAATTAAAGAAATAATAATGCAGAAAGTTAAAACATGCATTATAAAGTTACTTCATAGTTTTTGTTTATGATCGCTGGATGAGTCAGATGTGGGATGACATTTACAGACAAGCGTGACTGATAACAGTGAGCTGTTCTCGCTGTTCTGTGCTGACCTAAACCGACACTGTTCTGAGAGTCCTCATCAGACCCACTGAGATGACATTCAAAATGCTAACAGCACTAACTCACTCTGTTAGCAGCATGCAACAGTTTCACAGTGTCTCTGACGGTCACAGTACAAACGAGGTGTTGTTGTGGTGAAACGTGTTGTCAGACATCTTTTCCTACTCAGCTGAGATCAAAGCAACAAGCTGTTGATCCATCAAGCTGTCGCCCACGTGCTGCTCTGCGTTGGCATTAGCAACATGCTCCTGCTTTCACTTAGGTCAACAACACAAAAAGTAACAAAGAAAGTGGAAAGTGTTGTTTTGTGCATCAAAGAATAAAGACTGCGTTCATGTATCTCTGCTGTAGAGGAATAGCTTAACCGTAAAATAAGATGAAAAACAAAGAAGTAACACGATTCAGAACGCATGGAGGCTTTCTCAAACTCGCTAATGTGCTAGTTTTGGTGCTGGCAGGGACGTTTTTTTAATGTATCTTCTATTTTTTCTCTTCTCTCAACCCCCTATTCTCTCTCTCTCTCTCTCGCTCTGTCCATCATATAAACACAGTTCTGGCAGTTGAATGTTGAGTCATCGTAGTCCCCGGGTCATACTTTTTATTTATTTTTTATAATCCAACGTACACTAAACAAAGTGGGACAAAAGTGATTATATTGCAGCTGTGTCACAGGCAGGAAGCCAGGACGAGTGTGACGTCCAATGTCCGGGGGCCTGTGTGTGTGTGTGTGTGTGTGTCTGTGTGTGTATGTGTGTGTCATTCAAAATGGCTGACTACACCTCAAACGCTGTTCGTGTTAACGCTGAGGCCAGTCAACCATCCTCCTCATTAACAACCACCACAGTGCTGTTCTGACGTGATATTGGGACACAGGGACGGGCACAGTCAGCCTGAGAGCTGACTCATGTCTCGCTGTTGTGAGCTTTTTTTACTCGTTAGTTCATCAAAAAATGCAGAAAAATGAAAGCTCAGAAGAGTGCTGCAGAGACCTAAGAAGCCCAAGAGGAATTGTATTTCTATATATGTATTTAATAATTCATTCAATGTATACTCCAGAGATCGTCAATTATGTCAAGTTGAACAAAACAATGCAAAGCAAAGACAACAACATGTAGAATGGCTGCAATATAACTGACGTGGCTGGAAGCACAACACACATTTTTTAAGTTAAAAATAAGACTTGACAAGTGGACCAGAAGAAAATGCTTGACATATTTAGATCTTAGTGGTGTAAGAAAGGATGGCATGCGATGTGACATGTCATGGGGCGGCAGTGGGTAGGGAGGTCGCCTCTGGAGTGCAGGGTCGGAGCTTTACCCTTATTTGAAGCATTGCCTACTACCACATTCACCGCTCAGCAATTGTATGCCTGGCAAATAGCCTCAAAAATATGTTTTTGGTCACCCCTCCCCTCCCTACATGACCTTTGAAAGACTTGACCAACACTGGCAGCCTCACTGTTTGTTGCTGGGATGAATAGAGGTACTTTACTGGAAACAGTTGCCTGCTGCTGGCGCTGGTGTAGAAACTATGTTAATGGGAGCAATGAGACTGAACGAAAATTTTTGTGAAAACTTAAACTGTGGACACAAATCTCTGTAGAGCCAAAGGGAGTTGTGGAGTTTTAACATTGGACACAGTCATTTGATGGTGACTATTAAAACAGTGACAATAGCAGCCGCAGTGGTGGCCGTGCTGCAGTGTGCGGCTGTTGTCAAATGTCCCTGTGCAGGTTCAGAGGGGGTGAATAGTAATCAGCCGTGTTGACTACACCGCTTCCTCAGAGCTCGTCTTCCCAATAATCAGGGCAATAGAAAAAAATTACATGGTAAATGGACTTGATTATATAGCGCTTTTTAGACGATTTTCTCAGCCCCAGAGCACTTATCACATTCACACATCGATGGCAGTAGCTACCATGCAAGGCTAAACCATCAGGAGCAATTTAGTGGTTTAGTGTCTTGCCCAGGGACACTTCGACATGTGGCTGGTAGGCGGGGGATTGAACCTCCTAATAAGCTACACAATATGGAACAATGTCACTGAGACCTTACCATCCCTGCGTTCCAAATCACATACTTTTTCTTTTTACTATACCACATACTAAAGTACAAAAGAGTTTTAGAGCCACAGGAGAGAAAAAAAATCAGATAAGGAAGTTTTTTTTCTTCATTATGTCGAGAAATTTCAAGAATACTCCAAACTGCTATTGGAGTTAGTGGGGGCATTTATGTATTTTCAGCA
The DNA here is from genome assembly GCF_949987685.1 of Ammodytes marinus. Taxonomy (NCBI): domain Eukaryota; kingdom Metazoa; phylum Chordata; class Actinopteri; order Uranoscopiformes; family Ammodytidae; genus Ammodytes; species Ammodytes marinus. Next base: position 23,155,519 of record NC_137222.1, on the reverse strand, counting down.
TACTACAATTGACATGCATGTATTGGGACGTCCTAAATCTTTTTCTGGCATACTAAATAGTATGGAAGTATGGGAATTGGAACGCAGGGTAAATGTAAGGTGGCAGTACCTTTGACCTCCAAATCTATCTTTTCAGTTCATCTGTGAGTCAGAGTCAACATTGGTGCAAACTTTGAAGAAAAATCCCTCAAAGCGTTCTTGGGATATTGTGTTCACAATAATGGCCTGGACGGATGTATACAGACAAGACAATCCAAAAAACAATATGCCCCTGGCCCTATGGCTATCGCTGGTCGCAGAGGCATAACAAATGTGCCGTGCAATGTCTCTCTTTTTAAATCCCTTTGATCTTTTCAACTCCAAATGTGTCCCTCCTCTTGTCATAGGGGACGTGTCCTTCTTCGCTTTCTACATCCTCTCTTTGATTTCTCTCTCTAAAAATCTCTCCCAAAAAATGTACCTTTCATGGCAACGCACTTGTGCCCCTGTGACGCAAAAAAAAAACTATTTCGATTGACACCTGCGGCACACACACACACACACACACACACACACACACACACACACACACACACACACACACACACACACACACACACACACACACACACACACCACATTCCATACAGACAGAGGCAGGAGTAAACAAGGTTCCAGTAGCAGGCAGTCGTGATGAGCGAGGGGGATTTGATGAAAGTGTTGCTTCTCTTAAGAGTTGTTGCCATGTTGACGCACAGCAGCAGCACACGTTGACGCCAACCCCGGTGTGTTACACTTTTACTACCCAGCTGTCTCAATCCAGATGAAAGGAAGCCTCGGATATGATGGGAATGCTAATACGGCCCCGAAGAAATTACCATATAGCCTTACAGCGATAGGCAACATTTACAAGCGGTATGAAGTGTGCCCTACCCTTTTTGACTAGTCAACGTTGTTGCCAATGTATGAGGGGAGGCACACTACTTATGTCATACCTTAACCTTGAAATCTGTTATCAGCGTGACTTTGACGCGGTGGTAATTACCCAGAATTCAGCATGCTACGTTACTGTATGCCTGACAGAGATCAAACATTTACATCCCAGAGTTGTTTACACGTTTTTACCTCTCCTCTGAATCACCACATCTTTCTCATGTTGTTCCAGCAGCTATTGTTAGAAGTGTGTGTGTGTGTGTGTGTGTGTGTGTGTGTGTGTGTGTGTGCGTGCGTGCGTGCGTGCGTGCGTGCGTGCGTGCGTGCGTGCGTGCGTGTGTGTGTGTGCGTGCGCGTAGCCTGTGGTTGTCTTCCAACAGTTGGCTGTGTTTTTCAGACTCGGAGGCAGTTGAATCTCTGATGGCGGTGTTCTAAATGCATATGTACTGGCAAAACATGTCTTCAATTTACATTTAGCATTTACCTTCCACTGTGACCCAGTTCCCAGCACCCTTGAGCTGGGAGTTATACAGCAACAACATTGTGTTACGTGGATGTGTGTACACATCGGTGTTCTATTATCTCGTCTGACTATAGCAAACAGTGTCTTTATGTTTCACCACAACAGCAGTTTTTCTTTAACATTAAGTTACCACAGTTCACATTGTGTGGTTAACAGATGAAATCAGATTGGGCGTGTCGGGTGTGGTTTGCATAGACCTGAAGTCAGTTCTTGAGGTTAAGCTTGCATTGATCATTAAATGCAGATTTTGCATTAGTCTTTCTATGTACAGTGTGTTTGTAATTTTTCCAAGAACTCATACTTAATTTATAAGATAGTCTCTTTCCAAATACATGTATGTGTTTATGAAGGAGTGAGCAGCTGCACACGCATTGATAGGGGTTTAGCATGAGTAAAGGGGGCCCATTGTCTGGACCTTTTCAAGGACCCAGCCATTTGTGTGGGCAGGCCTGCATGTCCTGGGGAAATGCACCTGTTGGCAGACCAAGAAGAAGTACTGTAAAATAAATAACTAAATACATCTTCTTCACCTCATCACCCCTGATATTGTGGAAAGACTTGAGGCAGTGGTGGTGGATGTCATCTTTACTAACTCCTTGAAGGCCACCGTAGCTTCTGTAAATTCTCTGAACTGGAGGGGAAGAGACAGAGCATTGCAATCTAGAACTGTAACCACTAGAAGATGTCAAAATAAACATATACAGTATATACAATAACAATACAAATAGTTAATTACATACCTTTTAGGTGACAGGTGAAAACATTCAACATCTTAAGTACTTAATTCAAAATACTCAACTTTTAATGTTTGGGAATCATGCACATTCAAGATGTTGCGTCCTCCTGTGCCGCCACCTTTCAGTTTGCCCTTCATTATTCAGTCTCATGTAAATTCCTGTGAGCCATTTCTTCTGTATGCAAGGGAGGTAACACTTTCCTACCAATCAGCACTGTTTCCCTCGCTCTCTCACCATTGTGTCGTCGTGGTTATCTGTCATGTCGAAACGTTCCGTTATCATTTTTACTGTTCATAAAACTGTCGAGACCTCCATGTCAGTGTTGTGTTCAGTGCTGAACTGTTGACTCAGTAACTGTGAGCTCCGGCACTGACAGGTTGCTGGTGTGTTTCCGTCCCATCTGTTTGTCTGCCCCTGAGTCCCCCTGTATACGCTGTGCGGGTCACCTCTGTATTAATCTCACTAATTAGCCTAATGAGCCTGTTTCTATGGTGGTTCTCCACAAACAGAGAGCGACCCCAACACGCAGGAACCAGACGGCCAACACAAAACACACATTTCCTGTGCTACCTTCTTGACCTACATAGGTACTTATCAAATGCACACACACACACACACACACACACACACACACACACACACACACACACACACACACAGACACACACACACACACACATTCTTGTACTGTACTTCTATCTTTGTGAGGACACTCATTGACATAACGCATTCCCTAACATTAACCATGATGACTAATTGCCTGATCACAAAACCTCACTCTAACACTAACCCCTAACCTAAACCTAATTCGTACCTGCACCTGAAAACCTATAGTCTTAACCCCTCAAGCAAGCGTTTTGAAGAAGTGAGGACCGGGCAAAATGTACTCACTTTCCAACCATGCCCTCCCTCCGATGGTTAAAAGCTAAGTTGGGTCCTTACAAAGATGCCTGTACAAGTACACACACACACACACACACACACACACACACACACACACACACACACGTGCACAGTTGCGCACACACACTGCACTTCATTTACTGCATGAGACCCTGTGGAAGAAAATGTGATGACACGTTGACTTTTATATGTCAAGTGAACGCTGCTAATTTAATCCGTCACACACGCTCACGTCTCCATACACATAAATAGACTAGGACTGTATTACTGAGCATTTTCACAGCAGGAAGTCCGCCCTGACTCATCCCAAAACTCTCAATACATTCGGTTCTGGTGTTAAAAAAGAGATTTTATCTGCTTACCTAACTCGGAAACAACATCCTGCTCTCAGCTGGGGGGGCCAAACAGGATATAGAATTATAGAATTATCACCTAGCCTTCTCAGTTGGGGGCCCTTAAATTGACATGTTCAAAAGAGTTTATTTTCCCTCCCGGTGTCCGCCGGAGAAAGTATTTCAAGGGCAAGACAACAAAGAATACACAAATATCTCAATTACATGAAAAACAACCTTGTGTCACCAAGAAACTCTGTAAGCAATTTCTAGATCTGGCGAGATATCATTATGCTTGCATTGAGTGGGGAGAATGGTAAGAAAACATTACCACTAACTAATAAGGGTCTCTGAACTGAAGTGTAAAAGAATGTACACTTAATTGGTAACAGTTAAGTCAAACGCAGCAGTGAGTAGTCAGTCTATGTCAGGGGATTATTTGGGGCGAAGTTATGTGCGACTGAACTTGCCCTGCCTATTCCAGTTCTCCTTCTCCCTCTATTTCATCATCTTAAGAAAAAATATCGTTTGTACAGCTTGTGTGGCTCTGTCCAAAGTAAAAGCTGTAAAAGTAAAAAGTGCGCACTCACACTAAGCCAGTTCTCCCGTGCCCAATTACGTTTGCCCCGTAAAGTCTAGTTGGTTAGACCAGTGTGAATGCTCCGCATGGTACACTTCCTCGGCCCTTGCACAGTAGAAAGAGGGGTGCTTAATTTCTTACCATTTTTACTTACTCAGTTTCACAGTTGCTAACATTTGACTTGTCGGTGTGTTGTTTTGGACCAATTAAAATTCTTACCTGTTGATGGTGATGGATGATGACATTTCAAAGGATCACCAGAATTATTGCAATTCATCCTGACATTAATGACTGTGCCAAATGTCATGGCAATCCATCCAATGGTTGTTGAGACATTTCACTCAGAGCCACAAATGTCAACCTCATTGAGGCTTTAGAGGGTAAACCACCAAAGGCAGTAAGATTCATCCCCAATGAACGCCTGTACAAAAATGTCCATGGCAATCCACAAATAGTTGTTAGGATATTTTAGTGGACCAAAGCTGCGGACAGAATAGCAAATAGCACATTTCCACTACATGGTATCGGTTCTACTCTATTCTACGCTTGTATTAACAGGTACTTCTCTGGAGGTGGCTTTTTTATTACAAGATAGTCCCCATTATAGTACCAACTCTGTTTAGCCAATTGTTATAGCGACATTAGCGGCTAACGTTAGCAGCTAATGCATTTCTATTCTGTCTTCATCAGGGTGATTATTTGCACTTTTCGTTTTGTAGATGTAGTAACACTAGGAGGTCCTTTACCACTCGGAGACACGTGCCATGTCATAGCAGGCTGTCTTTCATGTATATTTTTTATCTGTAATGTTAAATTAACCAACATGCTTATAGATCTCTCTCTCATTGATGCCAGTTTTCAAAGAAAGTAGAATAGAAACCAGAGGGACACAGCACACTCAAACACTAGGTCCACTTCAGTTGATCTGACCAATCTGTGGTCTGCAGTGTTTCCCATCACCTTTAAGACCCTGGAACCTAGACAGTATAGGTGCCAAGATAATAGGGACCAGGGACTTTTTCATAGAGGAGAACCAAGGTGAGAGGAGTAGAGCTGGTACCTTGTAGTGGAAAAGCACCATGACTGACCAACATACAGTATATTGTCATCCCTAGATGACATGGCTTAAAAACACACAGGAAAAAAAAGCCGTACACTCAGCTACAACTATTACCAGGGAAGCCGTGGGGCAAAGTGGGTAGGGCGGTCGTCCACTGGCTTGCAGGGTCGGTGGTTCGATCTCCCACCTCCCCGCCACATGTCCAAGTGTCCTCGGGCAAGACATTGAACCCCGTATTGCTCCTGATAGTTAGCTTGCACCCTTGCGTGGTAGCTGCTGCTATCGGTGTATGAATGTGTGTGTGATTGGGTGAATGTGTAAAATAACAATGTAAAGCGCTTTGAGTCTGTGAAAAAACCAGGGAAAAGCGCTTTGTATAAGTAGAGTCCATTTACCAATTACCCAATGATTGCCATGCAAAGACCATTCTCTTCCTCTGATTCTGATTGGCTGAACTAACGCACCCGATCATTTCTGCTCACCGCGGCCGCTGTCATTTAAATCACATTATAGTTCCATTTTGACGGAACACAGAGGTCGTGTTCCTTAATCATCACCATCATCGGGCGGTGTTATCATCAGCACTTAGACATCTTTAGTACATTATTATCACAGGGCTCTCTGGAGGCCTTTTACAACCTGACAGACATTTACGTTGGCTGATTTTTACATCCTCTTTCACGTTGCCTTCACATGGACAGTGCTTAGTCACCGCTAGCTGGTTAGCCGCTAACACCCAGGAGCAGTGCCTGTTGGTAGGAAATATACAGTCATGAAATGTGTCATTGCCATGTAAACAGCAGTTCCTGTTCCCCTCAATCACAATAAACTCATATTCAGAGTGAACATAATCAAATGAAGACAGCTGTAGTAACCTTAAGCAGAATATTCCCACAGGAGTTGCTGCTGCATTTTTCGGCATTTGTCGCAGTTTGTGATACATGCTCTGGTTTACAGCTGTTAAACTACTGTGGTTAAACATTCAACAAGGCTCCGTAAAGGAAGCAGTGTCATTTTTGGCTGGCAAAAACAATGCGAGGCAACGATAATGACATAAAGAATGTTCATTTTCCTTGTATGGAACGGTTATTATGTTATTATTACTGAGAATAAATGCACTGTTATCAGACTGCATGGCGCTTCTATTGCATCGCTGGTTTACTCAGAATATGCTTATCGACATGTAAACGGGAATATCCCCGTAGCTGCTGCACATGTGAACACCTTGTATGGAACATTGTCTTAACCAGAGTATGGACCTTAATCAGAGTATGCTGTGCTATGTAAACTTAATCCATGACTAAGAACATTTTTCCCCCCCTCTGAGACCCATGTCTTACAGTACACTGAATAAGAGCAGCCAGCAGATATATGGGCAGCGGTTTGTTAACTGCCTCCTTCAGGGGCTGCCGGGGCCTCTGCTGTAACTGAGTGGGTGAATTTACTGTTCCCCCTTCTTCCCTTTGTCATCATTTATAACCACGTTAAGGCACCGCACTCCGCTGCTTCGCCCTGATTGGTTGTAAACGTCTGGCTCCTCTCTAATATATCTTTACATATGTATGTATATATATAGGGTATAGTATTGGCCTCGGATATGAGACAGCCGTCCTTTATTACATCTGGAGAATAGATAAGGAATAGATTATCTGTTAGGAAACTTTTACCTGAGATAATACCAGTCTCAGGAAAGAGAGATCTGTGAGCGGAGTGCACCGGTTTGTACACACACACATACACACACACCCGCACACACACACACATGCAAATGCAGGCGCACATTCGCACACCCAGGCGCACACTCACACACGCATGCGCACACTCACACACACGCACACGCAGGCGCGAACACACACACACACACACACACACACACACACACACATGCAGGGACAACATAAGGCTTGAAGGACGATCTCACTTATATTATATTCAGTGTCAGACAGTGTGTGTGTTTGTGTGTGTGTGTGTGTGTGTGTGTGTGTGTGTGTGTGTGTGTGTGTGTGTGTGTGTGTGTGTGTGTGAGATAGATTGTGAGATAGCGAGGCCCTCAAATTGCTGACAGCTACAGCTCAGCCTACCCATAATCCCCTGCAGGATCGTGGCCAGCGTTGGCATGCTGACCCCCTGAACGTATGCTGCAGGGTGTGTGTCTGTGTGTGTGTGTGTATGTTAAGAGTGTGTGTATTAATATTTACACAGGGTTACTCGGGTTGGTACAGAAGAACCAGTGTAACTACTGGTTGTAGTTGAAGTGGATTGAATTTATTGAAGCTGGTCCCATTCAGTAAAAGTGTCAAATTGGATTTAATTTCTTTGAATAAAAATAATAAGTTTATTAATTAAACTATTTTATTTAAGAGGAGACAAAAACATAGTCTTCTCCAGTACAGGTAAATTTTAAGATTTATTTTCTTTTTCATTTATAAAATGTCTTCTTTTCACTAGTATAAATACAAGGTCCCTAATATACTTTCAAGTGTTTATTTGACTAAACCTTGTCTGTTTGCGTCTGTATATTTCTCCTATTCAACCATCTTTTTTTTTTTTTACGATTATTTTTTGGCATTTTCAAGCTTTATTAGATAGTACAGAGTTGAAATGGGGAGACAGAGAGAGAGGGGGGGATGACCTGCAACGAAGGCCGGAGCCAATATGGTACGCACTCTATCCACTACGCCACCGGAGCGCCCCTAAACAACCATCTTTAACGGCTATTATCTCAACATAATGTTTTTTTTCCAATTCTTGAACCAAAAATCTCAACTTCTAAAGCACTTACATCAACTAAACTTTCGATAATCATTCTTAGCACTATTATAAAGGTTATTACAGAAGGACTTGTTGAAAACTAGGAACTAAAAAAGAAAAGAAAAGGGAAAGAAAGAAAAGAGTTAGGACTTTAACAGAAGGATGGGAGGATGAAAAGGAGATATGGAAGGAGGGAATCTCTTCATCGTTCCCCATGGCAACGCCCCTCCTCCATATCCATGCTTCACTGACTCTGATTGACAGCCAGCAGCCCCCAACTCACACACACACACACACACACACACACACACACACACGCACACACACCAACCTTGTCCCATCACACACACACACACACACACACACACACACACACACACACACACACACACACACACACACACACACACACACACACACACACTAAACACAAACTTGTGACTTAAACATGTACACTAAATACTGTATAAACCACATCGGCTTCTGGATGTTTTGTTGAGGGGCCGCTTTGCTTATATGTTTGCACGCCTTAGTGTGCAAGGATGTGTGTGTGTGTGTGTATGTGTGTGTGTGTGTGTGTGTGTGTGTGTGTGTGTGTGTGTGTGTTATACATGAACTTTAAACTATCATGCAGGTTCGTTTCGTGAAGTTTCCTCACTTTACAACCCTGGAAAGTTAATCTTAGAAATGACTCAAATGACTTCATGAGATGTCTGTGGTCACAGTACAGTTCAGATTTACCACAATATCCAAGATTGCAGAGCTGACCAGTTACACCTGTTATTAACCATCCTAACTCCATACACGGTACATTTGTAACTACATCTTTACACACTTAAAACACATCTCTTCAGACTGCAATTTAACTAAAGAGAAAAACAACAACATTGCACTTGTTACATCTCCATGTAGCACTTCCGTTTAGCACATTGTAGTTTGGTTTATTTGAAGCTATACTTACATGATTCCTGTTCTGAGTTTGTACCTTCATTGTTGAATGCACTTAATGGAAGTGGCTTTGGAGAAAAGCGTCAGCTAAATAAAATGTAATGTAATTTACAGGTTGTTTTACTGTTGTGACAACCCGAGTCAACTCTCTGGGATTGAATTGAAAAAAAAAACACCTGTGCCTCTAATGTGTTTTCATGTAAAGAAAATGTGGCGAAAAAGACACAGTCGAAATCAACAGTAAAAAGTCACACTGCTTCACTGAGGTACCTACTGTAATCAGATTAAACCTTTAGTTTTTTCATGCTGTTTTTAAATGCATTTACACATTTTTCACCACATTAAATACACTTTGCTGTTCTGTTCATTTGAAGCCTCTAGCAAAGCAAACATGAGCAAAAGTACCACAAAGTAGCTTTCCCCTTTCCTGCATGCGCTTCAGCAGAAAAGCATTTCACAGTAACTTACACGGTGAGTTTACATTACCAAAGCCCCTTTCACACTGGCCTACAAACCTGTTTAAACGCGCTTACATCGTTTTTAAGCGAGAATAAAAGTACAATATATGATAAAGTAATGTTGACCAACCGTTTCACTGGCTTTCCATGCTGCTTACGGCCGTTTACTATATTGATTTCATACGCATTGTTGATATCACTGCCGTCATGAATTCATTTTTAGCTGGTTGTACAGGCTGATTTCGTGAAAGGGTTTGAGATTCATATGATCTTTTTTAAAGGCATATTCAAACAGTTTGTGCCCATTCAAAATACCACACAACACAGTGAATGTTGGGGTTAAGGAAACTGGAGCATTTAACTGGATATCCTTAGTATCCAACCAACGCGCACCGCTAATGTCGTCTGTCCATCTGTTCAGCTGTAGCTCTGTCATTAACAAAGCTCCAAGGCCCTAGTCTGTCAAGCTGATGACCTTTTACCTAAAGCACCCTGTGGGCTTCTGGGAAATGATGTCCGTCCGATAAAAAAAAATAAAAATATTCTCAAGCATTAAAGGTGGGACAAGCGAATGGAGAATCTGCGTTGGAAAAATTCCCTTTGTGTCAAATCAGTGAATATCTCCTCACAATCTGCTACCTGTCCGTACTGTGTTTGTGTGTGTGTGTGTGTGCTGCAAGAAAAATAAAGTGTTAATACACAGCCTAGGTTCTGTAAACAAATGGAATGCAAACTTTCTCCGGAATCACTTACCCCACCTTTAAGACTTTTTATATTTTTATAAAAAAAATTGTATAGTAAGGCACACAACATGATTACTAAGGTTATGCTATATAGTTGTACTCATTTCTGTCATTGTAGTGGCTTTGAACATTGTGGATCAGACTGGAGCATTTGGTCTAAGGTGGGATTTCTGTGTCATCAACGTCTTCAAATCCTCGTTACCGATGTCAGCTGTCCTCCAGACAGACACTACATCACCCTGTGTGTGTGTGTGTGGGTGGGTTTTAAAATGGGGATGGTGACCTCACTTCTACCCAGGTCAACACGCTGTTGACCTTTGACCACACCCCCTTAATTTCCTTCCTATTCACACTCACACACACTCAGGCTTTTGTTTGAGGGGGGGGGGGGGTGTCACCCCCAGTTGCTCCCTGTTTGTTTCCTACTTTAATAAACAATCACCACACACACATATACACAAACACACACACACACATGCTGGCCTATTGAGTATGTGTGTGTCTGTGTGTGTGTGAGGAGGAGGAGGAGGGTCTGAAGGCGATGACTGATGATGGCGAAGAAAGAGGCTCCCTCTGTCTGTTAACACCCATAAACTACCAATCTGTCAGGCTTCACCGTGTGTGTGTGTGTGTGTTGTGTGTGTGTGTGTGTGTGTGTGTGTGTGTGTGTGACATATTGGCCGGCCCCAGCTCCTCTATCTCAAGGGACGGCAGTTGGAAAGCCTGTGGCTTCTGTCTTGATTGGTCACGGATGTCACACACACACACACACACACAAACAGGGGCGTTCCGGTGTCCCTCGCAGCAGCAGATGTGTCTGAGCGTTGATGAGTGTTCAGCGTCTGTGAGACGCAGGACAGATAAACAATGGGATAAATAAAGTATACACATGAAAAACACATGAGCAGACTGTGTTGGATCACACCAACACTCTGTCTAACCGCTGCTCCGTCAAAGTACACAAGTGTATACAGGGAGGCAACATGCAATGGTACACTTCTGGAAAAGTGGCACATATTTAAACAGAAAATCATTTATTTATTCATTACATTACATGTAAAATACATGTAATACTGTTCAATGCACATGCAGATAGATAAAGTACCGTGCTTTAGAGGTGCTCAGTGGAAAAACTAGTTATCCCAAACTACACACAAACATTAACAGATGGTTGTTAAGTGACCACAAAGTAAAAAAGACTGACTTTAGGATTTGCTCCTAATTAGGGAATGTACCAAAAAGGGGATTTGATGGTTGCTTTTTTGTATTTTCGTTCTGTTTCTCCGTATAAAATGAGACAGGAGGCAGCCCCATTAGGCTCTACAAACACACGTTCACTGGTATACGGGTTCAGTGAGCGCTCTAGGTCAAACTTTCTCCCGGGATATACTCTTCTGTTGTGATTTTATGTGTTTTGTGTGTGTGGTTGTTCAGAGCTTGTTCAGTGTAAAATGTTAAAATAAAAAAGTGTGTACCCGTGCCTTGGCTTTTTGCACATTTGCTTAAGAAAAATAAATAAAAGTGAATTATTTTATTATTTGTATATATATACTGTATACACACACCACAAAAGTTTGGAACCAAGTGTTATATTCATCCCTTCCTTCTTTCCCTTTATAAAAATAAATTTTAACGTTGATATAAAAAAACTTCAGGTACTATTTACATGTGAAATACAGTAGTTCATGCACCAAAAGAAAAAATTAATGATTCAAATATCCATGTTTTTACCAACAAATACTCTTTGATTTTGAATTTTTCTTCCAGCCCTGTAGAAAAGCATCAGTGAGCCGCCATCATTATTGAATCGCCACAGTGTTTTCACTGGCTACTAAATATTTTGTCAGCCTGTGTTTCATTGTGCCCTGTCTACTCAGAGTCAGTGGTAAGATTACAGTAAATACATTTAAACGTTGATTTAATTTAATGTAAATGTTTCCCTTCACAGTATTTTGGGCTGATATTCCAACAGTGCTAAACCCTAGAACAACCTCCTGCTTCTAATTTTAAGGCTTGAATCAAAATCTTTGCTGTTTAAAGGGATAATTCTGTATATTTTTGAAGTGGGGTTGTTACAGGTAATTATGCATAGTTACTGCGTTACCTTAAGGACACGGCAATCAGAGCAGTCACTATAAGGAGTTTGGGCGAGACGTCGCTGTAGCAATCAATCCTAAATGTAGTGTACAGTTGAGGGGATATTACTATTAGGTAAGCATTTATATATGTGCCCCCCACCCCTCTGCAACAGCACAATGCTGATTTCTGCTACAGCAATGTCTCGCCTAAACTCCTTAAAAGAATACTTCAACCATACGGAACCGGCGTTCTATCATTATAAATTTGCTATTATAATATAATGAATGAGGTTTTTCTTCCCTCAGTCTTTCTCAGTCTTCCCTTGGCCCAGCTGTCCTGTTAATCCTAACATGTAGTGTGACATCACACTAGTAAAAATGTAGGGTTAGACATTGAGACCATAAAACACTCTTTCTGCCTTTTCTCAGGTTAGGATGAACCGATTTAAAAAAATATTTGCACATTTATACTACATAGGATCTCAGAGTTCAATACACCTTTATATTCGCACCAGTGAAGTAGGTCTTTAAAAATACTGCACTGATCGCCATATCCGCAATGCAACACACTAACTATGCAGAAGTACCTCGTACAAACCCACTTCAAACATACTATCCCTTTAATTTGTACAGTGTTTCTCTTAAAGCAAACCCCTTCACAATACAATCTATTTGTAAAGAGGATTTTCTACAGCCTGAAAGCATGAAGCACCATTCAAACATACTCAGCAGTTCTCTCAGCCAACCTGACTGTAGCCAATCAAGCTTGTGTGGCAGGAGATTCCTACACAGTGATTCATAAATCCTAAAACTATTCTCATTTCATTATGAAATCAGTTACTGGCTATTTCCATTTACCACCACACCTCATTAAGTGGTGGTACTGATTACGTTTAAAGATTTTAGGCTAACCACTAGCGACTGGTCAAACCTTCTAACATCACCTTTAGTTTGCATAAAAACAGGAAGAAATTAGACTAAAATGTCAAAAACCATTATTAAACAAGAGTTTGTTTGATAATAACACACACACACAAACATACTGCTACACACACACGCATGCACGTGCACACACGCACACAGGCAGACTGACAGTATTTGTCAAGATTTGACAGCAAATGTGATAAGGTGTCAGTCGATAGAAATCCTCATCCGTCTGCACAACCCCCATCCTGTCAAACACACACACACACACACACACACACACACACACACACACACACACACACACACACACACACACACACATACACACTCACAGGGTATCAAAGGAGTGTCTATGTTTATACTTTCAGATCAGGGGGATGACATGAGAGGTTTCCCCAGAGAGAGAGAGAGAGAGAGAGAGAGAGAGAGAGAGAGAGAGAGAGACTGAAAGATGGTGGGAGGAAGAATTGATTCAAGTAGCAAATAATGGAAGAAAGAGAAGGATGGGAGGGTGAAGGATGAGAGGAAGGGGATGCCTCTGTGGCGCCACCTATTGGTTGATGTATCTGAGCTATGCACTTTGGAATGTCTTGAATCATCAATTGACCCTGCGTTCTGAATCGCATACTCTTTCTTTTTTCTATTCTACATACTACATCTGCCGATGAAAATAATAGTTAGAATGCAGTAGGCTTACTATTAAGACATTTTACTTATTCATTTCATCATAACATTGCGCCTTGATCTTGCCTCTTGCTTTTATATCTGTCGCATTTGTTTTCATATGGAGGCTTCGTTGATGTGACGTCACTTCACGTGCGCACTGGATTATGGCTCAGAATCGCCCAAATAGGATGTTGTATTCAACACTAAAAACCTTGGCCGGATGTAGAAGACATCCGGGTCTTTCTAACCATCCTAAATCTGTCCACAAGAATCGGGACGTACTAAATCTTTTTTTCTACCATACTAAATAGTAGAAAGTATGCGATTCGGAACGCAGGGCCAGTGTCAGTCACAGGTTTGCCTTCATCAGTTGTTCGACTAATGGCTGAGTAGAGTTCACTGTCTGTGTGAAGTGTACAAAGACAACACAATACACACACTATATGGTCCAGCTTTTACCCATTTCTTTAGATTCCCGCACACAGTAAAATGGTAAATGGACTCCACTTATATAGCGCTTTTCCCTGGTTTTTCACAGACTCAAAGCGCTTTACATTGTTTTGTACACATTCACCCAATCACACACACATTCATACACCGATAGCAGCAACAGTGGAACCCTCTCTGGTCTTAAGTCTTTTTCTATATTCTTTCTATAGCAGCAGTCTCTCCCACACAAAGAGCAGTGATTCGCAGACTGTTGAGTATGAATTCTTTGCGGACACAAACCTGCAGTGTTTATTTCTACAGCTGAGCTTTTCTGCTGACCTCAGGGCCTCACATCATTAGACACACAAACACACACAGCTGTAGGGACAGAAAGACTAATACACACACAAGCATACAACTAGACAGACAGACACACACACGCACACACACACATGCAAGCGCGTGCGCACACACACACACACACACACACATCTGTAAGGAAATAAAGACACGCACACACACACTTACAATTTACTACACACACACATACACATCATACACCATCTATTGCCTCTGAGCGAATACAACTGTTGCGTGCTGTGTGTCTTTATATTTTGTTGGATATTTCATTTGAATTGTGTCCATTTGTCTGTGTGTGTGTGTGTGTGTGTGTGTGTGTGTGTGTGTGTGTGTGTGTGTGTGTGTGTGTGTGTGTGTGTGTGTGTGTGTGTGTGTTTGCGTGTGTGTGTGTGTGTGTGGGTACTGACATAGATGGAAACATTCTGTGACTTAACTGCACTGGAAACAAATTCCTAACCGGCCTCCAGACCAATGCTGCCCCGTGCATTTCAGATTAGTTTAGCAATGGAAAGAGATGTTATAGTGCTCTATGACAGCTGTCTTTCTAACCAATCAGAGCGTAGTGCAGCGTATTCAGAAAGGGGACGCCAAATTCCCCCATACATACTAGGAGTGACTGAGATACTATAACGATTATGGAGGAGAGGTGTTATGTAAGATATGGGACCCTGTACTAAGAGTATTTAATGGGCAGGCTGCTTTATAGTGCATCACTGTGCATATGTGTATGTATATGGATATGTATACTTTTCTTTTTTTATTGTACTCTCAGACATTCACTTGTCTTTTCGCAAGACATCTGCTTTTTGTATTGATTTAATATTAATGTCTGATCATGGACTGCGGCTGCTAATTTAGATGTGCTTTGTTATGTATGTTGTGTCTGTTTGTATTCACTGTCTGTTCTTGTCACTGAAAACAACAATAGACATATTTAAAATAAATAAGACACACACACACACACACGTTAGATTACAAGATGACCAAATCATTATGTTGTCAACATTTTACTTTTCGAAACGTGTTTTCAAAGTCTAACTCATGCACACGGTATGCACACGTTCCCTTATTTGGAACATGTATACATTTTTAATAACATATTAAGTCCCATAGAAATATATGTATCCTTAAAGGAAATATGACACTTAGAGGTTTCACCCTGTACCCTTCAAGTCTCATCTTAATCGATGTATGAATTTTTCAGGGATTTATATGGCTCTATCCACAACAACAATCATAACAAGGCAACATTTATATTGAACCCTGCCTATACATAATGGTTAAACACAGGTTTAGGCACTCAAAGCACTGGTTATGGAAATATCATATCAACTGCAGCTGATCTTAAAATAAAGAAAGAAACATATTAAATACTCCATTATGTTTGTTCCAAAATGGCGAAAACCAAATAGGAACTTTTTTCAGCCAAACAGGGTTGATAGAGTTTTTATGTCCATACAGTTGACATTATCTTCTTACCACAAAGCTGCAGGATGCCACTGAGGCTCTTTGTAACACACACACTGTGCTGATTAAACAAGCAGCTGACTGACAGTTTCCCTTAATGTGCATAGTGCTTTATGGGCATCTATTTAGAGTGCGGAAAAACACTCAACGGCAATGAGGTGCTAGCTATGCTCCGCTCGCTCAGAAAAAAAACTGTAATTTTACATTAGAGAGAGAGTGAAAGAGAGTAACATTTACATAAATCATGCATGCGAAAGAGCTAGACAACAAGCACTTATTTACAAAGACATTTCATTGTGTAAACATGTATGTGTGTTTGTATGTTTGTGTGTGTGTGTGTGTGTGTGTGTGTGTGTGTCTATGTAAACAAGGTCAAATCCCCACATTTTTACATGTACTGTATTCTCATTAAATACAAACAGGTCAATGTATGCAAACTGTGAACCGGGTGAAATCAATATGCAAACAAACACTTACTGCACTTACACATATGTAGATTCAGACACACACGCACACACGCTCGCACGCACACACGCACGCAGACACACACACACACACACACACACACACACACACACCCACATCCACACATCGCTGGTTAGAAGGAGACTAGGGATTCCTGATCAATATTATTGATCCTAGTTGGCCTTGCGAAGCTAAGGGGACGACGCTGTGAGGTAATCGGGGTTATATGGCTGCGCATTGGACGAGAGAGGACCAGGAGGAAAGAGGAGAGAGAGAGAGAGAGAGAGAGAGAGAGAGAGAGAGAGAGGAAGACAGATAGAAAAGAAAGGAAGAACTGATTAGAGCCAGAAGGAATGGAGGAGGGGAGGATAATAAGGACAAGTGGCAGGGAACGTTGGGAGAAATGAAGGGGAGAAGGATGTATAATGAACCGGAGAAGATAGGGAGAGTATATGCAATAAATCACTCTCAACATTACACTGTCACACTTTGACAGTTTAGTGAGATATCTCACTCTGGCACAAAAATATTGGACGAGCTTTGACTGACAGGCTGACACGGTCGTCCTCTTGTCCAGAGAAAGAAATAATGAAGAAAAGCTTATACCAAGGCAAAGAATGTGGAGGGATGCATGCAAAGGGCCTGAAAAAGGTGGGCAAATCAGTGGGTTGGAGCAGATGTTTAAATATGCAATGGAAGATACTTACACCAGACATAAATACACATGAAAACAACTGTATACAGGCAGACAGGCTTTCATTAAATCAATGTATTGGCGACAGGATTGGTTTCAGTGTGCTTTTTGAGTTGTAGAGTTTGTAGACTTTTCTGTTTCCAATGTAACCTGCAATTTTAGTGTATTTAATGTTCTATTTCTATTCGTTAGCTTTTAAATGTATATTTCTATTCATTCGCTTTTCTAATGTGTATTATGTATTTTAATCTTGCCCCTGTAAAGCACTTTGAATGGCCTTGTGTCTGAATTGTGCTATAGAAATAAACTTTCCCTTTAGAAATGAGAAACGAGCCCATCTTTACTGTTCTATGTAGGTATTCTAACCCCCAGACATAGTGTTTCTAACTGTACGCTCACTTTGTAGTTGTAGCTTCCAGGGCATATGCTTGTAAACATAAAACAAACAGACCTTGAATTATTGAAGTGTGAGTTTAATTTGACATTTATAACTGTATGGAATGACTGTCCTCATTTTTTTAAAACCTTTTTACAGAATTTTCCATAATCTTCTCTTTGTCCTAGATGCCAAGCAACCTTTAACCTGTTGACCTTTGCACATATCTACAAATGTCCATGGAGGCAGCCCATAGTGCTAGCAGTTGGGTCGGATAAGTTTTCTTACTGTAACACTAGACCAGAATTAGCGTTCGCTAAGGTCAGTTTCACAACCCCTTAGTCCGCTTCTAGTTGGCGTGAGAATGATTCATTTGTTTCCGCACCATATAGTTTTCTTGGAAGTGTAACCGAGAACCACCTCTTTAACAAGGTCTTGGTACGCTTGTTTGGTCCGCTTTTGGTGCGTTCCACGAGTGCGATGGTTACGTTCACACCTGCACAAAGGAACTGCAGCAAAGTTGGAAGCGATCCTGAGTTTGTTTCCATATCGAGGTGTAAAAGCGCGATTAGGTTCCGAAAAGGTCCGAAACGACATGTTGCGAGCAGTGCTGGACCTAGTGGTTTTGAGCCGCACAAAGGAACGATTCATGCTCAATTGCACAAGTGGTTGAACTGCATCTGTGATCCCATTTAAACTAAACTTTGCACTTGTGTGAAAGAAATGTTGTGCTAGTCTGAAGGTGCTCTTACCATGGTAGCTTTAGGCCATGCCATTTCTCCAGCCTTAAAGCTGGGGTATTTCTGATTGCTCAAAGTTAACATGAGCTGTACACTTTGACCAATCACAGCGAGGCTCCGATTCTCTGTTCTTATTGGCTGTTGGGACTCTCCATTCATTTGGCACGACTTTGTTGGTGTACAGCGTGTCAGGGAGGGACCAAAGAGAACAAGTGGAGCGGTTGAGGTATTTGGATTCGAATCTCTATCCCAACTGCCATTTTCTCCCCAAATCCTCCAGCCCAGCTTTAAGCTTCTAGACGTTCTAGCTCCAAGAGGCTTCAGGTGGAACCAGCTCTAGGCCTTTGTCTCTGTTCTAGATCTAGACCTTTATCATTCTAACTTCAGACCTTGAAGTTGCTCTCACACTAAGCCTTTTAGTTTTAGATTGTTGCCTTTTTCTCTACATCTAGGCCATTGACTGTTAGCTACCTATTTTACTTTGTGCTTTGTTGTTGGCATTCATTGTCATGCTAGGCTGAAGCCTGTGTACAGTCATGCTATTACAGCGACCTTTTGCAGCGTAGCGGGGATGTTTTGTGCCAGTGTTTGAGATTGGGAGGCAGATTGGTAGAGTAGTCAGCCCTGAGCCACACACCGCTGACCCTTTCCACCTCTTTGGAAATGGTTTCCAGCTGTAAGACATTTTCTCCACAACATGGAACCAATTTGTATTCGTGTTCTCGCATGCTCAGTTTTTTGCTCGGGCCAAAGCATCTGCTACAGAAACCCAGTCGCGGTAGAAGAAAAACATTTCTTTTTTAAAGAACCATTCCTGTGGTTTGAGTTAATGAGAAAGCAGTTACTTACCTGTACTTTTCTCTATTTAAAGATTATTTTGGCTTTTTAATAGACAGTGGTGTAACCCCACCTCCCCTTCATACATACCTTTACTGGACTTTTACTTCAGCATTTTCCAAATACATAACAATTTTGGCACTTTGCAATTTATTTCAGAGAACAAAAACAAAACAAAAAGCGGGAGAAAAGAATGAGTATAATTTGACCCTTGAATATCAAAGAAAGAATAAACAACACTTTTGAGTAAACAGAACGAATATGAAAAGGGAGATGATAGAAGAGGTATGGATAAGATTAAAGCAAAATTGAAGATTGAGGGAATTATTGGCTCTAAGATATAAACCCTGAACCCCCTCCCTCCCTCCCTCCATGCTATTTCTTTTCATCCCATCTCTCCTTTCATCCTGTGTATGGCTTTTAGCTCGCTGTGTTTTTTACTTTCTAAACTCTCCCGGCTTCTTTTCAATATAGTGTTTCCTTGATCAAAGACAGATTTAGAATTGCTCCGACACGTTTTTTTTTCACCTCACACTGCAGATTTCTATCCCTGATATTATCCCGCTGTGAGCAAAAAAAACTAAAACTGTCACAGAATGCTGTTAGCTCTGTCTGCCTATGATCACGCTACACCACAGGGCTAATCAAACCAGCTTGTATTGATTATGTCTGATTATCAACACATGTCACACTCACTCAGCAGGAAACGCAATTAACTTAACACAGGTATAGTTTTCAGACAGGAATTTTTCACGGAAGAGGGTAAACTAAGCCAAGAGACTGATATTCCCTGTTGGACAAGAAACATAAATGTGGCAAATGTCATGCTGGCCCTTCTCTTGCTAATCTTTGAAAAGCATTCATAATCATTTTAACAGTTGTCATGAAAACTAAACAAGTTGTTTTGAGTTTAGTTGATGTAATATTTTGACAGCGCAAAATAAGCATGTGTGATTTTTACATATGCACAGAGATATAGAGAAAAATAAATTGAGAATGTTATTAGCTGGCTGTGGCGCTAGCAAGCTGGAATTTTGTCCTGGGGGTTTATAATTGAGATATTAAATTCAAATAAAATTGTCATTATTTCAAAAACTAATTCTCCACTTGACCTAGCCATTGGAAATGAGTTGGCAATAATTAAAACTTTCTAAAAACAAAAATGATTTCTGTAATCAGGTAATATGAACCCATTTTTGAGTGAGAGCAACATCAATATTGAAAAAATAAAGTTAATCTAATGCAGGAACACCAAGTTTGCATCCATCAAAATGACTTGTGAGGCAAAGATCCCCCACACCCCTGGGGCTTCTTACCCCAGCCTGGGGGGGAGAGGTGGGGGGAAGGGGGGGGGGGGCATCTTCCCCGGGTTGTGGGGGAAAATCAGACATTTAAATTTTATATCTTACAAAAAGTGATGACCCAATTTTTGGCAACATTGCTACACATCATCAAGAATCATGAAGTCATTAACAATTTATCTGATGGTTAATATTTAAAGTGACACGATGTGGACCTGAGGCGTGACTATACCACTACCCAGTGTGTGTGTGTGTGTGTGTGTTTTGGTGTTTCCGTGACATGCATGACAGCTATTCCCTTTCCACTTTGACACAAAGCCTTCTTTAAAATTGTCATTCACGAATATCTGTGTGTGTGTGTGTGTGTGTGTGTGTGTGTGTGTGTGTGTGTGTTATGACAGCTACTCCCTTCTCGCCTATTTGACAGTAAGCTACCTTGTTATTGTCTAACACTGTGTGTGTGTGTGTGTGTGTGTGTGTGTGTGTGTGTGTGTGTGTGTGTATGCGGGTGTGTAATTGGTCTGCTGTTGACCGGTTGGTAATTGTGTCTGACAGCGGTAAAGGTCTCCGTTAAAAACGTGTAGACGGGAAGCTTATTGGGGTTTTGAACCTGCAAACACATGCACGCACACACACACACACACACACACACACACACACACACACACACACACACACACACACACACACACACACACACACACACACACACACACACACACAGTGTGAATATGATCATAAGTCCCAGGGGATGGAATGTCACTGTTGTCTCTAGATGCGTTTTGACAAGGACCAAATGGAAAACACACATACATCTCACTGTGTGTGTGTGTGTGTGTGTGTGTGTGTGTGTGTGTGTGTGTGTGTGTGTGTGTGTGTGTGTGTGTGTGTGTGTGTGTGTGTGTGTGAGTGTGCCGACCTATCCAACAGGGAACCTAAGATCGTAACACATCCACTAACAGTGGACTCCAAAACTAACAGGGGACATTTTTCAAGTCCCCTCTTGGACATGCTTTAAATCATCTTAAAAACATGTATAATACCTTCTGGTAAATTTTCATAACTTTTGCTAACAGGGGACATGGAAGTGTGTGAGTGTTAATTTCATATCTGGGACAGCCTCTGCCTGCCCTGGCCTGGCCCATTCACACACGTCGTTTAAACACTCCTCTATTGTCTGAGCCCCAGGGAGTCGTTCAGGCTGTGAAGAGCTGTTGACAGGCTACTTACTGCAGACACCAGTCTCTTGAAAATAGATTTGTATTTTGTTTTTGAAACTAAATATATATGTTGAGTTGAAGTGTTAATAAAAGTTTTATAAAGGACGAAAGATAGATATAAACAAACATGGGAAAAAAGATCAGCAGTAAGATCCTTTATTTTCTTGCCAATGTGATTCTCTGTCTACTCTCCACTGTCAGACTACTCATGTGTGGCAGATTAAAAGAGAAAGGTATGTTCTTTGTATTTTAATTCATTGCAAAAAACAAATTGATCATCAGACTATTATTTATTATCAGAACATTTAATAGGTCAAGACCTTTAGAATAGTCCAGTCCCTCAAAATTAATTTACTACTAATCTTTAAAAGAAGAGGTTTTCAATCAATTTGACAGTGTACTTGTGTCTTCAATCTATATTTATTTTGTTTATTTCACAATCACAGAGAAAGGTCCACACTTCCACTGTATCTAATGACTGGAGTCCACTGTTGGTTGGCATGGTGCGACTTTCACACTCCATCGTGGATGAATTTAAAAGGAATAAACCAAACTGGATTATTTCTTTATTTTCAAAATTCCCTTTATTAATCTTTATAAGAAGAGGTTTTCAATCAATTTGACAGTGTACTCGTGTCTTCAATCTATATTTATTTTGTTTATTTCACAATCACAGAGAAAGGTCCACACTTCCACTGTATCTAATGACTGGAGTCCACTCTTGGTTGGGATGGTGCGACTTTCACACTCCATCGTGGATGAATTTAAAAGGAATAAGCCAAACTGGATAATTCTTAAGGGGAAATAATAATGTCAATGTGGTCTAAAATGTCTTATGTGTGTCATACTAATTGACCCTACCTGCAGTACTACATTCTCCAAATGTAACGGAGAGTTAAGGAGATTGTCTCTGGACCATCTCAGACCTGGCTGAACAGCTACCCAAAGCCTGCAGAATGTGAAGACAGTTCAGCTGCCAATTTGGTTCTCTGTCTACTCTCTCCTGTCAGACTATGGGTGACAAGTTAAAAGAGAAAGATACGTTCTTTGTATTTTAATTAATTGCAAAAACAGATTGATCATCAGACTATAATTTTACAATCAGAACATTTTAGAGGCCTAGACCTTTAGAGTAATTCAGTCCCTCAAGATTCCCTTTAATAATCTTTATAAGAAGAGGTTTTCAATCAATTTGACAGTGTTCTTGTGTCTTCAATCTATATTTATTTTGTTTATTTCACAATCACAGAGAAAGGTCCACACTTCCACTGTATCTAATGACTGAAGTCCACTGTTGGTTGGGATGGTGCGACTTTCACACTCCATCGTGGATGAATTTAAGAGGAATAAACCAAACTGGATTATTTCTTTATTTTTTTGGCATTGTTATGCTTTACTGATAGTGTAGAGACATAGTTGAAATGGGGCAGAGATGCTAGGGCGTATTCACACCTGCCGTGTTAGTACACCTGAACAAACTCAGTGTGCATCTCTCAGGCTGCTGCAGTTTGTTTGTGGTGTGAATTTGGCCGGACCCGAGTTGGGTCCGGCCAAATTCACCAGAATGCACAAAATGGTATGTTTGAAGCACATTTTTTTAATGGTGGACTACCCCCAGACCCCCACTTATGTTGAAGTGAAACCGAAGCCCTTGTTCTTGCCACCCAAAAATTATCACTGGCCCCATCCTGGCCACCCCAATGAAAATGTCCTTGCTCTGCCACTGGACCCGACCTTAATGCAGGAAGCACTGTGCATTTTCCTTCTTTTCTTTTTTAATAAATCGCCGTCAGCTTAACATCACGGGAAAGTGTTGTTGTTGCCATCATTAAGAAAATGAGTTTTGGTTTGACCGGGAGCCCTGAGCCAATAGGCTTCAGGCCTATTACATTTGATAGTGAGGATGAGTAAAAACGCCGTGTTCAATGATCAGATGAAAGAGAGGGGAGTGTCTAAACGGAGTGTTTTGCTTCTGATGGTAACAGGTTCGACCGATAATGGGCCAACTGTCCCTTGTCGGTTTGGCGCGACACACATCTGACAGTGTGTCAGCTCCAGCCTATTCTTCTTGTGAGCTGTGCGTCCAGCAGCAAAAATACAGTGAAAATAATGTTTCACAGTGTAGGCTACAAGCCACAAAACGTGACATTGACATACATATTTAGACAATATAAAACAACAATAATGTGATGTTTTTCTTTTTAATGTATAGGTCTAGATGTATTTATTTATTATTTTGAACTCTATATAATCAGGCAGTAGTTTTACTCTCTCTCTCGCTATCTCTCTCTCTCTGTGTGTCTCTCTCTCTCTCTTAATCTCTCTCAAAAATTTAAATGACTCACAGTTCATAGCCTAAAGATGTAAATGACACACAGTTTTTTGTTGATGGCACCAAATCACTAAACAGATCGCAGTATGGAATATTTCCATGATTGTTTACAGTTTGGCAGTTCACTGTGTGCTTCCTGCGGCCTATTGCACAAAACCAAGATAAGATTTACCTAGGATATTTCTGTTATCCTGGCTTGCTTAAGCCATGATTCAGTTGCACAAAAGTTTATCTTATTCAGTTGCATCCTTGGTTCAGTCAGCTGTCACTCTGAATTCATGCTGTTTCAACAGTTATTCTATGATCATGTACCACATCAAGGACTACAATTTCATTCAGTTAAATATTCCTGCTTGTATTATCTTTATTTAACCTGAACCATTTCTAATTAAATTAAATACATTATATTTTTATGGTGGAGAAGAGACGAACCGATGGAATATGCTGCCCTCACGATTCACTGTCAGCCCTTCCCTGATGTATTTACATTCACTATTCCGCAAAAACTCTTTCAAACATCACAACATTTCCATCAAACTGGTGCTTAGAACTGGTGCTTAGAACCTGTACTTTTCCAGCTGAAGGCCTATTTGTTTATTTCCAACAGTCCAATCATGTTGCATTTCAGTAGGCTACATTTGTATTATGTAGCCATCTCTAAATGACTGATCTGTAAGCATTGGCACTAAAAGATTTACCGGAAAACAAAATTGTTTTGTGCAGATCACTTTGAGATCCCTACATTACAGCGCATTGTATTTGATTTGCGTCGAGATACTGGATTTTTTTAATCCATGTTTGTTCCATCCAAATGAAAACAAAAGAAATGCCTCACATTTTTTACTTTGTGTCATGAATCTAGAATATATGAAAGTTTAACTTTTTCAGTGGACTTTTATTGCTTAAAAGAGCTTTCAAGGAAGAGTTGCATATTTTAAATTTTTTCAAGTTTACTGCCTTGTTAAGATCCTTTTTTGAGTATATTGTATTAAAGGATTTGATTTCCAACAAAAGTTAAATGTCGATTGCACTCAACCTATTTTAAATGTAATTTGTATCAAAGCATCTTCTCCAATACAGCGGAAGGAGAATGACCCATGTCACAGTCACTCTGAATTCAACATAACATCTTGGCTATTGAAGTTAGCTGTTGTTGTTGAAGGCCTAACGACCGTCGTCAGACACAGGTACCCATCCCCCACACTGCATACGATCAGAGAGTGACACAGGCTGTCACAGATAGAAACAGCACTCGCCTGCTCTGAGTCACTGAGGCACAATCCCTAAAGCCTCAAGCCCCAAATGTTAAAATGGCACTTTTTTCTTTACCTTTGCAATGCAATTTCTATTACATTTAAAGGGGCTTGTTTGGCATGGAAAATAAGTGTTAACTTTACCAAAGCAATAGTAAGGAAATAAGATAAAAAGCCTAAATGAATTCTAGTTAACAAATTAATAAATAAAAGTACTTACCAGAGAATATATTAAAAAATATGCACAAACGTTATAGTTGGCTTGTGACTTTATTTTTTACATTAACTGTAGGCTATTCTTCCCTGCCGAGGCTCTTTAGAGATTGACTGCCTGATGTGAACGTGTTGCAGGCTCTTGCCTTAGTGAGTGGAGGGCAGGTAAATATCAAGAAATACATTTATTTATTTTCAAAAATGCATCACAAAGCAAAAGTCTGACACGTCTCATATCTCAAGACAACCTGTCACAAGTCTCTTATATTTTACTCTCAGACTAGAAGTTTTTACAGAGACAGGAGATCTCATATTTGCAAGACCACATCTTGATTCCTTTTAAGATCATGATAATTTCACATACTGCAAACAGGATCTTTATTAAAGGGACACCTTTTAAAGTCATACTGTAGAGTAGGGCTGGGCAATCACTTGATTACAATTATTAATTGCGATAAAACTTGCGTTGATTATGACGATAAGCTTTTGACATAAATGCTTGATATGAAAAACAAAACAAAAAAACAGTCCTGATATGGATTTACCAAACAGCCAAAGCAGAAATAAACTCAACAGCCAGTCAGATTGCACTTTTTGCTGTTCCTGTCTAAGTGCACGCCCATTTCCTGGTGTGACGTGCATGTTTGAGCTTCCAGCGGCAAGGAAAGAGGAGAGCCATGTGTAGTCACCTCGGCAAGAGTGAAGAGAGTCTAGCGAGAAATTTCTAGTAAAACCAGTAATTTGTATTTTACATCTTTAAGTTTAGAAGTCAAAGCTTTTTTTGTAATCAACATTATTTTCTATAGGTTACAAGGCAAGCTATCTTTTTCATTTTTTCATTTAACTTTTATTTATCCTTTTATCTATCTTATATTGTTAGGTGAAGTTAAAACATGTTTGTGAAGATCAATGTTTATAATAAAATGTGATTCAATTCTATCATCACATATCAAAACAATATTATTTTGAGGAACCTGGAACCAACTAGAATATGTTTGTAAACCAAACTGTGGGCCCTGCTGCTGTAAACAACAGTGAAACAGTAACTTTTCAGGAAGCTTTCTAACTTCAAACAGTGTTCCAGGGATCACATTTTCCTGTGAGGAAAGTTTGTTTATTCAGTTTGGAGAATATACCTTAGAAAATGTTCACTTCTCTGACACACACACATGTATACACTGCAGCTTATTTCTGACCACAGACAGAATTTAAAGATCTATTCCCATTTTTGTGAGACTTTTTTAGAAGACCCTTTCACTGTTGTTTATTTTTTTCTAATTTAAGGAAAAACATAACGTCCTTAAGCCTGATAGAAATAAATGGGGGTTAAGGAGATTTTCACATAAGTAAACTATGACGTCTTGCCAGAAGGGAAGTGAAGGCTAGTATTTCTGATTGCAACTAGTAAATGTGGAGTTGTTGCCCGCCAAAATCATAAAAAGGCAGTCCAGAATGTATGTAGTCTGAGACAATAAAAAAACGTATGACTAAATTTAGATGACGAGGTGTGGCATCTGTCACACTGGTCCACAACATTTGGATAGATTTTAGATTTGCTGAAATGGACTCTATGTAACACTTTAACTATATAAGCTGCAGCCTGGCACAAGGAGAAGATGAGCGTATACTATGTACCACCTTATTCCATCATTGATCTGTCAAATTTACCCCAGGCTCACGCTACCAAGCATTTTTAGTTTTGACAGCCAAATTGTTTTCCAGAGCCATGAGTTTGTCATAAATCTTAGAAATGAGCAATTTCTGGTGAGGTTTAAAGGTGTTGCTGGAAAAAAGGTGTGAAGTGTCTACTTTGAATAGAGACAATGCAGGCCGGGGGTTGGGTAGAGGGGCAGTCAGCAAGAGCATGGTTTGGCAGGTATGCATGTTGAGGACAAGGGTGACCTTTAACATCAATGGAAAGTTAGTCTGTATAAGTAATATGTCTTTATTAAATGAATGATCCCAATAAAACAAATCCAGAACAATATTAATCACAGACTCAAAAGATGGAAAATCAGCAAACTATTTTTTTTTAAATTTTATACAGTTTGAACAATTTTAGTTACTTCACACAAAGATCTTACTATTTTCTTTGAGGAGAGTGAAATTATTTCACATGAAATTGTTTATTTTATAACATGTTAGTTTTTTAGGTAAACAAAAATAAATTAAATCAGAAGTTTGCCTCAATAATTCAAGATGTTATTATATTTTATTTCATATTTTATTGATATGTAACATTTTCAAATGTAGTATTTATCTTTGTAAACATACTATAATTGTAATACAAAAAACAATTCCTGCAATTTTGCATTTACTGTAAGAGTGCAACTCTCACTGATGGAGTGAATAGCTTCTTATTTCCTAAACAACCACGTCAGAAGACATATGCTGTGGTTTGGGAAAAGATGTAACTCTGTTTCAGAGGAGTGAAATTATGACTAAATTTACATGAGGAGGCGTGGCATACGTCACACTGGTCCACACCATTTGGATACATTTCAGATTTGCTGAAATGGACTCTATGTAACACTTTAACACTGTATAAGATGCAGCCTGACACAAGGAGAAGATGAGCTTATACTATGTACCACCTTATTGATCTGTCAAATTTACCACAGGCTCACGCTCCCAAGCATTTTTAGCTTCGACAGCCAAATTGTTTTCCAGAGCCATGAGTTTGTCATACATCTTAGAAATTAGCAATTTCTGATGGGGTTTAAAGGTCAAAAGGTCTTCCCATGGTTGGTTTATAGAGAGAGAAGGATAACACGAAAAAAGAGAAGAGGCACAATGTCTAATTTGAACGTACATAAATAAATGGGATGTAGGTACATTAAAACCTTTTGGGAAGTCTGAAAAAGTAGCAAAGTGCCCATCCTTATGAAGGTCTGAATACCTAAATGCCTTTATTTTGCCATAACATGTAGGATATATTCCCAACAGATGGGGGGAATAGATGATTGTTCACTATGGGCATCAGAGTGGATGCAGAGGAAAACATAAAATGGCGCCTAAACTGGAACCAAATCTTCAGAGTAGATAGCACAATAGGATTCCTTGTGAAACTAGAAGGGTTAATGGGCTTCAAAGTGAATTTGAAAGGTAAATTCCATATTTTTACATGTTTCTCTTGTAAGGATCCATGAATTGATTATGTTGGTAAATAAATGATTTCCTACATGGCTGGATATTTTTAGGGAGCTACTCTAGGCTTAAAATAAAGTTACTAAAGGAACCAGATATCCAACTAAGTTTAGCTTAAACATGTTGGCGCATACAACTGTTACCATACCTCTTTTAATAAATCCACTATATTTATGTTTGCAAGGAGATGTATGCAGCCTCTGGGAGAGACACAGCATCACAGTCTTATAACACAAGTCCAACTCACTGCCAGTGTTGCTGTAGAAAATGTGTGAAGTGCCTACTTTGAATAGAGACAATGCAGGCCAGGGGTGGGGGTTGAAGGGCTGCCAGCAAGGGCATGGTTTGGCAGGTATGTATGTGGGGGACAGGAGAGTGACCTTTCACATCAATGGAAAGTTAGTCTGTATAAGTAATATGTCTTTATTAAATGAATGATCCCAATAAAAGCAATCCAGAAAAATATTAATCAAAGACTCAAAAGATGGAAAATTATTTAAATAATTATTTCACTGGAGGAAACATTACGTTTCAGTGAACTCTGGGAACCTATGTACACTGTCTGCACAATTATTAGGCAAGTTGTATTTTTGAGGATGTATTTATTATTGAACAACTACAGTGTTCTCGGTCAATCCAAAATGTAAATTAACCTAAACCTGAATGTTTAAGAAATTAAAAGTGAGGTTTTGTCTTTTTTAAGTGAATACATATATTTGCAGAATTATTAGGCAACTATTAGTGTGCAGAATTATTATGCAACTAAATGAAAAAATAAACATTTTCCCATTTCACTTATTTATTTGCATCTGTTAAAGTGAGAATGATAAAACCACTCAACATTTACAAATAAACATTTCTGACATGTAAAAAAAAATCAGTGACCAATATAGCCACCCTTCTTTTCGATAACTGTCACACTGTCATTCATGGAGTTTGTCAGTTTCTTGATCTGTTGACGATCAACTTTTTGTGCAGCAGCCACCACAGCCTCCCAGACACTGTTCCGAGAGGTGTACTGATTTCCTTCACTGTAAATCTCTTGTTTAAGCAGGGCCCACAGGTACTCAATAGGGTTTAGGTCAGGTGAGGAAGGGGGCCATGTCATAATTTTTCATCCTTAAGGCCTTTACGGGCTAGCCATGCAGTTGAGTACTTCGATGTATGCGATGGAGCATTGTCCTGCATACAAATCATGGTCTTCTTGAAATATGCAGACTTTTTCCTGTACCACTGCTTGAAGAAAGTGTCTTCTAAAAACTGTCTGTAGGTTTGGGAGGTGATTTTAATGCCATTTTCAACCCAAAAAGGTCCAACTAGCTCATCTTTAATAATACCAGCCCATACCAGTACCCCACCTCAACCTTGCTGCCGTCTGAGTCGAAGTGGAGCTCTGTGTACGTTACTGATCCAGCCACGGGCCTCCAAATCTTTGGCAGTTAATTTGCGTATTTTTTTCTCAATATGTTTCTTGCGACCCTGTTGGCTATTTGCAACAAAACGTTTCATGGTTCTGTGGTCACGCCCCAATATCTTAGCAATTTCAAGAGTGTTCCATCCCTCTAAAAGACTTTATGCAATTTTTGATTTTTCAGAGTCCGTTAAATCTCTTTTTTGTCCCATTTTGCCTGAGAAAGAGAAACTGCCTAATAACTATGCACACCTTGATATAGAGTGTTGAACTCCTTAGGCCACACCTTAACTCATTACGCAAATACACATCACCTGGTATGCTTAAATTGAATAAGCACTCAATTGTATACAGCTTAAAGTTGGAAAATATGCATACAAATTATGATATGGCCAAAATACTCACTTGTCTAATAATTGTGCACACAGTGTAGTATAAATATGCAAAGATTTTAGAAATCTGTTCACCCTAGCCTGAGAAAAGGGAAACAAATATTTTTTATTGTCTCTCAGGCTCTCTGGCTCAAAAGGAAGAAATCCTCCTACTACCAAAATGAAACAAAACACCAGCACATTTTTTTAGAGGGAACTTCAATTCTTTCACATGAAATTGTTTATTTTATAACATACCAGTTTTATTTGGTAAACAAAAGTAAATTAAATCAGAATTTGCCTTGATAGATCACATTTGTATTTATTAATTATCATATTTTTCTATTTTCTATTTTATTGACATTCTGATTTTTTTGTAGTATTTATTTGTGTAAATATTCTATAATTATAATACAGAAATCAATTCCTGTAATTTTGTCATCTGCTATAAGGATGACATATGCTGTGGTTTGGGAAAAGATGTAACTTTGTTTCAGTGGAGTGAAATTATTGGCCTGCATTAAACAAAGAAAACTACTCAGGAAAAGATGAAACTACTAAAATCTTGTTAAGAACTGTCAAACGCATTATGAAAAGCCTGGAGAGATAGTAGTGAACTTTCATCTTTGAAGAAATGTGGTCGGGGAAAAAAAAATAATGTTCATGATGGGAGATCACTTAAAATAAATACAATTATTTGGTTGTATCAACATTTTAAATATCAACAATAGAACTCTTGGCTATGTTCAATATTGAACTTGAGAGCCTATCATCAGAGGGGTGTTTCAGGTAGCTGGTTTTGAGGCAACCCAGAGTTTGTTCGCTCTGAGTTAGTGGAAACTCTGGGTCAGTTTCAGCGCAACCGAGGGTCAGTTACTGCGGCAACATATGCACAGTATTAGGCTATAGCTTGCCAACATATTATACAGCGAATATAAAACACTGTCAGCAATGCTGTGCCGCGCCAGCTTAATACTTTACTGCTGATATGCGTAACTTTTTAAAATAGACTATGGCTTATCAAACGGAAGCGAAATTATTCTCTTGACAAAAAATGTTTTCTCAGTTTTTTTCTGAATTGCCGAGGAGATTAGATCAGAGTTATGAGACAATATCCCCGTTAATTCTTCTCCATACCATAAGCTCATTCGTTAATATTTCTAACTCTAGTGGGAGGAGCGGAGATTTTTTTTCTTTTCTTTTTTGAGAAGTGGAGAAGTGGGAGGATCAATCACGCTCAGAGTTGATTAATCCAACACTGATCCACTGTTCTGAAACCGAAAACCCAGAGTTGCTTATCAACCCTGCGTTTTCGATTAAACTGAAAGTATGTAAAACCAGCTATCTAGGTTCTAAGCAACTTTATGTGCCAAAATAAAGCGTATCAAAATGTGTTACAGCGAATATGTGCTGTAATCAAAGCTAAAGATGGTCCAACAAGATATTTGAGTGTGTGACTTTTATTAGGCCGGGCAGTGATCCTATTGAAGCGAACTGTTGGTTTTCATTCAAGTCACTCACATTATTCAAACTGTAATGAGTAAAAGTTTGTAATGTGTTTATTCGTGTTTGATGCTGGTGTTTTTACTCTGTTTGCTCTGATAAACAGTGTAAGTTTGTGTTTTGAGATGTGTGTGACAGTGTGTTGCTTGGAATGAGTTTTGCAGGTGTTGTGAACTGTTCAGCTCAGGTGACTATTGGTAAAGCAGACTGTAGTTAGAGTGTTGCACATGTCGCTCCACTTGTGCCCACTGTCGTTCAGCTATCGTAAAAAAATATTTAAAAACATATATGTATTACAACATTTTTAAACTCTACAAATCATTTACAAATTATATGTTGTGTTATAACTATTCTCAAATGCAGTTAATATTATTTTCATAGGTATTATTGATCTAGCTAGGTATTTATCATCCATGATGGAGTGTGAATATCATTCCATCCTAACCAACAGGGAACTTCTGTCAATTAGTGCCAACTAAACGGGGACTCCTGTCATTCCATACAATTTAGGACTGCAGGTAGGGTAAATATGTATAACATAGCACCATGCTGCTACAATCACAGACTGGTTTTCTGCCCTAAACTACCTCCATACAGTGAACTTAAAGTACATGTTGTGAGGGAATTTTCAGTCTTTAGTATGGTTAATATTAATGGTAGAGATGTATAGTTAATTTATACCTGTCTTGTGTGTTTGTCTATATCTCAGACACTAGGTCAGCCTGGTAGACTGTTAGGAGACACTTAGGTCAGTTGTATAGATGAAGTCTCATCTCCTTAAGCCCAGTTCAGACCAAAGATTCGCCTTGCAACTGCTTGCGACGAGACGGTTTTAGAACGTCGCGGGGGATAAATCGCAGCAGTGTGTACTGCTCGTTGCAGCGCGTTGCAAGCCGTTGCAAGGCGTCGCAGAAGATTCAACATGTCAAATCGCAAGGTCCAGTTTTAGAACGTTTCGGCGGTCTCGTCGCAAGGAGTTGCAGTTGCAAGCAGTTGCAAGGTGAATCTTTGGTCTGAACTGGGCTTTAGACTCCAGAATGTTATGGTTCACTGTGTTCAGCTCTGAACCAAAACATTGGTACGCTTGGTGCCCGAGTCAGGGAGGTGTTAGAGATAGCACAAGGTTAATACACAGCTCTCAGGAAGTGTCTGTCAGAATTGAAGTGCAAGTCACCCGAGTTGCAGTCCGGTTCTCCTTGGCCAAGTCTGTAATAAATATTGCTTCATAATTCATCCAAGTCTCCTGAAATATTCTTCCACCTGAGTTGACCTCCAACCTTGAAAGAACTTCCATCACAAATAATTTGTGATGGAAGCTCTTCCTAATTTTGATGTTTCTAAACCCATGTTAGTAGGGTGTAAAATGTTTTTACCTTTGCTGCGCCAACTGCAATAACAACAGCATTGCAAACCCACCACAGTGTAAGCCATATGTTTAGAAATGTATACAAAATGCTATGTTGCATATTCAGGAAGAGGCGAGGTGGGAATCATCACAGTATACCCACTACACAAAACTAGGCTACACCTCTAATATATTCCATAGTGTGTATTACATATTGTTAAAAATCACAGCAACCAGCAACAGATACTTGC
Source organism: Ammodytes marinus (assembly GCF_949987685.1). Classification (NCBI taxonomy): domain Eukaryota; kingdom Metazoa; phylum Chordata; class Actinopteri; order Uranoscopiformes; family Ammodytidae; genus Ammodytes; species Ammodytes marinus. Next base: position 23,122,186 of record NC_137222.1, on the reverse strand, counting down.
TGTCAGCAGACTAAATATATATTAAAACATGTTAATATCTACGAATCATGTTCAAATTATATGTTGTGTTATAACTATTCTCAAATTCAGTTGAGATTATTTTCATAGGTATTAATGATCTGCCAAAGTTTTTTACATCCATGATGGAGTGTGAATATCATTCCATCCTAACCAACAGGGAACTTGTGTCAATTAGTGCCAACTAAACGGGGACTCCTGTCATTCCATACAATTTAGGACTGCAGGTATAGTCAATATGTATAACATACAGACATTTAAGACTACATTTATAATATTTTATTTCTCTTAAGAATGATTCAGTTTGCCTAATTAAAATGCATATTTTTACCATTTTAAAAGTAATAGCAGTGTTTGATTTATTCCATAATGTGCATTACATATTGTTAAAAATCACAGCAAACAGCAACAGATACTTGCTCTCAGCAGACCAGTCATCCATGTGTTAGCCCTCTGTTCATCTAGTCAGCACCACTAAATACTTTTTATAATAGACAATTAAGATTTCACTAGAAAGTCCCCTCTCGTACTGTTAAAACTGAAAGAAGAAAATTATAACAGCAAAATAAACTGTTGTGGTTTAATACATCTTTAAAATGTAACATTGAGAACACATTTGTTTGGATAAGGAAAATGGTGTTACTAAGTCACTGATATTAGTGCATCCAATAAGTTACTTCTTATTTGATATGTATTTGCAACTAGTGGCCATGACTTTCTTTGGACGGGCAGTGTATCTATTGAAGCAAACTGTTGGTTTTCATTCAAGTCACTCACATTATTCAAACTGTAATGAGTAAATGTTTGTAATTTGTTTATTGGTGTTTGATGCTGGTGTTTTTACTCTGTGTTCTGATTGACAGTGTGTGTTTGTGTTTTGAGATGTGTGTGACAGTGTGTTGCTTGGAATGGGTTTTGCAGGTGTTGTGAACTGTTCAGCTCAGGTGACTATTGGTAAAGCAGACTGTAGTTAGAGTGTTGCACATGTCGCTCCGCTTGTGCCCACTGTCGTTCAGCTATCGTAAAAAAATCTTTAAAAAAATATATGTATTAAAACATTTTTAAACTCTACAATCATTTTCAAATGATATGTTATGTTATAACTATTCTCAAATGCAGTTCAGATGATTTTCATAGGCATTATTGATCTGGCTAGGTCTTTTTCATACATGATGGAGTGTGAATATCATTCCATCCTAACCAACAGGGAACTTGTGTCAATTAGTGCCAACTAAACGGGGACTCCTGTCATTCCATACAATTTAGGACTGCAGGTATAATCAATATGTATAACATACAGACATTTAAGACTACATTTATAATATTTTATTTCTCTTAAGAATGATTCAGTTTGCCTAATTAAAATGCATATTTTTACCATTTTAAAAGTAATAGCAGTGTTTGATTTATTCCATAATGTGCATTACATATTGTTAAAAATCACAGCAAACAGCAACAGATACTTGCTCTCAGCAGACCAGTCATCCATGTGTTAGCCCTATGTTCATCTAGTCAGCACCGCTAAATACTTTTTATAATAGACATACATTTTACATACATGATGGAGTGTGAATATCATTCCATCCTAACCAACAGGGAACTTGTGTCAATTAGTACCAACTAAAAGAGGACTCATGTCATTTCAAACAGTAGAAGAGAGGACCTTTTTCTAATTAGAACCGCAAAATAAACTGTAGTGGTTTAATAAATCTTTAGAATGTAACATTGTGAACATATTCCTTTAAATAAAGATAAGGCTTGGATAAGGAAAATGTTGTTGCTATGTCCCTGATATTAGTACATCCAACAAGTTACTTCTTATTTGATATTTATTTGCAACATGTGGCCATGATTATATTAATAGTATTTGTATCATATGTTTAGTTAGTGTTAAAGTTAAAGGTATATAATCTATCTTAAAAAGAAACAAAGGGAGGTAACTGCAGCAAGCAAACACTCATTGAGTGAAACAATAGGCACAGACAGCTCCATTGATGCAGTGAATGGAGTCCACTCTTAGATGTCACCCAATGATTCAAGTCCACTGTTAGCAAATTCTTAAAAAAAAATAAAAAAAGACATTTAAAGTAATATTATGACAGAAGACATTAAAAGTAAATATTCTGTTGTGTTTTTTTATTTTTTAAATGACCAGAAATAGGTTGCCACACTTGGCTGGTACCTGCGATAGTCCCCTGTTAGTAATGTAGGTGTGTCTGTGTGTGTGTGTGTGTGTGTGTGTGTGTGTGTGTGTGTTGGGGGGTTTGAAAATAATCCCTTTCTTTTCTTTTCCCTTTATCCCTTTCTTCTGTTTTTCAGTCTTTGTTCACTTATCTCTCTGTCTGTCACGTAAAGTCACAGGACTAATAATTGTACAAAACAATAAGGTCAATTAAATGTGGAGTATGCGATTCTGGAAAATGCTTGTTGTTGGATTGTTTGTGTAATGACGAGTGAATATCTCTTCACGATCTGCTACCTGTCTGTACGTGTGTGTGTGTGTGTGTGTGTGTGTGTGTGTGTGTGTGTGTGTGTGTGTGTGTGTGTGTGTGTGTGTGTGTGCTGAAAAAAAATCTGTGTAATAACACAGTATATTTTTTTTAACGCGCACACAGTACGGGGACAGCTAGTGGATCGTGAGATATTCACTGATTTTGACCAAAAAATTTGTTTTTCCCCACAACAAGCATTCTCCAGAATTGCTGACTCCGCCTTTATGAACCATAACATGTGCAAAGATACTGATGTTTAAGAAAGTTCAGTAGACATTTTTCCTTCGACCTTTCTAGTTAACCTGACGCAGCGCTGTGTAAATGAGAAATGTGAAAGATATCAGTTATCGTGAAGTCAATTTAGACATGAAAAACAAACAGGCTGCTATTGATGGTGGTGACACAACATTTAAAGTAATTAGCAGGAAATACAGGAGGCTGAAAGCGACTGGGCTAATTAAGAGCGATTGGTGTTGATATCAGAGTGGGTAGTGTGTGTGTGTGTGTGTGTGTGTGTGTGTGTGTGTGTGTTTGTGTTTATAGAAATCACAGCTTCACACAAATGAGTATGTTAGGGTTCATCAAAGGAAAACGATTTGATCATCTTACATTTGGAAAAGGTGTCAAAACAAAACTGATTTGCAAAACAAAATCATTTAACTTTAGCCCCGACACAACTGAGAATATTTTTCAAGATGGGCGTTTTTGAACACGTCAGTAGTGCAATATAAAATCACAACATCACAGAAAGATTAAAAGAAAATATACACTGTCAAAACAAACACAAGTAAGATTTATCTTTAATAATACAATACATAAATGTATATCTCCACCCAACCCTTCCTGAAACTCTCCATGTCTATTGTTTTATTTTATTTTCTTAAATCACATTTAAGACTTCACCAATCACAGTAACACAACATTATTCATTTATTTTATTTTCATTTCTGTTCAGTGTTCTTACTAAAATGATAGGCAGATATAACAGGGGATTGTGTGAGGTGGGGTCCATATTAAGAAACCCCATATGATTGACAGATGTTAGCCCCACCTCCATCACTACCAAAACTACTGCGTCGATGTTTGATAGACGGATATGTCAGTCACTGCTGATTGGTTATTGTGTGTGTGTGTGTGTTGAGCTCAGCTGTGAGATTGTCAAAGGGATTATGGGAGTTATAGTTCAATGAGAGGCAGAGGGTGGATGACATGTGAGACCTGTTAATGAAGGCTTAACGCTTAAAACACACACACACACACACACACACACACACACACACACACACACACACACACACACACAGTGGTGTTCAGCTGGTGTCAGAGCGCACTGCAGATGGGACCTTTACAAACCATTTAAGCGTATGTGTGTGTGTGTGTGTGTGTGTGTGTGCGTGCGCTGTATAATTGGCTTTGCTACCGGCTGGTTTAGTAAATGTGTGTGACAGCAGGATTTTGGTTTTCCTGCTGAACTCAGAGGGGGTGGACACACTGAAGGGAACAGGAACAGGTGTATTGTCTGGCGGAGACTCGCCCTGCGTTCCTAATCACATAGCTTTTCTTTTTTTTCTACCTACTAAAGCATGCTGGTTTCCATACTGCAAAATGAAATTGGATGTAGAAGGGGGATCTGGGTATTTTTTGGCATACTGCTTGCTTTTGACAACATTTATTGGGACATCCAAGAACTTTTTCCGGCATACTAAATTGCAGAAAGTATGGGTGTTGGAAACGCAGGGTGAGATTCCTAGGAGTGAGCTGAAAGTGTCTAGAAAAGAAGTTGTGATATCAGTATCAATGGACATTTTTAATGCGTTCCATTAACATTGAAATTTGGAGGTTGACGACGTCACATCTGAGTTGACTGTGTTCCAGTAGCACAATGAAAGCATGCACATTAGCCTTTAGCAATGACCTCGGGTTAGCCATTGCTAGCAAAATCAGATGCTAATAATAATAATTAATACAAATATTTGTGGGCGCCTTTCTGGACACCCAAGGACACCTTACACAACATAATGAAACTAATTTAAAAGGTACATTCAAGGTTACTACTAGGTAGAAAGATTTCAAATAGGACACAGTTTGCAGGCTGTAACTAGAAATGACAAAAGTCCAGTGAGCAGCTGCAGCAGCCAGATGCGCGCAGAAGCATTCATTCGACTGGAAATGTCGGATAACAAAGCTCTATGTTGTATTTTGTGCATCAGAAACTCCCACTTCCCAGTTCAACTGGAACGCAGCACTAGAATAGAATAGAATCTTTATTGTCATTGCATAACAGGTATCCAATGAAATTGCAGTGCTACTACGGCCAGTGCATAATAAATATTAAAAAAGATAACAGTAATAGGTTAGCAAAAAAAAAAAGGAGAAACCTAGCAATATTGTTTATCCATCTTAGAACATCTACAAACCTGACAAATATAACACTGCCATAAAGCAGTCCTTGCTTATTGACTTCCAACATTCCCACTGGTCTGATCCCACGCAGAAACACTGATGCACACAGTACCTCAGCACAAACCGCTAGAAAAACCGCTGGATATCATCTTGCGTACGGCATCACATCACCGGTCCCAACTGGACTATTAAACTGTAAACTGCATTACTAGCATACACATCATTCAAAATAAATGTTCGACATGTGCTCCCTGTGAGAGTATTTTCACACTGACAGTGAAAGCAGAGATGTCAGGGTTATTCACTTAGCAGGCGCCCCCTCTGACGGCGGGGGCTTGTTCTGTGTTACTGCGCCAGTTGAAATGGGTTATGTATCACAGGCTGTTCTGAAGAAAATTACATTAATACACCACTTTGGTCCAACCTCCACAGTGTGAAAGTGATGTGGTATGGTGTGTATATATATATATATATATATATATATATATATATATATATATATATATATATATATATATATATATATATATATATATATATATATATATATATATACCCCAGCATGGCATTACTCGCTATCATAAATGATTAAACTTGCAATACATACTTACAAACGTAATCACATGATATCTATTATTTAATGCCTGGCAGATCCGCCAGTGAACAAGAAGCCTTCAGCAGTGGTGTCATTTGAGCAAATGCCAAGGTATGGCAGAACTAGGAATATTAAATCAAGTGTGAAGGGTGTCGTAATGCACGTTACCTCCATTCCCAAGCTCATATCAAGGCTTGATACGACCTTGATTGTTTTTTTTTCTCGACTAGCAGTAGCTTTAGCATAGCTGTGGTAACGTTAGCCACGCGTTACGTTTTGTGAAATATCCATCAATGTGTTTGTTTCTTTGTTTCATGATCCTTTTCATTTGATGCTTGTTCAATACAAAACTGACACTGAAACAAGTTATTTTAGTTTGTATAAGACTATATGCCACAGGTTCTCGAGGATTCCTTACCGATGTTTCTTAGCAAAGGAAGGTCATAAGTGGTAATAGCAGTGTTTGACTTCCGCCGACAACCTGGATGAGTCTATAATGATATATACTCTAAACATTGATACGTTTCGCACTACACCTTTTACGAGAGATACTGTATTACTGTCATTATCGCTCTGTTCAGCTATAATCAAATCAAATCAGTTTTATTTGTATAGCCCAAAATCACAAATACACCTGTCTCAGTGGGCTTTACATTTCATACAATATGATACAATATGATATTGACACCCTGCCCTTACACCCTTAGCTATACACTACAGGGGAGCCAAGTAGACCTTCAAAGCCTGACTATAAAGCACTTTAACAGCTATATGCCTTGATGTTTGGCCTGGTCTTTTAGTTGAATGCTTTAAACGGTAACACTTGGTGGAATAAAGGAGTCCTTCAGTGGGCAAACCAGCTAACCTTGAATTGTACTTTCAGACTTTGCTTTTCGACTTACTTCCCCATTCTTCTGTTGCTTAAAAGGTTTGACTCTTCCAAAGTGAGCCCTTGAAGCACAGAGCAATCAAACACGTTCACTCCCCAAAAATACTGCGCACTTTTTTGTTCTTCTTCTTTTTTTTCATGTTTTTCTCGCCTCCAATCCGGAGCCAAAGAAATATTTACGATCGCATTTATGATTCCAGGATACACCAATTAAAGGTGGAGTCAGCTATTCTGGGGAACACATGTTGTCAAATCACTTTTTTTTAAAATCATTGAATTTTTCTAAATCGTTGATTTTGACAACAAGCATTCTCCAGAATCACTGACTCCACCTTTAATTCAGGATGATGTGTGTTTGTGTGCTCAGTATTTTTAAGTAACACATTATGAGCTCATTTCTCTGGCGTGTCACAGTCTGGTAGTTTTTTTCCGGTGAAAGAAATGTCTCTTTTAGTGTTTTGGATATATTTTAGACGTGTTCTTTCAGGTTTCCCACTTTTAAGTCCAGAGGAGTCTCTGTTGGCAGGAAGCCCCCAGCAGAGTTTAGACACACATACACACACACACACACACACACACACACACACACACACACACACACACACACACACACACACACACACACACAGATTTTGGAACCTATCCAGAGTCTTAATGCAGTCCGCTCTTCAGACACTAACCCATGGTGTCAGCCACCGTGAGCTGTGTGTGTGTGTGTGTGTGTGTGTGTGTGTGTGTGTGTGTGTGTGTGTGTGTGTGTGTGTGTGTGTGTGTGTGTGTGTGTGTGTGTGTGAATGCGTGTGCGTGTGGGTGTGTGTGTTCAAATGGTCTTGGCTGTTGTCCACCTCACTGTCGCCAACTCTCATCTTATCTGTTAAACTCCTGGATGGCTCTATATCATTCTACCACATCTGTCATAAGAAGTGTCTGGGAGTCTCTCACTCAACCCAGGGTGAGGTGTACTGACTTGAGTTGGCATGCTGGCTTGCTGTGCTGTGTGACTGTTCACAGTAACACCTGACCCTGGACACAGCAACACAGTATTTCGATGAGGTCTTTGCATTGATTCGTATGACCTTTTTTTCGGGCTGAGGGCATTTTTTTTTATATCCCTCTGTATTTGATTGGGTTCTCGTTATCCCTAAGGTTGTTTTCACATATAGTTCTCTTAAAAAAGAACCAAACTATGTCATCCAAGTGGACCGCAAAATAAACTCGGTTGGTTTGGCGTTCACATTGTCTGTTCATTTGAAAAGAGGACTCTCTTTCTGGTCCACTTCAGCTCAGATGGGCCTTGGTCGGTCCTATTTCTGTTCACATTACACAGTCTCTCTGGAGCTCGGGCCTTTACTGCTTTGGATAATATTACATAACCAAGCTCAGAGCACCCTGCAGAGTTTTGGTTCCTTTCAGAAGGGTCTGGGTCCATTTGGAGTGTTCACATATGCACGGATAAGAGGACTGAGCTCTTTCAGACCGCTGAAGGGGACCAAGTGTGAAATAACCCTATAGACTGTAAGGGACCAGGTCTGACAGTTTTGGATCTGGTATTTTATTTTGAACTCATTGATCAGGGTTTGACTAGGTTTTCTATTAGTCCGTTTAGATCTGGTAATGGAAAATTATTTAAATGTCTTCACATTGCTGAATTCAAGGCCTTCAACGTTTTTTTTTTACAACATTACTGACTTTTTTCTTGTTGTTGTGTGAATTGCTCTCAAGGTGTTTTCCTCTAGGTTGTCCTTGATGCCAGTCTATTGAAGCTGTTTGAGGGTAGAAGTAATGTGTTGAAAGCCAGTGATAAGGGGAATCAGTAAGCCTACAGTAGATGTGGGAGATTGTGCAGTATGTTCTGAATTATGCTACTATCATTTTCTTTACGATGAATCTTGCTGACTTTTGTCTCAATGCATCTAGCGTTACAATGTCATCAGTATTAAACGGCCTTGCGTTGTCTTGGAGATATTCATTCACCATACAAAATAAGCTGGAACAAGAGAAAACCTTTTTGCTTTACGAATTAAACCTTTTTTTGCTAAAAACAAAAGTGATGGCATCAATTATTGACTTTTTTCCAACACTTTCTGAAAATCGTTTCTGATAATGGAATGGTAATTAGCTGCTTATTGAAATAAAGAATGCATTGTGTTAGTACATGTTTTACACACAAACAACCTGTTTCCCGCCCTCTCTCTGTACTTTTGGAAATGCTTTTTACAATACATTTTATCGGCACATTGGCACAAATAATAGGGGATTTCAAAAGATCAATTTAATTTGAGTAAATATTTATTTAATTATTGTGGAATAATAATTGAGCAGTAATCAGCAGCTTCATGTCACAGATGACACATGAAGAAGAAAACGTGATTAACAGCCAGTGAGAAGAGAAGAAAAAAGAAGAAGAGTGTAGAGATGGAGGGAGAGCTGACAGAGAGAGATAGCATCAGACTGCAGGACAACCGGGACAAGGACACATTGATGAACTGACTGTGTGCGTGTGTGTGTGTGTGTGTGTCTGTGAGTTAGTTTTTGAGTGTACGTGGTGTGTGTGTGTGTGTGTGTGTGTGTGTGTGTGTGTGTGTGTGTGTGTGTGTGTGTGTGTGTGTGTGTGTGTGTGTGGTGGGAGTGAGTACAGATAGAGCTGTCACGATAGTGATTTAGTGAGAGCGAGAGAGGTAGGCGGGTGACTGCTGAAGGGGAATCAATAAGAAGGAAACCGTGAAGGAAAAGAAAGAGAGACAAAGAAGAAATGAGGGGAAGAAGAGAGGGAAGGGAGAAAAGGGGGGAGGACTTAAAAGAGGAGAAAAAGGAGGTGTCATACAGTACAGTGTACCAAATGGTTTTTGGCAGATTTCGCAATTCTAACCAGAATTTTAAACACAATGACTTTGAAAAAGGAACAGCTTCTGCCGGCAGCCTAGGCTCTGTAAACGAGTACATCAAACAAATCTGACAGTTATAATGACGGTACATAACAAGTGGTAAATGTCTCATTTAAGTTCAGTTGTAAAGGATACTTGAGGAACACATACATGCACACCATAGTAAATAGATGAAATACAAAAACAAACGTTAATATGTCAGAGCAGATGGAGTTTGAGTTCGACTCACTTAGTTTAGTTTTATTTGTGCATATTATAAACCAGATTAAAATGGCAAAAAGATGCACATAGACATACATAAATGCACGGGTGGGACAAAATAACACAGCATTTTTAGACTGTTGCCTACCAGCCCTTTGCTTATCAGCTTTGATTCAATCCCAGCTTCTGTGTTTTTCTCCCATTATTTGAGTGAGTAGAGAAACCGAGCTACGCAGAAAGAAAAACACTGTCATTAGCGACGGAGCACTTACATATGTTGGGTGCTCTCCCATTTGTTTTTCCTCTTTGTGATTAAAAACAGACCCACACACACACACAGTGCTACTTAGTGTGTATACCTGACTGTTTGTCTGATTGTAGTTTTTTCTTGGCTGGAGAGAAAGTGAAGCTGGGAGCGTTTAAAAGAAAGAGAAAAAAACATCTGCTAGGCTTCAAAGTCATAATGACGTGACTCCAGGTTGTTCAAGCTTCAGTTTTCAGTTGTTCCAGGAAAACACACACACACACACACACACACACCTACACACACACCTACACACACACACACACACACACGCACACACACACACACACACACACACTGAAAGGCAGCTTTGACCGAAACAAACTGCCTCTGTGATCTGGATGAAAGACTTTTTAAAGCAGCGTCGACATCAAAGATGAGAATAGAGAGACACACGCAGCGCTGCCACCACTAGCTCGCTGCTGTCAGAGCCTTTTGCAAGGATTCAACCCAAGTACGGAACAAAAATGCAACAGGTTGATGTGTGTCTTTTGATAGTAAGATGATCATGTGGAGCTAAGGGAGCTACAGGTTGTGGGTTAAACTCAACTCCGCTACCAAAGATGAGACACATCTGATAAAGCTAATCACAAATATGAATAAATGCAACAAGCAAAAAACATGAATAAATGAATAGAGGGATAAGAGATAAAAGCAGAAGAACATAGCTAACATTATTCCGCTCTTTCACCTGCTGCGAGAAATAAATAAGAATAAAGAGACTGTGCTATTGTCTCAGAGTTGTGCAATGTTCTAATGATACTTCTAATAATACCTAAATGTGCCACGGAGAGGGGAAAAAGTTGATTAAAGTTAACATTGTGTAACTTTTTATGAACACTGTTTTAAAAGCTTTTGGATTCGTTACGAGAGGTGTCGTGCAGTGAGTTGGGTAAAGTAGGCGGCTTGTGGCAATGAGAGGGTTTCTTTCATTTCATGTGAGCTCAATCAGATGGGGTTGATTTCACACAGCCGATTCTAATCTTAGAGTGATTAAGCTGACATTCAAGTTCTCTGTGCTCAACAATTACAGAGGCAGTGGTTGGCATGGAAATGATTTGTTTTTAGACTCTTCTCAACAGTGTCACAGACATAAATAGAGATAATTTAATATATCAAATTGAATGCAGGTAAGTTATTATAATACTGTAGAATGTAAACAGGTATATGTAACACGCACAGATATGTTGGGGTATCGTCTTTGTTACCTACATCTTATGATATATTACTATTTCAATGGGTCACTTGGCGGGCTTGTTCCTTTACAGAGGCTTGTATTTAACTCTCTGTTTGCTGTGTGGATCTGTGCAGGTGTAGTGTAAGCTACAGCTGCAGGTGGTGGCAAAACAACACCATGAGACTGTTGACGTTTATGGCGGTTGTGATGATCATCCACATTATGATAATGCCCCGTGAGACGTTTCTTTACCTCCCAGAATTATTCATTTATCTTCTTTATTTTGATTTATCGCCACACCTGTGCGCGCGGCTCTGTTGTCAGTTTTTATGTGATGGAGTGGATTTGCATTCCTTGGCTATCCTGTTTATGGGATGGTAGGGCGGTAGTCTAGTCATCGCAGGGTTGGTGGTTCGACCCCCCGCCTCCTGCCACATGTCAAAGTGTCCCTGGGCAAGACACTGAACCCCTAAGGTGCTCCCAATGGCTGCCGATTGTGTATGAATGGCTAAGTGAGGGGCAAAGAATGTAGTGAGATCTTCTGCCATCAGTGCATGCATGTGTGTTAATGGGGGTGAATGCAACATAAGTGTAAAACGCTTCTTTGTGTGGTCAAGTACGACTATAAAAGTAGCAGTACCATTTAGGGTTTGTTAGCCTGATGTTTCTGACTCTCTCTCTCTCCTCTTTTTCCTCCTACAGCTGCCTCAGAAACCTCCACATCATCATCCTCTTCCTCCACCTCTCCCTCCCTGTCCGGTCTGGGAGGAGGAGGGTTCGTGGACCTGTCGTTCACCCAGGAGCCCCAGGACACAGTGACGGTGCGGGGTGGCGTGCTGCAGCTGGACTGCCAGGCCCAGTCGGACACAGCGACCGGTGGCGGCCCCCCCAGCATCACCTGGCGCAAAGACGGCGTGTTGCTGAGCACGCTGGTGGACGAGAGGCGGAGACAGCTGGCCAACGGCTCGCTGCTGGTGGAGAACGTGGTGCACTCGCGCCACCACCGGCCAGACGAGGGCGACTACCAGTGTCTGGCCACGCTGGACGCACTGGGGAGCATCGTGAGCCGGACGGCCAGGGTCACCGTGGCCGGTAAGAGGATGCTGCCGATATAATATGAAATATTTCCATTCTGTGCTATTGTGACACGTAAAAGGATTAGTTTGGTTAGAGGTGGAGTCAGGGATATTTGGAGAAAAAACGCTTGTTGTCAAAATCAATTTTTGGTCAAAATCAGTGAATATCTTAGTCAGCGCACCTTTTTTCAGCGGATTGTGAGGAGATATATACATGATAACAAGCTTTCCCAGGGTTCGCTGACTCCACTTTTAACAGCATATACAGGTAACTTTTCATTCATTCATAGTCTTATCAGACATTTTTTTTTAAATGATACTCTCAGTAAGAGCTAGAGGCTGTCTATGGCACAGCATCTGTTTGGTCTAGAGATCCTCCTTTCAAATCAAAACTTGCTCTAAAATAATAACAATAAACTTTGCACGCTCCTCACATTGAGAAATAGTTTCACTTGGCTCTATAATGCAAAATCTAGTATTATTATATTACACACAAAGTCTAAGCACTGGCTGTTTCCCAACATGCCCTACAAAGAGAAGAGAGAATGAAACGACAGAAGAGAATGCAAGGATAGGAGATGAATGTTTCACGACACCTTGACCTGTCCTTGACAGTTACAGTGGTCACACACGCACACACACACACACACACACGCTCAATATCCTCCATTCATTTCACTGTTCATATTTATTTAATAGAAGCAAAGTAATTCACCTGTAATGTAATTTAGTAAGTGGAGGGTGGCTTAAGATCAATACAGTTTATGGAAGACATTAATAGACAGAGAGGCTCGGAGGCTTAAGTGCATGACCATCACCAGCAGCTTGCTCTGTCCACACTGTGGGACAATGGCCTTCATTTACTAACAGTGCGTACACACAGATTCATGCTTAAACCGCGCATAGGAACGTTTAACGCACAAATCGGCGATCCATATCAATGTTTTCGTTCCTGAATTTCTTCGTATTCTGAGAACAAATTTAGAACTTCCTCAGACCATGCGTATGCACAAATTATACATGTTTGACTGTCTTAGAAAATGTAAATACACACTTTGTAACTTAAAACCAAATTAATTTAAAAAAGGCTTATAGAATATGTTTTTAACTGTTCATTTAATAATGCATTGGCCAAAGGTGTTGAATAACCATGACAGTGATGCAATTTCATCATCAGAAATTATTATTTTACTATTTGTTATAATTAAAATATTAAAATAAAAGCTCCCAGTTCAAGATTGCAATTTTAAATGCATTGCAGATTGATATTAAATTTGTATTTTTGTAATTCAATGCCCAAAATATTACATTTGCGTTGTGACACCTATAGACATTTGAAGAACATTGCTA